>NC_137824.1:39077288-39574788 GCF_963921795.1 Nannobrachium achirus
AAATCTAATATACAGAATACAGATCCATCTAAAAGAATTAGATAAAAGTAAAAAAAAAAGTAAAAGTTCATTTTCTTCTGTAACATATATATTTTTTTTTTTTCATATATTCTATTCATTGTGCATGCAGTGAAATATTCAAAACCTTTTTTGTTTTAATTTTGATTTCTATGCCATAGAGCTCATGAAAAACAAAAATCCATATCTCAAAATATTAGAATATTACTAATTCATAATACAGAAATGTCAAACTTCTGAAAGGTTATGTTAATGTATGCACTCAGTACTTGGTCTGGAATACTTTTTCACAAATGTCTTCATCAATGAGGCGTGGCATGAAGGTGGTCAGCCTGTGTATACTTCTGAGGTGTTTATGGAAGCCCATCTTTGATATAGGCCTTAAGCTCATCTGTGTTGTTGAGTCTCTCATCTTCCTCTTGACAACACAACACAGATTCACATTGTGGAGAAAAAACAGCATTGCATTGTATTGCTGGTGTTGGTCCACACTGTGTTTTATCAAGTTCAGAGTTTCAGTTTAGCTCAGGGCAGGGGGGACAAATTATAGTCAATTAATTTTTTTCCAGTCCTTTGTAATTGCGTACATGAGAGAACATTAAACGATAACGTAGAACAGGGTAATGAGATGTAGGACTTATGGGCAGTCCCCGGGCAACTTGATGATAGAGAGGGCCACTTTATTTTCACACTCACTCCAGAGGGCCACATTGCAAAAAAGATCTCTGTATCTGTTTGTCTGTGTCCCTTTATGCCCACTATGGAGATATCTGTAGCTATCTGTCTGTGCCTCTAACTGTGTCCCTTTTGTGCCCATGAGTCAGCTGACTCACATGGAGTACGTGATGCCCTTCGGGCGGCCGAGCATCTAGTTGGGGACCGGCCTACTCGGGAACGATGTAAATAGGGAATGAATAACCCACCCTTTAACCTCATTATACTGAAAGGCTTCTTTTCAAAAGGGATAACTAAGTTAAACCGTGGAAATAACCGTACAGAAGGTGAAGCCTGAGCTATGCTCAATAATGACGCTGTTGCACAAAAATAGGATGTCTGTTGTTGTAAGACAATATTTATTCTACTTAATAAAATAAAAAAGCATTACAGCATATGCAATTATCATTATCTACGAGCCTAAATTAGCTATAACTGACACACAAATAGCACGGAGGACCGAAGCTAAAATACTGATATCAGCAGACCATGGATTCCAACGTCGCGAACACACGGATGTGTAACGGCGGAGAAAAAGATATGGCACCGTACAACAGTCTGTCAGGCAGTAATATCGTTCTTATCTTCATTTGCCAGGGAGGAGACTTGGTATTCAATTCAATTCAATTCAATTTTATTAAAGTGTCAAATCATAACAAGTTATCTCAAGACACTTTACAAAGGCTAAAGAGCCATGAGAGAGAGAGAGAGAGAGGAGAGAGGGAGAAACAAGGGAGAGACAAGGGAAAGACAACAAGGGGCACACGCACACACATACACAGGTCCCGCATGCGTATGTACAAGAACGAACGAACGAACGCACACACACACACACAGGCGCTGCATGCGCACGCGTGTGTAGGGGGAGGGGGAGGGGAGGGGAGGGGGAGGTAAGGGTAGGGGGGGTGGGGGGAGGAGAGAGAGAACCCGAGCAGAACCTGTACCTGTGAGGCACCCCCTCGAGAGAACTCGAGCGGATACCTCACAGGCCCGGGGCCCCCACCCTGAGCAAGCAATTTGCTACAATGGTAACGAAAAACCCCCTCTTAAGGAGGAGGAAACGTCAGGCAGATCCTGACTCTGGGGTGAACAGCCGTGCTGCCTCGACCGAGTCGGGGGGACAGTAAGGAACAAAGAGAGAACAAGAGATAGACACAGAGAGATCCAGGCAGGTCCACAGGTGTGCTTCATGGAGGCCTGGTCCGGGGTCACACTCTTGGTCTGCAGCTGAGTAGTCGGGTTTTAGTAGCAATCCCAGCAGCTGAGTTGTCGAGTTTTAGGTATTTAGGTTGTCGAGTTTCCAGGAACTGGAACTGTGGAGTGGGAGACAGAAAAGAAACTCCGGGGATGATCCCCGGAGTTCGAATTAGTGGCAGGCCTTATAATGGCAGGCACAGTGCTAGTTACAATTGCAACGATGTGACACAAACCCACACAACCAAAAGGGGAAGAGAGGGAGGAGGGTTCCCCCTCCCCTCTGACCCATTATTCAGCCCAACCCAGTGACTTTGTAGGCTGGGATTAGGAGTGACTGTACGCTGTCTCACAGAGCCACGGCCTTTTGTCAGCCCGGCCATTGGTCCCAACATGCACCCGGACAGCCTGAGGGAGGTAATCTAGTCAGTCGAAGGAACGAACGAACGAAGGAACGAACGAAGCAACGAACGAACGAACGAACGAAGCAGCGAACGAACGAAGCAACGAACAAGCGAAGCAACGAACGAACGAACGAACGAAGCAACGAACGAACGAACGAAGCAACGGTCTGCACTTAAGGGGACGAAGGCTCCGGAGAGCCTGCGACGCCCCAGCCGCGGAGGAGCGAGTCCTCCGATTGATCGACACGAAGCAACGAACGAACGAACGAAGCGACGAACGAACAACGAACGAACAAACGAACGAAGCAACGAACGGACGGACGAAGCAACGAACGGGCGAACGAAGCAACGAACGAACGAAGCAGCGAACGAACGAAGTAACGAACGAACGAACGAACGAAGCAACAAAAAACGAAGCAACGAACGAACGAACGAACGAAGCAACGAACGAACGGAGCAACGAACGAAATCTTGTATCTTGTCAACTGTGCGACATGGAGAAATTTTTCATTGGATGATCGACAGTGTGGCTTTGTAACCACTAGAGGGGCCAGACCGACTGTCTTTGGCTCTCACCTCCAAAGTTCATATATTGTTTATGTCTCCATCTTCACTCCTACCCATAACAAACTCGGCGTTTGGTGGGAAACTGTCTGCTTGTTTCCTGAGAATTCGACTCTGCTCTGCTGCTTCACCTTTAGACAGACTCCCTTTATCTGCTGGAACCGGTTATTGACACAACGAATGTCAGAGGCCTTGCAGGGCCTCTGCTCTGTATTCATTTCTCCTTTTTAACACGCTGTGTTTGAATACATGATCTGACTGAAAAACACATATAATAATGGCAATAATAATAAAATCACACATATCGTCCAGTCCCCCTTTGGGATACCTACTCACAGGTATCCCATCAATCAGATATGTGTGTCAGAATCAGAATACATAGTTTAACAATGCTGTTTAATATAAAACATGCTGTGCTGTATAGAAAGCTTATTCAATAAAAATCGTACAACAAACATATCGTAATCAATACATCATGCACCAGTTCAGGCTTTAGGCCATGATGGTGTACATATAGATATAAAAAATAAGAAAAATGGCTTTAGGCCATGGTGGTTTACATATAGATATGAAAAATAAGAAAAATGGTTTTCTAATCTAGAGCAGTGTCTCTCAAATGGGAGTACGCGAAAGTACTGCAGGGGCACTCAAAAAAATGCCCCTAAAAGGAAAACACGATACTATTCACACTTAAAAGTTAAAAACATGTAATAAAAAAGGGGGAAAAAATATGTAACAATGGGGAGGAATCATAGCTTGGATTCCCAAATCAGGGAAAGTGGGTTGGAAATAACCAAAAAGTTTGAGAACGACTGCTCTAGATCATCTGTACGGGGCCCCTTACATACATTTCATCAGAGACAGTAGTCATTAATGGCAGTTGGAAATCAGAGTTGGGGACAGTCAGGCGGATCATTCTGTTAAACATGGCCTTCAATATTGGGAGAACGATGAATACCGTGATGGCTATTATTACTAAAATGGGAACTATTGTGGTCACGAACCAGTTACCTACGCCTCCCAAAATGTTAAAGTCAAACCAAGACTCAGGCGGTGGTGGAGGTGGGATTGTGGCAATTGCTTCTCTGGAGTGGGCAATGAGAGAGGTTATGTTATCGTGACCATTAGGGATTAAGAAACAACACTTTCCACCTAGCATTTTACAGACTCCTCCCTCTCTGGCTGTCACTAAATCTAAGGCCTGACGATTTCTAAGGACAACAGAACGCATGGCCATTTGCTCTTGGTTAAGAAGTACAGTACTCATCTGGAGATCAGCTGTGGAATCATGCACCATCAGAATTCCGGCGGCTAAGGTGTTCATTTTCTTAAGGTGTAAACAGTAATAACTCCTGCGGAGAGCATGGTGGTTGAGCCTATACCATACGTAATAGAGGTGTCTGGGTCTGAACCAGAGATCCAAAAAATGGTAGCCAGGGTATTTCTTTCTAATTTAGTCTAGGTTTGTCTCAGTGTCTATAGAGCGCTTGGCACGGGACTCACCTGCCATCTGGGTGTCTGTACGGGGCTTGACAGGGTACACATCAGTACCGGTGTAGACTATACCTGCATAGCAACAGCCATTCCACTTGGCTGGGGGAAAATGCCTGGCCGTCCGTACACACACCCAGAGGACAGCGGAGTTTGGAGTGATTTCACAGTCTCTGCAAACCAAGAACAAGAAACGTTTAGAGGGGTTCGATATTTGTTATTCATAGTAGTAGTACAGTAGCCTTGATCTATGTGAATATTGGAGGTGCATGAGGAAACGCCTAGGGCAACAGAGCCAGTACCTTTGTTGTGGGAACATAAACAGAGAGAGACTACCGTTGGGATGACAGGTAGAACATGGGTTCTAGTAGGCATAGATTCTCCTGTGTCACAGGAAAGGGCTGGATAGAATAATAAAAAATAAAAATACATTTTCAAACCACAGATGTCACAGTTCTTAAATTATTTACAAAACTTTCAAAACAAAATAAAAAATCAAACCTCGGTTCGTAGTGGAGCTGTGAATTTGAGCAGTTCCAGATCTATGTTTTGATTCTATGTGTTTTAAGATCTATAAATTATGTGTTCTAGTTCTATATTTTTTAGATTGATTCTATGTCTTCTGGATCTGTGTGTGTGATGGGAGTAGACAAATACTTGCTTTATGCAAATGTAGCATATTTACTATTATTTAAAATAATAACAAATACAGTACTGTCCATAATAGGCCTAACAAACATATAACTTGAGAAAACATCTGCTTCTATAGGACAGATTTAAAATAAACATTTATACTTGGTATTCAATCAATAAACCCCAGCATCCCTATTCTAAGGGGATATACACCAAAAGTAGCAGATTTACAAGCTCACTAAAATGTTATTGTTAATTCCTTCCAGTCTGGAAGGAAAACAAAATATTGTAGCCACCTGGAGTGGTAGAAAAGTAACCAAGTATCTTTACTCAAATAAGGAAATCTCAGAATCCAGTCAAAACAGAGTGGGACTCAAATGTCAATAAGGCAAGGGAAACTAGAAAATAACCATACTTTCCCAGTTCTCACACACACACACACACACACACACACACACACACACACACACACACACACACACACACACACACACACACACACACACACACACACACAGAGCTGGTTAAACATGTTGTCTCATGCTAGATGCAGAATAGATATGAATACACCATAAAATGCTAATATACAGCCTATGATTTGTGAAAGTGACAAACGGGCTTTTCTATTTATCTTAATTAACCTAAAGGAAATCAATATTGTCATGACGCTTAAAACTTCCTGTCTCCCTCTCCCCATGTGAAAGAAAATAGCAGCTCTACAAGCTCAAATAATGTACTCTCAAAGTCCACTTGAGTCACAGACAGGTCGGTGCCTTGTTTACATGTTTCAAAAGAACATAGTTCCAAAACAACTCTTCCAGCAGCAGCTCCATTATCTCATGGTAGACATTATTGCCAGTGAACTATACTATAAAGAATATTGATTATTACCATAATAAAGACAGCACATCAACTTAAAAGACACTTCACACACTTTGTCTAGAATCTTTATCAAAGATGAGCCAATTCACAACACGGCATACAATATGGCCTTTATACTCTGCTGCCTGCATCTATTTCTTATCAGTATCTGTACCCCAGGCAGGCCTTCGTCCACTAAAGAAAACCTGTATGTCTCTCATTACACAGTTTCCTTCGATCTTTATGTGAATAAATGTTACTTACTTGGGTGGAAAAATCACATATGTCAATCTCTTTAGTAGGGCTGAAAATGTCAGTATATGTGACGGGAAAAAAAAACATTAATAATACTGCAGAGATTTACAATTTGCTAAAACTAAAAGTGTCTGACATACTGTATGTCCATCCATTCTTAAGTTGAGGCATTCACACAACTGGCATGTTGACCATATTTAGGCATCAAAACTGTATTGATAAAAAGTAAAGTCTGAAAACCACTAATTGTCTCTGCCTCTCATACTGCATCCGGAAGCAATGAGATAGGGAGAGAGAAAAGCGGAATAAATAGATTAAAGACATAGATTCGGGTGATGCGCGCTATCACCCTGAAAATGTTAAAGACGAAACAAAGAATTTAAACGACCGATATATAACCATCTAGCACAGATAAAAAATTATTTAGAGGAAGATCCGGTAATAAATATTTAGAAGACAGGGGCCTCATGGACAAGGTTAAATCATAAAAATAGCAGATCTATAATGACAAATGTATATGAAATGATCAAAAGTTAAGATTTAATCAAGTTCATCTATGGTTTAAACGGGAGTTCTGGGTTAAGATTGTAACACCTTGGTTTCGTGTGTGCATATTTTCCGCAGCTAAAACACTGAATTGTCTTGTAATCTCGCTTACGAGCTTGTGGGCCCTGTGCAGGGGGCATATGGGTGTTCTGGATGTGAGGTGTATTACCTAGGTTCCATGATCCTGGTTGGCTCTGCTGTCGGCTTGCCCCGGATCCCCATTTGAGTGATAGATCATGTGGTGAATGTAAGGTGACGTGACCGTCTGGGGTCAATACAGCCTGTATTTTAGGCAAGGGTTTTGGTTTCTCATGGTGGGGAGAAAGGAGTCCTGGGGGTCCAGCCGACAGCAGGTTCAATCGGGTCCACACCTTGAGAAAGAGGAGAAGGGGTCATTTTTGTTCTGTCAAATAACACCTCATCATCATCATCACTTTCAAGAAGGGATTTATCAATTTTGTTAATAGGTCCCTATCTGAGGGGACGTCCAGTGCGTGGCATGGGTCTGTTTTTGTAATCCATTGAGTGGGATGTGCGCCCAGAGCAGGTCACACCTTCAGTACAAGTTATTGATCATTATAAAATAGGTGAAACCTCCTGCTGCCGTGACAGCGGTAGTGGCGCGAGTTTGAATCTTTGGTACAGCACACAGGACAATGGGGTCCGTCCTATGTTCCCAAGGGTCTATGTTCCCAAGGGTCTATGTTCCCCATTTTCACCTATAAAAAAGGTTCTATGTTCCCCTCTTACCAAATAAAGGCTCTATGTTCCCCAGGTTCTATGTTCCCCTCCTACTTCCACAAAGAAAAGGTTCTATGTTCCCCATTTACCTAAAAAAGGTTCTATGTTCCCCGCTCATACAAAAATGCAAGAAACAATTACAAATACTATATAGTGGGACAGGGGGGCACTAGGGAAATCTGGGCACCATATTTTTTGGATGACTGGGCATCCGCTGTTCCGACATGGTCGGCAGGTTAGTTACTTAGCGTCGGCAGGTTAGTTACTTAGCGTAAGGCAGGTTAGTTACTTAGCGTAAGGCAGGTTAGTTACTTAGCGTAAGGCAGGTTAGTTACTGAGGTAAGGTTTACTGAGGTTAGGTTTAGGGTTGGGGGTAGAGTTAGGGTTATAGTTTTAGTGTCGGAATACCGGACCGTCGGAACTCTGATGCGGACCCGCCCACCATTACCTGCATTTTTGGTTTGTGCCCACCATTTCCTGCATTTTTTGTGAGCGGGGAACATAGAACCTTTATTTGGTTTAGTGGGGAACATAGAACCTTTTTTTGAGGAGTGGGGTGGGGAACATAGAACCTGGGGAACATAGAACCTTTTTGGGGGGGAAGTGGGGAACATAGAACCTTGGGAACATAGACCCTTGGGAACATAGGTACGGCCCCAGGACAATAAGGAGTTTAAGCAATAGCCAGAGGCCGCGAGGTGCTCTCTTAGTTTTGAGTTTGGCTGGGCATTTTAGCATTAACATGGCTCCAGACAATGCTAGGACAACAAACAATTGTAACGCCGTAAGGAAATAATGTCCACAACATATAGGAATACAATTAAAGATCCACATCCTATGGGTGTCGTGTCTATGTGTATTATGTATTAAATTTCACCCTATCACCTCTGTTATAATATGTATAATGTATTCACCTTGAGGCTTGTTTTACTCATTACTTTATGTGTATGGATACTTATCTATTTACGCCCAGGTCTCGTGTTTTCAGTCAGAGGTGGTGCATGCATTCTGTAGAGAGGGAAAACATTTCATTTTATTAGTTTCATGCAACAGCTAGAGCTAATCCTGCTATGTACCTGGCACATGGGGGAGAGCTTTCTCATAAGGAGGCAAAACATTTTTTAGTAGTATGCTATAATTCTACGGTTGCCCCCATCCCCCTTACGTTTTTGGAATAGAATGGCATTAAAAATGCCGTCTTTTTCAGAAACATCCATGCAAAACGGAGTGGTCGATGGACTAGAAGAGTCAGGAATTGCCCTAGTGGCAGCGTTATGACACATTACCTTAAGGTCATGGAACTGTTGTGTGGCCTGTGGAGTCCACGTTAGGCTGAGATGGCCATTTCTGACCCCCTTTGCTGTATCATGGCACGGAGAGCTGAACAGTTGGATTAAAACTCTGGGATGGAAAAGTAGGCGTGAACAGGTTGTATGGCATTCAACAGTGTGTAAGGATCAGGTACAGGAGGGAATGAGCACGGTTAGGTATTACTATTCCACAATGGGGGCAGTAGCGGGGTATATTATGTTCGCCTATCTCGGTCCTGTTGTATTCACATGTACATGTATGTCTGTGAAAGGCCTGGTCTCCTTCTGTTATCGTAGTGCCACAGCGGCACACACGTGGTGCACCTCGTTCCCTCTGGTGGCGCGGGGAAAGAGCTGTGGGTTGTGGTTCTCCTGGTTGTGTGGATGCTAGGTCTATCAGACTTGTGTCAGAAAAAGGATTATGTGGGGACAGGGGAGACTGAGACATAGGCATGGCTGTGATGACTGAGTTGGAGAGAGTAGTGGAGGTAAACTGTTGGCCTGGAGCCATGTGCGCAGCAGATAGGGGGGGATGGGGGGGATTAACACCCCCACTTTTTTTGGGTGGAGGGGATATCCCCCCCAGTCAAAAAGTCTGGATTAAAACTCTTTTTCCCCCAATAATAATAATTATTATTATTATGTTTATCATTTGTGTCTAAAAACTTAAAATTACTGCTGGAATAAAACCAGTGAGCGATACAATTTAAATAATTGAGGGTCCCTATATTATATACTCACCCCTTATAAAGCTAAAATGGTTTCTCCTGCTTTCACGTTGTTTTGAGACCTATTAGCTTTGCGGTTTGTGTGTCCGCTTGCATCATGTTATGGTTGTGAAACTTAGGTGTGCTATAAAGGATAATTATGATCATCTGAAGTAAATGGAAAAGTCTTTTCATTGGTCCTGCAAACATAATATCAACTCTCAGGTTCTGTTCGCCCCACCCTCCCCCGTTCCTGACTGTAAAGCAGCTTCTTCAGCACACAACAGCATGCATTGAACAGAGACAGGGAGAAAAAAAAAAAAAAAGACTGCAAACATAAGATCAACTTTCAGGTTCTGTTCGCTCCACCCTCCCCCGGCTTCTTCCACACACAACACGCATTGAACAGAGACAGGGAGAGAGAGAAAAAAAGACGTAATGTAACATAGAGCAGCATGTTTCATTACTGTAAACTGAGAGGAGAGCTTGACTGTTTACACTCAAGGAAGCAGCTGATGTCTGTGGGTAAGCATGCAACAGAAAATCTTCTCCCCTCTTCCTTCTTCCTTCTTTATCCAACACCATTAAGCAATAAGCATGGATAACGTTTTAAGCACAAACACAAGTGTTTCGAACGAAACACCTGTTTGCTAAGTTCTGGAAGGAAGCACTCCCCAACTAGTGACATGATCAGTTGATCACAATCACATCACGTTATGAATGTATGTAGGTTCCCAAATTGTGAAAAGTGAAAAATGGTTTGGTTTGTTGCAACAATGACTAGTTATCTAAAGTATGGTAATAGTGTCAAGTAGTGTGAGGATTAATGTTAGAGTGTTTGTGTTTGAGCGCCTCAGAGCGGCCGCTGCAGAGTTCATGTGCAACCTCTTCCAGAGAGATAGATGGAGATACTAGAAACTAAACTGCTGGATGTCCCTAGTAATAACAATAATTGTATAATATCCCATCATCTATCTAGTAGTCATATGATTATGTCATACAAAATTAACAATCTAGGCATCACAATATCTTTGTTTCAGTCAGTCACAGTATTATTGTTTTGTGAACTCCCAAAATGTTCACAGGATCTTGCTGTAGATTAAACGCACTGACTGACTTTGCTGTTAAAACAATGTATGTGCATACACACAGTACACACACGAATGTCATGTTATGCCATTCTCATATAGCCTTATATGATCTAGCCTGTTATACAGTAGATGTATTCTCAGATCATTATAGCCAACCCTTGTTTTCCATAGCTTAGCTAACTAGCCAAAGTTCTGATTGCATGCAGACTCATTTTTGCATGTAGGCTAATCATTTTCATACTTCACCCAATCTGAATAGTCCTATACTGCTTATTTTTCCTCCTATTCTATTTCCTATGTATAGCCTATATGCTTCACTCCTCATGTGCATTTGCTTGAGCACTGCTGCTATTGATTAGTGATTGTATATTCTGCACAGCACCTGCACATATTTAAGCTGCTACTAAAAATACAATGTAGTGTTTTATTGTTATACTGTTTTATATTGGCTTGCATGGGAGGCTGGGCTCAAGTCAGAGTTCTGGTGTCTCATTCACTTGCTGGTGATGATGGTGGTCTGCACTTTTTATTTCATGGGTGGATTATACTGCATTAATAATACAGTAGCTGTATCTGAGTGTGCATGTAATGGATGATTATGTGTAGTGATCATGGTTAGATCAAGCTAGAATTCCTGGACTTTGTTTCAAGAGCTAGCATTGTCAAATTGTTACACCAGACACCACATGTTTGTTTATAGCCTGCTTAGGCTACAATAGTAAAACTAAAAGAGTGAGAAAAAATGGTAAATGGTGTTACAATTTGACAAATAAGGTGAACATGATTGCTGAGGCGATCACGGCTACCGTATCATTGTGAGACATGTCATTCAAACAGTAACAAAGTGTTCCCGGTTGGCCGGTTCTCCGCTTGCATGGGGGGGCCCATACAGATTTCTGGCCTAGAGGCCCAGAATTGCTAGTGACGCCCCTGCCCCCAGTGTTCAGGTCCAAGAAAAAGCCGCAAATATGATCGATTATACTGTACACACTGAGTAGTTCTCATTTCAAGGCGTATTACTGCCCTCTAGAGGCACAGTCCCACCAGTGCAGTGCAGTCGGCAGCTCAGCTCAGCTGTTCTGAATGAGTTTAATTAATGCGACGCGATAGTGACAAGCAGGCAGGCAGTGGCCTGCCTGCCTTGAAATCTGCGTAAAACAACTGTGTAATTCAGCTCAAGTGGAGGGGATATGTCCCCCCTCCTCGGGGCAAAAGTGGGGGGGATATCACCAAAAGTGGGGGGGATACCCCAAAAGTTTTCGCGCGTGCTACGCGCGCGCACATACCTCCCAGATATGTCCCCTTCACTTTTAAAATGCCTCCTGCGCCCCTGCCTGGAGCTATACCTTGGGGGGCGGCCATAGCTGCTTGTGGGGCTGCTGGTGCATGTGTTAGTGGTAGTGGTGCATTAATCAGTGGAATACTGGACGCCTGAGACATGGCACCTGTGTGGGCAGGATTTGTGTGAGATGGGTAGGACTGATTAATGTTCTGCCATGATGACGGTGGCATCAGACCAGGTGGGGCAGGTGGGGCAGCCTGTGGGTTGAGTTCCAGTACATATTCACTCTCATCATACTGTTTTATAATTTCCTCCTCAATCTCCTCCCACTCACTTTCGTTCAAACCATCTAATTCTCTGTAGCTATTTGCTCCCCTAAAGGTTCTCTCTCTTGCTCTGGCTATCTGTGACTCGGTGAGAATGGGAACGGACGTTGCGCTGCCTAAGTGAGGGTGGTGGCTAGCTCGTCGTGTCCGTCTCTTTTCTGCCTGTTAAGAGTTGCTCTGCAGGAAACTATACTTTTACCAGTAATACTCGAAGTGAAATAGACGGAGGATAATCAAACAAAGAACTTGAGACAGGGAGGCATCAGCTCTGGCTGGAACTCAGTGGACAAACACACTGAGGCGGTTTTATTAACAGCCTTAAATAGGGCAACCAATCACTTCCAGCATGTCCTTCACAATAAAAGTTCAATCAATCACAGCAACAATTCAGTCCATAATAAATACAACAATATAAACATAATGCTAATGGAGATCATACCTCAACACCCCCACTTGATCTCACATTAGATTTTTTTTTTCTTTTTCTTCTCTTTAAATCTCACAATAAATATACAATTCTGCCCAAAACTTTTTTTTTTCTCCCTCTTTTCTCAATAATAAAATTCAAGCCCGTTTCAAAGTCTTTCAACATTCACCATATCATAATCAATATATCATTTACGTGTTCGCAACAATAATGACACAAATGTTACTTTCAAATAAGTCAGTTCATCACCCCCAAATAAATGAACACTCCTTTTTCTTTTTACAGTTTTTCTCCCCCACTGCTTTCTTGCCCTCAAACAGTCGGGTTACAAACGCTGAAACACACCATTCAGAGATTCAGTTTCCTCATTCATTGCAACACAAGACTTCAAGCCATAACAGTAATCAACAGATACATAGTCATTTGAAGTTGCTAGTTTTATCCTCCTCACTCGAGGTGGATAACGTGTGGTTTTACATTTCGTCTCAGACTTGATCTGCTCTCTCTGAGGTGCAACTAATGCAGCCTCAACATACATGTCTGTCTGTGTCTGTTTCTCTGCACACTTAGACCTGCGCTTCTGCACCTGTCTATAGACATTGCACATAGACTCGACCTTCTGCATAGGCCTATTGTAACAGCCTTTACACTTGTCAACAAGATTAAACTCATTGTCCACAGTGTTCAAATAATAAAATCTGTTGCACATATTTATGTCGAACTGTGTGCCATCTCTGCACTTCAAAGCACTTTTACCTTTGCAGAATATGACAGAGGCACCACTGGTGGTTGCTGCCTGCACAGAGAACATGTCTTGTGGGTATGTAGGAATGTACAGGGCCTGCCTCAAAGTAGCTGTGTGGCGTTGCCCCCTGCTGTCGATCATGGTCACCTGCGCATCACCTCTGCACTCTGCCACTCCACTGCATATCGTACCATCAGCCAGCTCCATGCAATGATTCTTTGGCTGGAAACACTTGTCGAAACTCTTAAACTTTCTAATGTCTGTGATGATGTGGGACGTCGCTCTCGTGTCGACCATTAGACCCGTCTTCTTGACACGATGTCCTCTTTGAATCTCTCCACCACCGTCAGCGTCACTCACTCGGAATGAGCACTTGCGACGGCCGCTGCCGCCTCCGACGCTGCCGCCGCCGCTGCACTCGTCCGAGGCTCTCTTGACGCAGTCCCGCTGGCGCTGCTGCTGTCTCCTTCTGCAGGCTCCATACCGGTGTGTGGAACTGTGGCAATGGCCGCACCACTGCTGCTGGCGGTCACAAAGTTTTGCGACATGGCCTCTCACATGACACCGGTAACACCGCCGCCGGTCACCTGTAGCCGCCCTCTTCACATTCAGCCGCATCTGAATCCCCATGGCGCAGTCGCCCTCCTCCGCTGCCGCCGCATGCCTCCTCTCAATGTCCTCACCTCTGAGCTTGGTCTTGGACTCGGAGAAAGGCACTGGCTCTTTGCTTGTATAGTACTCTCGGAGGATTCTGAGCGCCTTGCGTCCATTGTCAGCTGCTGCCCGCATAACAAGCGACACACTTTTGTCATCCAAACATTGGAGCAGCTCGGCATATGCCAAGGTATTTCTCTCCTCGTCTTCATCCGTCTCGGGTTCCTTTAGGACGGCATTCTTCAATCCTTGAAGCAACAAAAGCCCCAAAAACCTCGTCTCCCAAAGTTCATACTTCTCCTCATCTCCGTCAAAAACAAGCCGGGTCCAACGGCTACTCGAAGCAGCCCACCTGGCCATGCTGTTAGCAGCCTAGCACGGCTAAACCTTTCACCTCGAAAATATTTTTGGTACTACCTGTGGCCCATAACCTGTTAAGAGTTGCTCTGCAGGAAACTATACTTTTACCAGTAATACTCGAAGTGAAATAGACGGAGGATAATCAAACATCAGCTCTGGCTGGAACTCAGTGGACAAACACACTGAGGCGGTTTTATTAACAGCCTTAAATAGGGCAACCAATCACTTCCAGCATGTCCTTCACAATAAAAGTTCAATCAATCACAGCAACAATTCAGTCCATAATAAATACAACAATATAAACATAATGCTAATGGAGATCATACCTCAACAATTTTCCTTTCACTGCCTGTCTCCCTAGAAGCTGGAGGTCTTTCTGTTCTTTCTCTTGACCTGGCCCCCTGTCTGTCCTGTCTTGCCTCCGCTGAAGTCTGGCTCTGTCCAGGCCTATTATTACATCTTGTACGGGCGTGTAGTTACTGTAGCCCCTAAGTAATATGAATTCAATATTTCTGATTAATCGCTATGTTTTATAGGTGTTTCTACAAGCTTTGTATAATGTAGCGGTTCTACAAACAACCAAATAATTACTTCCCTGGGAAAGGAAACAAATAAAAGATAAGAATATAATAATGATTACCGGGTCACATAACTCACTGACGTGAAACACTAAGACAAGTACTTCCTATACTACTACTTGACACACTTACTCTGTAGGCCTACACACACACACAAACATTTAACATTTAACAAAACATGACACACATGACATACATATGTATTTCACCGATATAACCGCTCTGATGCTGTCCATCTGAGGCTGTCATTTTTTGCTTTCTTGACCCAAAGGCCGCAGGTGTCCCCAAAAGTAATGGGTGTTTGTCCACAATTGACTAAACAACAACTTTTAGCCACTGACGAATCAATCTATAATGGGAAATGATTGACCAGGTCCCCTGTCTTTATCTTGTTATAATTATGGTCAATATCTCCCTGTTATTACTGTTGTTTATTCAATCAATTTTTATTCATAAGACAACATCTATGTCCAGCATCAGAGCGTAGTCAAATCGCTGAATTTATGTTGGTATCTATTCTCTCCTTAGATTAGTACAAATCCTTTTATATTCTCTTTTACAGCGTGTACACAGTTATTTTATTCTCTGTAAATCCCTTTTTGAGCGGTGGTCACAACGCTCCTATACGTGGCCGTGTGTGTGGGTCTGTCTGTCTGTCTGTCTGTCTGTCTGTCTGTCTGTCTGTCTGTCTGTCTCCGTGTCTGTGTTCAGGCCGGTCACAGTCACACTCACTCATACACGCACACGCACACACACACACACACCCTGTGCTTTGTTTTGGAGAGCCACGGTTGCCAGCCTCCACGACCACTGCTCAGTTCACACAGGTGTGATTTTATTATTTTCTGAACTCTCCCTTCTTACACTGTTATTTTAATACAATTTTCTACCCTTCACTTGAGTAAACTTTCCTGTTTTTCAGGAGATACTTACACTGTTATTTTAATACATTTTCCTACCCTTCACTTGGGTAAACTTTCCTGTTTTTCAGGAGATACTTACACTGTTATTTTAATACATTCTTCTACCCTTCACTTGGGTAAACTTTCCTGTTTTTCAGGAGATACAAACCTTCTCTATTATACAGAGGGATCAAACCTTTTTCAAAAACAAAAACCCGCAGCTATTAAGTGGGTCCCGTATGTGTGTGTCTGTCATACAGTAACGGTTCTAGATCACGTGTAACATGAAATCAAATCAACCATACAATTTGGAACCTATGCCAATGTGCAGAATTCCAGTTTAAGAGGTTTCTGCGCTCACCTTTTTATTTTGACGGCCGTCTGGGTGGTTGATCTGATGCAGTTATGGTGATCGGTTTAATCGCCGAGATCAGGAAAAAGCAACAAAACGTCATCACGTCAATGGGTCACCATATTTGAAAGGCTTCTTTTCAAAAGGGATAACTAAGTTAAACCGTGGAAATAACCGTACAGAAGGTGAAGCCTGAGCTATGCTCAATAATGACGCTGTTGCACAAAGATAGGATGTCTGTTGTTGTAAGACAATATTTATTCTACTTAATAAAATAAAAAAGCATTACAGCATATGCAATTATCATTATCTACGAGCCTAAATTAGCTATAACTGACACACAAATAGCACGGAGGACCGAAGCTAAAATACTGATATCAGCAGACCATGGATTCCAACGTCGCGAACACACGGATGTGTAACGGCGGAGAAAAAGATATGGCACCGTACAACAGTCTGTCAGGCAGTAATATCGTTCTTTTCTTCATTTGCCAGGGAGGAGACTTGGTATCTTGTCAACTGTGCGACATGGAGACATTTTTCATTGGATGATCGACAGTGTGGCTTTGTAACCACTAGAGGGGCCAGACCGACTGTCTTTGGCTCTCACCTCCAAAGTTCATATATTGTTTATGTCTCCATCTTCACTCCTACCCATAACAAACTCGGCGTTTGGTGGGAAACTGTCTGCTTGTTTCCTGAGAATTCGACTCTGCTCTGCTGCTTCACCTTTAGACAGACTCCCTTTATCTGCTGGAACCGGTTATTGACACAACGAATGTCAGAGGCCTTGCAGGGCCTCTGCTCTGTATTCATTTCTCCTTTTTAACACGCTGTGTTTGAATACATGATCTGACTGAAAAACACATATAATAATGGCAATAATAATAAAATCACACATATCGTCCAATACCTGTCTGTCTGCGTCCCTTTTATGCCCATATATGGAGATCTCTGTATCTGTCTGTCTGTGTCCCTTTTATGCCCGTATATGGAGATTTCTGTATCTGTCTGTGTCCTTTTATGCCCATATATGGATTTCTCTTTCGCTTTTTGTTTTTTTCTTCATCTTGAGCACTTAGACACCAATAAACCTCCAGACACACACCTATGACACTCCACCCCTGCTCCAGTTTTGTGTTGAGAGTGAGTCCACGACGATCTGTTACAAAGTTACATTTGTGGCAAAGCAGCCTGCTTGCTTGCACCCGTGGGAAATGATGCCCCTCCGGTTGTTAGCAATACCCATCATGCCCGTTGTACGGGTATTGCCTAGCGCCAGCGGACATCAGCTCTGCATACTTGACCTAGAGTGCAAAGTGAAAATGTGGAGGAATCGTCTATTTGCACAGGAGTGCAAATCCGTCTGTCTTTCAATGTTATATGAGATACTTAAAGTGCATGGTTCCTGTGGAAATAAGCTTCGGCTTTCTAGGATCTCCTTTTAGTTGACCTTGTACCAGTGATTTGTACGGTCATGAAACTGTACTTTTTTCTATTGCAAACTTCTAATAAATTCTTCAATCAATCAATCAATCAATCAGTGATGTCAGAATGAGTCCGAAAAGTGATGTCAGAATGAGATGGCGGTTGTGCTGGTTCCGCGATGATGTTGAAAGATACAATGAGAGGCCTACTACAACATTACAAGGCAGATTCAAAGATAACGTTGACATGAAGTGGGGATATCATGCATGGTAGTCTATCAATAGGCCTATGAGATATGAAAATATATGAAAATCTCAAATATTGATATTAGTAAATCTTTACTATATTCACTTATTTTGATATGAAATTGCAGTGTCATCATGTAGGCATATATCCACTTTTAATACACAGAAAAATAATGTCAACAAGTTAAGATTTAAAACATATTTATTAACAGAAACACATCGAATTTGAGAATACAATCGTTCAATAATAGAATATGGGCTCTCTAACTCGAGCTTTCAGATTATGAGACTGAGATTACAAGCTCCAAATAGTATGAGAAATGTTAAACTGTTCTAAATCAGACACACAGCCAAACCAAGTAAAGGAGGTGAGTTACTGAGAATAGTTACTTTTAACCTTTCTCTGCCAGATGGTGGCAGCATTGAGTTAAACTCTGGCGGAGTCAGGTTAAGTTAGCCTTGGGTCTAGTTGTGTAAAGTAACTATTTCTATAAGTAGCCTACATTTACAATTTTGAGGTATGTTTTACTTTCTGGAGTATTTCCAATTTTACTCCGCTACATCTCAGAGGCAAATATTGTATATGCTACTTTTATTCCACAACAATTATTTGAAAACTTTAGTTACTGGTTACTTTATTTTTGTTACTGGTTACTTTATTTTTGATTAATACAAAACATACATTAACCACTTCAGCCCGAAATACATTATGGCCTTTTGAAAATAGCTGATCTACATAGCTCACAAGGCGATACATGCATGATGCAACACATTGTGAGCTTGTAGATCTGCTATTTTCACAGTGACAGGCAGAGCACAGACTTGAGTGCTGACCCCTCAGCACTCAATAGTACTTAATAGTGACCAGTCCAAGCAACAATGAGCTCAGTCAGTTCACACTGAGTGAACCTTTGCTGCAGGGTGGTCCTAGAAATATTATTGGGTCCAAGTGCGTTAACTCATAAAGATCAAAGGTTCCGCTCACAATCTAAACTCAGCATTGACATGCCTTGATTGAGAGGCTTAACTTGTTCTCTTGTCAGATAAAACTTAGATAAACAATATTATTTAAAAGGATAAACACTTAAAATGAGACTTAAAAGACTTGCACAATAAAACCAAAGCTAAAATTCCAATAAAATGAAGATCTTTGGTAGGTTATCAAAATTAGAAGTTGCAAAGCTAAAAAACAAAACAAAAACAACAACAAAAACTTAACTCACTTTAACCCCTCTTAGGCGCTGTACAGACATTTGCGTGAAACATCTTCTCCGTATTGCCTGAGAATGGCCACTGGGGGCGCCGTACTAATGCATTGTCAATGGAAGGTTGTTTGGTGTTTTGTCGTTGCCGTGTCTCTTGGCCAAAAGACAGGCTGCGGTTGAGCTAGAGACACGGCAACGACAAAAACCAAACAACCTTCCATTGACAATGCATCAGTACGGCGTTCCCAGTGGCCATTCTCAGGCGATACGGAGAAGATGTTTCACGCAGCTGTGTGAGTCCAGCCTCAAGGGTTGAGGCACCATTTCTTAAGATTAGAAGTTAAAACAAAGCAAACCCAAAAACCTCTCTCCACTCTTCTAGAGATGCAACTAGCTGCAGTATATATACCGGTATATGCATTTCTGGTCCACGTTACACTGATAAGAACTAGATGCGCGCGCAGGTCGGTACCAAAATTAAACCAGCGCTCCCCAAAACAACAGGTTTGGGGATTGGTGGGAATTGATTACATTATACAGTCACATGTGCATTTAGTCTCAATGTTTGTAAACAAGGGGTCTATTACATCCCCAGCATTTGTTAACATGGGTGGATTGTTTAGCTGAGCTAGGCTATGTCTCAGTGATAACCTTTGGTGACACACACAGGCCCTCCCTTTGACTCATTTGTATGTGAAGCGTGTAAGAAATGAATCAGGGGATCAAACTTTTAAACTACATATGGCCTTAACATTATTTCCTCTTCAGCAATGCAACGGCTGGACTGTTAATGAAAAGTTCCAAAAAAGATACACTTCATATATATTGTAGGAACAGTCTAACCAGTGTCCGGGAGACTGATCATCTCTTCACAGAGGTCATGTGAAGATGCCTCTAGCTTTTGGTTATTACAACTTCTCAGGATATTCAGCTGATTCAAAGATTATATTCAAATTAGAATTTCCAATGGAAAAATGATTTGAAAATTGTATCAAATACTAGTGTAACATTCAACTACTAATATTATTACAACAAATACAAAAATAATACACACTTTAATATTGTATATTTCACCTTTAGGTTAACTAACCAAAATATCAATATTAATGTTATTGGGGTTAAACCTATGATAGGGTAGACCTTTACTTATGGTAAACTTGTTACAGACATTTTATAAATTGTCACACATTAATTCACAACTTTCATTCCAGGGGATAAGTAGGATGGGGAGAGAGTTAAGTCAGAGACAAGGCAGTCAGCGGGAGCAGGGACATGCAGAGAATGTTAGAAAGGCAGGGGCTGAAATGTCTAAAAGGGCCTTTTGGTGAAAATATTGAAAATAGCAGACCTCCAAGCTCACAACACGTTGTGCTGCGACGCGTTTTGAGCTTGGAGGCCGGCTATTTTCAGTACTTGAAACCTCAAACTAAGCATAAAAAAGGCAATAATACTGGAGCGTATACAGCATGGATTTCTACAGAGTGAGAGCCATTCTTTCAACATAAGATGCTGCATTAAAAATGGTAAAATGGTGCATTTATATAGCACCTTTATCCAAGGCGCTTTACAATGTGCATTACATTCACCCATTTACACACACATTCATACACCGATGGCGGTGGAAACCATGCAAGGCATCAACCAGCTCACCGGGAGCAACTAGGGGTTCAGTGTCTTGCCCAAGGACACTTCGACATATATTCAAGTTAGTCTGGCAATTTTCTTGAACGCTGCCTTCAGGTATGGCAGGGCATTTGTGTGTCTTTCACCATAGTGAAAATGGCATTGATGGTCTGGAGAGGGCACTTTTTACAGACGGGTAAAATGGAAGGGGCTCAAGCCCCCTTTGAAGTCTTTGATGTGCCTGTGGCCTGTGAGTGGGAGACCGTGTCTGCACATTCCTCTGTTGTCTGCCTGGCTGGTTCCTCCGCCATCCTGTTGTGGAGTCACTCTTTTGTTTAAACATCACACTAAATGGTGAGGCCAGTCCAGGTCAGCATTGATCTCCGGTGCAAGGGAATGTCTCTGTGACTTGAGATACCACCTCTGACCTCCCCCTCGTGCCTGGTGCATTTGCTGATTCAGTAGAGGGGGGGTGGCAGCATTTTAAATGTGACATAGCTCTGTTTACACAATGCTCTACCCTCTCCAACTGAATATACTGTATATTCCCCATTTTTAATTGTTTTTATCATATTTTGACACTTGCTTTGGCAAGGTAAACGTATGCTTTCTCATGCCAATAAAGCTCTGTTGAATTGGCAGTAAAGCACCTGTCATTTCTCTGGTGCCTTAGAGTATAAATTGTTGACTGTAAACATCATCAAACATGTGCAGCAGATATGTGTAGATATAATTTAATTTTTGCTTGTCCAAAGGCTTCCGGCTACAGCAGTTGTGCATTGATAAACAATAAGCAACACATTGAACACAAGCTCAGATGATTGTAGGAGGATCTATCTATCTATCTATCTATCTATCTATCTATCTATCTATCTATCTATCTATCTATCTATCTATCTATCTATCTATTATCAAGCTGAGAAATAAGAGGCAGGCTAAAGCCGGGTTCACACCAATGATGATTCGCTAGATACTTGCAACCACTTTCAACAGAATCTCAAAACCGTGCCAACCTGCAATGTGGCAATTCAAAAGTGTTGTCCCCTAAAGTTCGAAGTGTTTCATTGCAAAGCATTGGTGTAGACAAGACATGTAGACCTACTCATTTCTTTTTAGACAGCTTGAGACATATATGTGACTTCTTTCTCAGACACAGTGGGACACTCTTCACTGAACGCATTCTCCATTTTTGAAACGAAAGTGCTCAACAAGTTCTGCCTAATGTCTTTGCCCATGAATGCATAGAGAAACGGGTTAATGCAACTGTTTGCATGTACAAGAGTCGCTGATATCATCAATCCAGTTCTCATGAATGCATGATGGTGATAGTGGTTAATGTCTAGCAAAATGAAGATGTGGTAGGGAAGCCAACAGATGACAAATGTGACTATCAGGGCAGTCATGACTTTGAAAGGCATAGCAGACCTGTAGACCCTGTTGTTCTTTATCCTTACAATGATCATAGAATAACACACAGTGATGATCATCAGTGGAAACACAAAGCCTAGAACAAAGCGAAAGACAGGGATTCCCATGGAGCTGAAGGGGGACATGTCATAATTGTTGTAGCATTTCATAACATGATCATGCTCTACTATGTCACGAACCACTAAGGAGGGAATGCTCAGCAGCATAGAAAAGAGCCAGGCAACAACAACTGCAGCTGCTGCCCTTTTCAATGTGCGATTGTTTTGGGCCCAAAACCCATACACAACAACCACACAACGGTCAACACTGATAATTGACATCAGGAAGATGCTGCTGAACATGTTGAGAAACAAAACAAAGGAGGTGAACTTGCACATGAAAAGTCCAAAGTTCCAAGATCCTGTTGCTTGTAGACTGATGTTGAAAGGGAGCGTTGCACAGAAGATGAAGTCGGAGAGGGCCAGGCTGAGGTACCACGTCATGCTGACTGTCTTTTTCTTCATCTTGAAGCCAATAACCCAGATGACCAGGCCATTCCCCAAAAGCCCTAGCAGGACAATGATCACATTTACCACAACCTGGGTAACACACCCTGGTTGATGAATGCACAATGGCGGTGGTCTGAATCCATCAATGATGTAAGAATCACTGTCGTTACCATAATCATCATAATCAAATGTGCCATAGTCATCTGCAGGTAACAGAGTCAGTGATGGCACGGATGTCATGGTGCACTCCTAAAGAAAAGGAAATACACTGATGTTAGGTAAATTTTGTCCATACATTGTACATTTAGGAGTATAATAATTCATCTAATTAATTGATTATTAAAAAAGAAATCTGATGATTGTGCAACACTTGTAAGAAAAAAAAAAGTATTAAGTGGTTAATCAAACTAATTAACCCTTAAGTTTGGTTTGGTTCATTTTGACCCGGTTTACATTTTCATTTGAAAAAATGCTTCATTTGAAAAAATGCTTCAATTAAAAAAGTAATCTATTGATTACTTTTTAATTGAAAAAGTAATCAATAGAATACTTGCTAAGAAAATAAAGAAAGTTGCAGTTCTAGATGTATCAATTTAACATTTAAGACTCTCTAACTACCAGCAACAACAGACTGTTGCCACAGCAACGTACACAAAGGTTTGTGTACACATGTGGTGTGATGTCATACTGATGCGGAGATATGAGCAGGGCAAAGGTGTGACGTGTGACGTGTGACCGACCGACCGACCGACCGACCGACCGACGGACGGACGGCCGGTGGAGGTTTTGATACTAAACTGCGACCTTACGGTCGCAAACACATTTTCCCACTTTATACTACAGTAAATATATAAATGACTACAGAACAATGAGTAGACACTAAGAACAACATTAGAACACAACATACTAGTAGGCCATATAGTAAAAGGAAAAACATTACGTTGTAAATGCAATTTGCAAAGTACTGAAAGAATAAAACAGAGAAAACGATGTAACTGAAAAGCACAATTCAGTAGGCCTACACTGAAATATGTTGTACAACTGTCAAGAGATTCATTGATTGTTGGTATCAACATTCAACACACCTGTTCCACCTGTGCATTCTGAACTGGTTAGTAATGTATTCATCAGATTGATCACATCATTAGTTTGAACAATATCGGGTTGTTGGTGGATGAGATTTGCTTATTTGAAGCTTTTCCTATTAAGGACAAACACACAGCCACACTGGAGGGGGAGGGACACAGTAAACAAACACATTCCCCAGCCTAGAGCACAGGACACAAACACACAAAGTTGAAGGGGGAGGGGGGAGCAGCAAACAAAGACTTTTGCACATGTGTACTACTAGTGGCTGGTAGGAATGGCAGGTTTAGGAATGGAGAACTGCCCTGCACAGGGATACTGACTGGAACGGAAAGGGTTTCTTATACTGTCCCCAGTCCCCACACATACAGTATACACTCACATGCGTGTATCTATTCTGCATCTAGCATTTGGCAAGACCCAAATTCAGAGTGATAATTTTTAACTCAAATCAACAAAATATTTTGAGATGGTGGTCCGCGGCCAAATACATATCATTTTGGGGGTCCTTCAAAGTTTGATAAATACTGATATAGATTCTACAAATCAAGTCTTCTGAATCCAGTTTCTGATTGTTCTCAAACTCAAGGACCCCCAAAATGAATTTGGATTTGGATTTTGGACCCCCAACTCAAAATATTTTGTTCCAGGGACCACCAAGTTATGTATTAGTCCGTGGACCCCATCTCAAAATATTTTGTTCCACAGTCCCCCAGAAGCAAAGATTTGGAATTTGGATCTTGCCAAATGCTAGATGCACAATAGATACATTCCACTCACATCATTTGAAACAAGAGTGAACAATTTTGGGTTGTTGCCTTGGTGTCCCTATGTTTTACTTTTGCAGTCCATATATACCATTTTGCAACACGAGTGCATCACAGTGTAAAATATGTCTAATGAGTGAGAATTTTGCAAAAAAAAAAAAAAAAAAAGAAAGGAGTGGATGAGATTTTAAATAATTGAGTTTAGTGTTTTAGCCATAGTGAAAAAAAAAGAAAAGAAAAATTGGAAATCAACTCTTCTATGAGATGGTAGCTATCAGAATGAATATTTTGTCTCATTTTGCAAATGAGACACAATATAATTATCTCTATGTTGTTTTTAAACAACTTTTTTGAAGCACATGTAAAATATATAAATAAATAAAACTTTAATGAAGCTTAATGCAAAACGCAAAATGGAAAAAACAAAAATGGAACTAAACAGTAGACCTGTGCATAGGCCTGAGGGAATAGAACAAAGAGACTCCTTCACACTGTTAGTCTAACTAGCAGTTTTGTTGGAGGAATAATGTTTAAGTAAGTTCACTCACCTCACACAAGACCACAAGCTGCGAGCAGATATGGTTTTATCTGCTCTTTACAGTAGTAAAGAGTTCGGGTTGTTTATCAATTGAATATTCCACTTTGTTCAAACCATTCTCTGATCCAAACTATGAACTCTATTTTGCTGAAGCACAACTCCACCTACGTACCTAATAATGGACAGAGCAGCCAACAAGGACTGACCCTGAGGTTAAAAGAAAGAGGGAGGGAGTGGGAGAGAGAGGAGCAGGTGGCACACACAAACACACACCAGTGTTTGTTTGTGTGTGTGTGTGTGTGTGTGTGCGTGCGTGCGTGCGTGCGTGCGTGCGTGCGTGCGTGCGTGCGTGCGTGCGTGCGTGCCTGCGTGCGTGTGTGTGTGTGTGCGTGTGTCGATTCTGTCGAAAGACAGAGAAAGCATTGTATTTGGGTATTTGGGGTGAGAAGTATTTACTCTAAATCAACAATATCTGACTGAGGATGCTAGTAGCCTACCTACAATTACCCTTTTGTGAAGAATAGAGACTAATGCTGTCAGCATAAAAGCCAAAGTCGTTTTATTGACTGTTGTTAACAGTGAAGACCATTGTTGTCTACTCTGTGTCTCAGAGGAGGGCTGTGGACAGTTCAGAAACCCACCTACCAGTGACATCGTCAATAGGGAAATAGAAACTCCAGGATTTCTATTCATGAAAATGTAACATGCTATAACAAGTGCTAAAACACATGTCTTTCAATAGTTGTAAGCACTATAACACTTATTAGGGTTAGAACATTAGGTTTGTAAACCTGGAAATAAACAGAAAACAACAGACAATTACTGACATGAAATATACATACTGTACACCAGGGGTCAGCAACCTTTTTTAAATCGGGTGCCTTGTTTTTGAGCGGTGGTAGACCGCTCCATAGCATGGCCGTGTGTGTATCCGTGTGTGTCTCCGAGTCTCCATCCGTGTCTCCGTGTGGGTCTGTAGCCTGTATGTAGCCTGACTTCCACTGAGTGACCAAAGAGGGTGCTGTTGAGTCTAGCCTGTTAAGTCTAGCCTGAGCATCAACTGCAATACACACACACACCTCCACAGCATGCACACATGCACGCACGAACGCACGCAAAGTTGAAGGGGGAGGGGGGAGCAGCAAACAAAGACTTTTGCACATGTGTACTACTAGTGGCTGGTAGGAATGGCAGGTTTAGGAATGGAGAACTGCCCTGCACAGGGATACTGACTGGAACGGAAAGGGTTTCTTATACTGTCCCCAGTCCCCACACATACAGTATACACTACACGCACGCACACACACACACACACACACACACACACACACACACACACACACACACACACACACACAGCCTCCACGACCACCGCTCAGTTCACACGGGTGTGATTTTTAGTTTCTAGATAGTCAGTGTGCCATGTCTGACATATTTTGATTGTCAGGACATTGTTATAACGATCATTAGACTCAGAGCAATAACCCACCTATGGCCCCGACTCCCAGTCCCCAGTCAAAGTTCAGAATATAAAACAATATTTGATTTTAAAATATACATTAAATCATCTTTCTAACACTTCTGCCAGTGTGCCAGTGATCACCCTCCCGCTCCCCTGTGCCAATGTTGGCACCCGTGCCTAAGGTTGCCTACCCCTGCTGTACACAAACTAATATCAGGAATAAACTACATTCGCCGTGCAAAGCATGCCCAATGTTTACATACCGTTCAGTCAGTCGGGCTCGCAATAATGATGTGAAGAAGTGAGAAGCAGAAAACCATCATCTTTAATCCTTATTCTACAAAGTTATAGGATTAGCTTTCACGCCATATAACAGAGAAGTCATCTCTGGGCCTAGACAGAGTTGAAGGCCTTGTGACGCAGTTGAAATTCAGTTGAGTATTTCCAGATGTATTTCCAGATGTTCTCCAGACGTGGGTACAGAGGCTGTCTGAAATAAGAGAACCAGACCAATCATCATAGCGTACTAGGGAATGATTGTAACCAATGATTGTACGACTCATGTAATATGCGAATGAGGTGTATAGTATAACTAGCCATGTGAAGACAGCTCCGGGAGTCAGAGTCTAGGGCTATGCTCTCTGCTATGTATCTGTCTGCAGTCTGCACTACTCTGTAACTATTACATTGTTGGCAGAGAATAATGTTTCAGCGTCTACAGAGTGTTATTTACATTTTGAGGATTCTCCTCAGCATAGGCATACAGAAATTGATTTGATAACTGAAGCAATTTAAGACCCATCTGTTATAGAGGGTATGCGACTATGCGCATAAAGTGAATGGCAAATTGAGTGGCAAAGTGAGTTTAATCTTGTTTAACGTTGTTTAATGCAATCTGATAGGACTTTTTTCCTGTTAGGATGTATGGGCTGTCAAGGCCAGAACGTAGTTTTTTTGCTACTCAATAGGCCTAGGCGTGCCCGCATAACTTCCGGGTATGATGATGATGTCACACGCATATCCTCTATAATAACCATTCACTACTTATATGATTGCATGCACTTCGGTCCTCCCCCCGAAAGTCCATAAATTAGAAAAAAGTTGTTTAAGAAGTAGTGAAAGTAGAGGATCTACAAGCTCACAATGTGGTGTGAAGCCCAAAGGGCAACTTTCTGATAGTAATTTCTCCTCATTATGTTCCGTTGTGTGTGTTTAGAGATGTTATTAATAATTAGAAATGAGAAATGAGTGTTTCCTGGGTTTTTGGGTGAACCTTTTTTGGTGGGCTAAATGGGCCGGGGAACATAAAACCTTTTTCTTTTGTTGAGTGGGTAACATAGAACCTTATTTGGGTAAGCGGGGAACATAGAACGTGGGGAACATAGATACGGCTCCATAAGTGTAGAAAATAAAGTTGTTCTACTCGGCAGGCGACAAAGTTCAACAGCCCCAGAACGCTTGAGAAGAGACCCCTGTCAATAAAATATCTCTTTCCATGATCTGATGTTGTGAAACAGCAATAGGATTGTAGTGTGTATTAGGCCTGTTTTCATCAACTTATTGACAGGGCTCAATGACCTGGAATTGTGTCACTTTAGATTGTAACCACTTTCACCATTATTTTATGCGTTGGCAAAAAAAAATGAACATTTGTGCAAATGTTTGAATATATATTTTTCAAAGCAAACTTTTGTAACTCATATCTTTGCTTCCAGGGATCCCTGGAACAAATTTTGAGATGGGGTCCGTGGTCAAATATACATATACCGGTAATTCAAGGGGTCCTTGACATTAAAAAGTTTGAGCACCACTGATGATAGAAACATGAGTTTTTCAAAAACCTTAGAAGGATTTTGAAGACATTTATAGAATCTGGTCAATATATTCAAAGATTTGCACAAATTGTCATGATTTTTCAAAATAGCAGATCTAAAAGCTTGCAGCGCCCGCTGTGAGCTTGTAGCCTATATCTGCTATTTTTTTAAAGCATAAAATAATGGTTAAAGCGGTTCAAGTCTAACGGGACACAGATGTGTTCCAGGTCTTAATGGGTTAAACCAATGTTTTTAGACTCAATTTCTTTCCTCTCCATCACCTACCTCTACCGCTCTATCTCTTTCAGCTCACAACTTAAGTATACCATATTTAGCACACAATCTTGTAACACTGCTGTGTTTGAACATTCATATTGCCTATGGCATATATACATTTTAGTTACTACTCTTGATTAGAAATGAAAGTTGTTTGTCTTTTGGTACAGTATATTGCTGGACTTGCCTAGTTAATAAACCAGACCGAACACAACAACACCCCCTGGCGGTAGTGAAGTGTGTGATAGAGGCGGGCAGTCTATGACCCTGCTCAGCCAAGAATGTAACTTCCTTCAGTTCCTTGAGAGTTTGAGACAGATTAGTAATATAACAGGTAAATTGGTGATAGGCTGTATTATTTCATTGATATTCATGCTATATAAATTAATCGCTAAATTAATGAATTTACACTAATGAAGTCGCTTATCTTTTCTACTACAATTCACTCAATGAATTATTTTTATTTTATTCCTAGAGACTGACACTTTTCAGCATGCAAGGTGAACCAAGTCTCCCGAAACCATTTCACATTTCAATTGATCTGTTTGTATGTACAGATTTTCTACAATATATTTTCTTCCAGAAGTGTCTAAAGGTAGCCTACAGTGTAGGCCTGTGTGCAATGTTTCACTTTCTACAATTTATTTTAACATTTTCTCCAAAAGTGTTTAAAGGTAATTCATCTGTTTGTATTGTGATAGCAATGACAAATACACTCAAAGCTAGTCAGCCACTTTTCACATCACTGTAATATAACTTGACAGCAGCTGTTAAACTTAACAGCTGACGATCGAATACTTACCGTCAGCCACCCTGTGTCAGCATTTATCTGTCGCCATATATGGAAGACTTCTGTAACTACTACCTTTATTGTTAGCACGTCATTGTAAAAATACATAGCCTATACTTAATAACTACTGTACTTAAAGCTATAGGGACTGTCGGTTATGACATCACCGCAAGATTCGGGGCTTAACTCCGCCCACTTTGGCGGCCATTGCCATTGCTAGGTCTTGGATGCATCAAGATCAGTCTGTACTTTTTTCTACTTGTTGAGCAATGATACTTTTATACTTCAATTGCTCTAGGCTTTGATTGCATTTCAATAAAACCATATTTGATCAACATAACGATCACACACATTTTACAGTTTATAGGGAATGTTATATTATTATAAACCGATCTTTATTTCCAAAGCAACGGATGAATGTGATGGCTGTTCTGATCTGCTTGTGCTCTTTCTGCGCTCATGCATGGACAGCCGAAGTCGCGATTTTAGCGTGATATATTTTTATTGGGAGACAATAATGAGCACCAGCAAATGAAAGCAGACATTCCAGTGAATATGGACACGTTTAAATTTAAATTTTTTGATGAAAATTGACCGAGTAATGGCCGAGTCAAATTGCAAGTGGTCTTGGCAGTGGCCCAATAACTGGCTGTAGGCACGCTATGTGGTGTAAAGTAATTAAGTACATTTACTTAAGTACTGTACTTAAGTACACTTTTGAGTTATATGTACTTTGCCAATATTTTTACTTCTTCTCCACTACATCTCTGATCCAAATATTGTAGGCCTGCTTTTACTCCACTGCATTTATTTCAAAACTTTAGTAATGCTAGGCCTACTATACTTTGTAGATTTTGATTGTTATTACAAAACATCATTAACTTCAGCATATATATTTTGACCATTTGAAAATAGCCGATCTACAAGCTCACAATGTTAGATCCATGCTATTTTCAAAAGATGTTTTGATAACTTGAAAGGGACATTCTGCACAATGAGTAGGCCTACTTTTACTGTTGGTAGCCTACTTTAAGTACATTTTGATACCATTACCAATACTTTTATACTTTTATACTTTTACTCATGTACATTTTGAATAGGCCTACTGGACTTCGACTTGTAATAGAGTAGTACACTTGCATTGACCAATCCATCTTGTCTACAACCAGCGAACTGTCAATGCTGTTCTCCGGTCATCGCTTCCTTTTATCCAAGAGTCTCACAAGAAAGATAGCAACGAACATGGCGGGCGGAAGTGGCCGATTTTTGCAAGGCCACGCCCAGTCCTCACCCCCTATACTGTGTAAGTTGCTCAACTAGTGGTCAGTAGCGGTATTGCTTTTTTCGGCCGTTTTTCGGCCGGAGTCGTCGCGGACCACCGCCGCGGACCACCGGAGCAGCGCCAGCAAACCACCGCGACCGATAGTAATCCGTGGAGGGGTAGAACGCATGGTAGAACGTAATTTTCTGGCCAGGATTTGTGGATTAAGAGGTTAAAATCCTTCACCATGGTAAACACTGTAGCCAAGCGGAGGCGCTTCCTGGAGACCAGAGCAGATAAGCTGTGATTGGCCGGTAGTGTACCATGTGTGCATGATCGGCGATGTGATTGGGCAACGTATACACAACGTATACAGATGATGCAGATTACGTCATTTTGGCGCGAAATCCCGCCCCTGTCACTGCTAAGAAGAAAACATATAAAGAGAAGGCTTCAGAAGCTGAAAATAACGGAGTGGGTGTTCTAAAACTTTAGCGATTTAACAGTTAGGACAATTTTAAGATTTGTTTTATAAAAAAAGTTACATGGTACAACTTTAAGTACAATTTTGAGGTATTTGTACTTTATTGAGTATTTCCAATTTCCAATGCTTTCACTTCTACTCCACTATAGCCTACATCGCGGATCAAAATATACTTGAAAACGTTAGTTACTAGTTACTTTACAGATATAAATGATTATATTAGGCCTATAAAACATACATACATTCACTTTAGCCCTGTTTTATACCTAGGCTATTTGAAAATAGCAGATCTACAAGCTCACGACATGCTGTGAGCTTATAGATCTGCTATTTTCTGCCCCACAGGGCCCAAGGTCTGGCCATGGAGCCAGCTCTGTTGCTCTGCCTGAATCTTCTTAAATAAATTGTCAACCTTCACCCTGACCGGATATTCATATTTCCCATTATAGTATGTACAGTGTTTCTGCAATTTATAATGTTGGCATTTAGCTGACGCTCCAGAGCGAATACAGGAAAGGCCGACCTAAAACAAACTCGACCCAAACTCGTTTCCCAACGAGTCTGTGGCCTCAAGATAGATGCAGAAAAGACCGAAATCTAATCTTTGCTTCTGGGGGTCCCTGGAACAAAATATTTTGCGATAGGGGTCCATCCGTGGAACAAGATATTTTGAGATGGGGGTCCACGGCCAAAAACACATTTTGGGGGTCCACTGATAGGCACATTCTACAAATGTCTTCTAAATCCTAACAGTTTTCTGAAAAAAGAAAAAAAAAACTTATGTTGCTATCATTGTTTCTCAAACTTTGTCATGTCAAGGACCCCCAGAATGATATGTATTTGGCCACGGACCCCCATCGCAAAATATTTTGTTCCATGCAGGGACCCCCAGAAGCAAAGATTTGATTTTGGTCTATTCTGCATCTAGCTTAAGGCCACAAACCGTTTGGAAACGCGCGGTCGTGCGAATGAGGTCGACTTTGTTTTAGGTCAACCTTTCCTGCTACCTCCAGAGCGACTAACTTATAGTAGTAAGCAAGGAAAGGAGGAAAAGATATCATCATTAAACGAAGCGGGTCTTTCAGATTTTTCGTATTCCTTACTGATTGGCTAAGATTTGCTTCCAAATTTGCAGGAGTGCTTCGTTTTGAACAAAATTTAGGCCGAGGAAGAAAAACCACTTGAAACCTTTCAAATCAGCCTCATGGTAAATAATGAATTTGTGTTTTTACTTATAACTTCACTGATCAGTGTAAAACGTTGTATGCACACTCCCTAGAGGCCAAAGAAAAACCTTTTCCCTGCATTTTTCAAGATCATGCACTGCTTATAATAAAAGTCATGTTTTCAAACTCTTTGGGTGATTGTAATCTGTGGGAAGTATGCATGAGGGAGGAGTAGCCTATTGTTTTGCTCTGTTACTCTGTTAACCAACAAAACCCCTGGGCAAGCGATTTTAGCCTGTCAGGAGGGGAGACAAAAAACGATGGAACTCTGACTGGTATTATTTTACACTAAATAATACCAGTAAAAGAATCCTTTTACACCAGAGAGTTGCATAATGTAACCACAGAAATATAGCAGGTCAGTAACCTTGACTACGCCACCTTGGGAATTTTTCACCCATGCAAGGAATTACATTTCTAAAGTAACACTGAAGAGCAACACAGAGTTTGAAAAATCACACCCGTGTGAACTGAGCGGTGGTTTACCCACCAACCGGTTTACCCCCCCCCCCCCACTCCCCCCTCCCCCTCGGGCCGCAAAAGTCTAGAGTTCAGGCCGCTTAAAAAAAAAAAAAAGAAAAGTAACTAGTAACTCGAATGAGCCAGTCTTTTGAACGACTCTTTGAAAGGAACGGATCCCAGAGATCCGGCTCACTTCAAAGAGCCATAAATCCCATCTCTACTTTGCTCTTGCAAGTACACGCCCCCTGCCTGATCTACAAACCCTACTATGTGGCGCGGAGGGACACAGTTTGATCTTGGAAATCTAATGTTCTGTGCGCCACACAGTCATACGACTAATCATAAATCAGGCACCATGAGAAGCAGACAACACGCAGCACGCTGCAGTGATAGAGACAGAGAGGGTAAAAGTCAGAGAGTTGAACAGAGGCATGGATGGACATGACATGAAACGTGTCAAAGTGAACTCATATGATCATCAAAATGGGACACAATTGAAGCGTTTTTTTTCCTCCATTGCGCGAAGCGATGGTGTGTTGTGTGGATAACGTTTATGTGTTGTTGTGTGCGTGTGCGTGCGTGCGTGTGTGTGTTGCAAGGCGAAGAACAGCCCCCGTGACATTTTGTATTAATTATATTATGTATTATTGCTTTGTTCAGGCCCGACTCAATCTGAATAGAATCCTGTAGCGTGCGGAGCGCCCGACTGTTCAAAACGGCTAGTCTGAGCCCGAGTTGTGGGAAGAAAAGGATATCATCATGGCCCCAAATAACTTTTAAATATCTTGCAATTGGCGACGAGTCTCTTACTAAATCGGCAAGAGTGCCTCTCATTCTCAATACATAAAGGCTAAAGCTATATAACCTGTCCATCAGCAATAGTCAGTGGTGCGTGTTCCCCACACTCAAGCCTCCACCGTTGCGCTTAGTTCATCGGGAAATACTCGGTCGCCATTGTTTGTTTGTGTGTGTGTGTGTGTGTGTGTGTGTGTGTGTGTGTGTGTGTGTGTGTGTGTGTGTGTGTGTGCGCGCACGCCCTCATTGCTACCCGTGTGTGTGTGTGTGTGTGTGTGTGTGTGCGCGTGTGTGTGTGTGAGAGAGAGAGAGAGAGAGAGAGAGAGAGAGAGAGAGTGTGTTGTCTGCCTGCCCTGCTCAATAGCGCCCCTCCTTTAACGTGTGTGTGTGTGTGTGGTCTGTGTGTGTGGTCAGGAGAGGTATGGCAGGCGACAGACATACACGGCAGGCGACAGACATACACGGCCAGCCAGTAACATCTTGAAAGCGAATCACAGGAGCGGCGGGACCACCGCTCAAAAAGGGAGCAGAGACATGCTTCTCAAGATAATCAAGTACATTTATTTTGAACCAGACCATAACATAGGCCTATTACACTCCACGAATGGAAGTTGAAGTTTAATAAGCTGTATAATAGTCATAATAATTAAGTTGGGTTATCAAATAAAAGAGATAACAAAGAAACAAGAATTGACACAGTCAATATATAAGCTGGTCAGATGAAAAAAAAAATGTTTTTTGAAAAAAAAAAATGTTTTTTGAAAAAAAAAAAGTTTTGGAAAAAAATGTTTTTTGGAAAAAAAAAAAGTTTTGAAAAAACTCGGGCGTGCTCAAACAACAGTAATAACTGCGTATTACCTTACTGTACTTTACTGTACTGTATACTGTACCTCACTGTACTGTACTGTACATATTCTGTGTTCTATATCTATGAAGTCTGTGTTCTAGATCTATGAATTTTGTCACTCCCCCCCCCCCGTGTATGTGTATGTGTGTGTGTGTGTGTGTGTGTGTGTGTGTGTGTGTGTGTGTGTGTGTGTGTGTGTGTGACTTTTACTTATAACTGAGTACATCTACAGTGCAGTATTGATACTTTTAAGATACTTTTAAAAAAACAAGTGTAAAACATTTGAGTACTTTTTCCAACAGCTACTTTCCCCCATAGCCTGGAGGACTCCTGCTAAGTTTGCAGTTGCCATATAGCCTATTACTCTATAAATCTATCTGTGATGTCTGATTTTACTAAAACTAGCATGCTTATTAGGCAGTAGTGGGAAAAGTACTCGCATTCTTTACTTAAGTATCATACAAGTGGAAGACTTGTATTCAAAATGTACTTGAGTACAAGTATAAAAAGTATTTGTATTGAAATGTACCAAAAGCAGAAAGTACGCATTATGCAGAATGCAACCAAGGTGTTCAAATAAGTGTATTGATTGTACGCTATTTTCCAAAATCTTGTCTTGTGACACAAAAGTTTCCTTTTCTTTGATGATTGTTAGCCATATGGTTTAAACCCTAAAGTTAACTTGTTGCATTTATGTGGTCCACCCTCTGTTCTCAAAGAAAGGGAGATGTAAGGAGTGCCTTTATTTTGTAGTAACCGGATGTGACGACGTACACAGGACGCGGGAGATGGACCTGGGAGGTTGTGCTCTACCGCAGTATTGACTAGCCTGTTGCTTCACACTGCTGAGTTACACTGCTGTGTTGTTGCTGCTCATTTGTTTAATAAATACAAGACTTCGGATTACGTCGTTGTACGAGCCTGATAAGAGTAACTTGACATGCAGCAGCTACTCGGACCAGTAAACTACCGAATGCAAATGTTATATGGACGTTTATTTCAGCCACCAGGAAATAGACGGAGCCGCTCCAGCCAGAGAAACCATTTCATTACGACCGCAATAGTTTTGTGCTTGTCATTTCGCCAAGGTGATTCATGTTTGTTTTCTCTGCTGTCATAGTGTTCTGTACTATTGCAACTTTTAGCCAAATATATGTCTATATACATATGTATAGTAGCACTTTATCCAACGTCTGTGCATGTTTCTTCTTTCCCCACCTCACGTCCACTTGGCAGATCGATGGGCTGCGTTGTCGACTCAACATTGTAATAATAATAAAACACAACTTCTCAAACTCATGCATTACTCTTTATTTCTACGAACATACTGTCATGTTTCATTGTCATTAGAGTATAGTCTGGACTACTGTCGTATCCTGTGAAACCATATCCAAATATTACCATGAAGTGAATTATTGTGTACTGTCTACAAGCTCATCAAATGTTGGTTTACAGTCAAAAGTGGAGTTGATGTGGCAGTGCCTGTATGCCTGCCTGTCTGTCTCAGTTATTCAGGCGTCAGGGTGTAACCATCATTTACATTCCCTTTGTTAATCTAAGAGCTGGGGGCCAGTAGCCCACGGAGGTGTTGGTCACCTGTTGGTTAAGACCATTTGGTTATGCTAAATCTAGTCTCAAGGGAGATGCCAACCGAATTAACATGTCTGGAAGTATGGGCCAATAGCTGTCTCGGCTAACTCCGAAAGGGTTTAAAACTTGAGCAAAATGTTGTGTGGAGTGTCTTCTCCGCCGGAAGCCGTGAGGCTGATGGTCGGCTCTGTACCATGGCGTCATACTATGCAATAAACCTGGAAACTCTGATCATCTCAACATCTTTGCCTGTCTGTGTTCCTGATCGCCGGCTACTCTGTTTCTTAACATCTCCTCTCCAAGCAACAAAGTTGAGTAAATAGTTGAACTCATATAGACTCTAAGATACGTCATAAATAGTGGGGGCTCTAATATGGGTACTAATCTACGCCAGGTATTTTTCCTGTGGTAAGTTTTCTATTTTGGCTTACTATGAAGGCAGGATTTTTATTTGTGCGTCGTTTTTGTCAAAGGACTCGGGACCGTGGAAGAGCTGTGTGTTTTTTCCTATTTTTCCTCTTTGTTGCGTTCGACGGAGGAAGATTTTTTTGAGGAGCAGAAGATTCAGTGTTTTATCAACGGGCACCTCTCTGGTCGAGGGAGGATGACGGACGGACGGCAACGTGGGAACCCGCAGACCGCGGCTACACTACAACAGCGGTGATGACGACAACGCGACGGAGGACGCCGTGCGGGTGAGAGATGTCCACGACGGCAGCGGCTGCCTCAACTCGACTCATCTGCAAGCCAGGAACCTCGCAGCGCATGGCTGTGATGATGCTACGCTACATGGCCTCACAGATGGACCTCTGTGATGTGGAATTGGAGAAGAAAAAGTGCGGTGAATCCATGTCTGGTTCACCGCAGGGGGGAGAAGTCAGCAGATCGATCCAGTCGGACAGTAAAAACTTTTCGGGAACAATAGCAGCAGCAGTAGGCCTAGGTGAGAGCCAAGGGAGGTCCGGTGATTTTCGTTCACCCGGGACCATGGGCTTCCCTACCTGGCTGTCTGTAGGCCTACAACACATCACTCACCAAGGCCATGCAGGGCAGAGGGGGGTGGTGGGACCGTTTCAACTTGGACGTTCCATTGTCCACACAACAGCAGTAGGTGAGAAACATCTTTTGCGAGAAGACTACAGAAGCGACATATACGAAGAAGTCAATTATTTTTTATTCAATATCATGTAATAATCAGTTAAATGTATGTATGTATTTTATGTTCTTGGTGATTTTTAGCTAAAGCAAATGAACATGGGGACCATTAATCGGAGTCCCTATACTAGATCTTAAAGGCATATTTGCCACGAAATTTTGTGATTATTTTCTATTTGCGGCCTAAATTCTGCGTTTCTTGGAAGAGGTATTACAGGACTGCACCGGATATAACGTAGAGTGTGGGTACGCGGGTCATAGCTTCTTGTTTTATTACTTTTTTATTATGTATGAATGATTCTGGGAATGGCCTGAGTTTAAATGGACCAGGCATTACTCAGAGTATGTTCGGTTCATTATTATGTTCATTATTATGCTATTTGACCCAGCAGTGATCGTAATTTGTTCTTCCCGAACAAAGGGGTCACTTTTCTCAAATTCCGTTGGTATGGTGTGGTACACTGTTATTTCTCAACTTTGAAGCACAGTGTTTTTAAGTAAAATGGATTTGATCTAATATTTCTTAAATTGTCAGTAGTGAAAACACGTCAAAGAGGTTCTGTTTTAGACAGAATTATTAGAAATACGGCAGGTTTCTGTGATGTTGAAGGTATTTCAGTGCAAACGGGATAAGCCAGTTGGTGGTGTTAATACACAAGTATGCCAAGTACAAATTCACGTTTTTTTCTGAAGTATTGATTGTCACGTCTTGTCTCTTTTTATTTTTGTCTGAATATGGTCAAATAAGTGTTAAAGTTCATTATTTGGCATTCATTCGATTTAGGAAAGCCAATAAGCTATTATCAACAAGTGTTTGTATGTACTTGTGTACCATTGTAAACCACCATTTCTAGATTGTGTAACTGGTTATAATTGTGAAATTAATTTGCAATGGAGTGGAATAAAGCCTGAAAAGGACACCCGTATTAGGTTAACTGATTCAGTTTAACTCAAGCAAAGTAATGATGGTATGGCCTGTCCACATCATAAGATGTTACAAACGAGATAAGGTTAAATGTTTCAGTAGGCTAAAATAGTGTGGTTGTCCAAATAAAGCTGTTCCATTTGCACTCCATGCCAAGGTCTTTGTGTTGGTTTAGGCCAGGTAAACCGACCACATTTCAAGAACCTGTAACCATCACATGTACATGAAATCTTGAATCTGTGTGTACTATATGTCGAACTGTATTTTTCTTCCTTTTATGTTTGTGTTCCACTTATTTACATGAATATGGTTTCACTGGTATTGTGAAGCTCACAGGTGGCTGTGACCTTAGGGAGGAAATGTCGTATCCTGTGAAACCATATCCAAATATTACCATGAAGTGAATTATTGTGTACTGTCTACAAGCTCATCAAATGTTGGTTTACAGTCAAAAGTGGAGTTGATGTGGCAGTGCCTGTATGCCTGCCTGTCTGTCTCAGTTATTCAGGCGTCAGGGTGTAACCATCATTTACATTCCCTTTGTTAATCTAAGAGCTGGGGGCCAGTAGCCCACGGAGGTGTTGGTCACCTGTTGGTTAAGACCATTTGGTTATGCTAAATCTAGTCTCAAGGGAGATGCCAACCGAATTAACATGTCTGGAAGTATGGGCCAATAGCTGTCTCGGCTAACTCCGAAAGGGTTTAAAACTTGAGCAAAATGTTGTGTGGAGTGTCTTCTCCGCCGGAAGCCGTGAGGCTGATGGTCGGCTCTGTACCATGGCGTCATACTATGCAATAAACCTGGAAACTCTGATCATCTCAACATCTTTGCCTGTCTGTGTTCCTGATCGCCGGCTACTCTGTTTCTTAACATCTCCTCTCCAAGCAACAAAGTTGAGTAAATAGTTGAACTCATATAGACTCTAAGATACGTCACTACACTTTTAGAAAACGTGCTGTGCATTATTTAACATTCTGCTACTGTAAATGATTTTCGAACTTTGCTGTCTAGAATCTGCGACATGCTCTGAGCTTGTAGGTCTGCTATTTTCGGCACAAAGCGACGTTTTGATACAAAGCATGAATTAGACTGTCCCAGAAGTGCAATTAGAAATCACACAAGTGCATTGTTGTTAGCATTTGACAAGCTATGCATGTAAGCAAGCAACAGATGGCCCGATTGGGCTTGGTCTAATAGCTGGATCTTGCAATGAAAACGTCCATGATGGCTACTATTTACGACACTCAGGCACTTAACTACACAATCTATACTTCCATAACTTATGCCAGCATGTCCATTTTTATCATGGGCATACAGATATTACCAGAGACAAATCTGCAAGCCCTAAATGTATGCTAACCTACTAGTGCATACTAAGCTCACAACGTGTCGCATCTGTACTTTTACTTTTGTGTCGCATCTGTACTTTTACTTTTGGTACTTTAAGTATAGAAAGCTTATTCTGGCTGCTTCAAAAGTGTAATAAATGAACTCAATGTTTTAAAACCTACAAAACAACCCTAATATTAAGAAAATTGGACATTAACTGGCTGGCGTACTGTTCAGTCCAGTTGGTGGCGGTAATGCCCCTTTAAGGTTACACCAACCACCAATAAACCCCAAAGAAAAGAAGAAGCAGCAACCAGGAAGACCAGGCGATCGCTTTAGTTGGTTTGTTCTTTGCTAGCACCTAGCACCCATACATGGCTAAACCGTTTGCCACAACAACAAAAAAAGCAGATACACGGTTAAAATTAATCTTTCTCCTCCGGCAATTGGACTTCATTTGGAAAGCTGAGTCGTAAATGTATTGTATCTGTGGTCATGTTTGCCCTTTTTTCACTGTGCATTGTCTCGTATAATAGTCTGTTTCATAATGATTTCGTATTGGTTCTTTGTCATCACAACTTGTTAACATCTGTATGTTACCAAACACCTAGCTATACATAGCCTCGGTATAAAATGCAAAAGACGTTAGGACTGAGTGATTATACAGTTGACGTAGTTTCTCATTTGGCCGCATAGTCAGCCCCGGTCAGCCCTCACAACAACAAAAGCCAGCCATGTATGGTGTTTTCGGATGTTTTTCGCTAACGTAATGCTTTTAAACACATTTGTATTTGGAAAAGTATATTGAGATGACGATGATGATGACTGCTCAATGTTCCCATAATGCTTTGAATGAACGTGACAAAGTGAACATATAACTGACTGACTATTGTGGGATGTAATCTGCAGTAGACGCCTGTGAATGTCCTGTCTATTCCTTATATTATTTACATTTTCCCCTTATGTAAGGGGTCCTACATTAACATTGCTTCATCACATTTAACTAAAACATGAACGCCACAGAAGATGCGCGTCCGCCACAACCACCGTGAGGAGTCCTGCTGTTATATGACCGCCCGCCCATCTCCGTCTTCCGTGGGTACAAGCACATCAGCATTGGACAGTGGTTATAATCATCCTGCTGCGACATGACGGGCCGAACGGACCTCCGATGGAACTCGACCATCACACACCGTCTTGGTTCAATTAATGTTGTCTGACAATGACAAATTACTCTGCCTATAGAAAGACTACACACCTTAACGCTCAATGATGCCAGACGTTTTTATAGCCTCGGATGTAATGGTGTGTTGCAAAACAGTGGACTAATTCAATCAATATGGGATGTTATGATAGTGTACAATTGCTTGGCTAACTGCAGTAAGCTAGCGTGTTAGCATACGGCAGTCATGTTTTCATCTTTTTAACATGACAAAAGACGCCTGTAGCAAGTTTGAAGTTGCCTTAGAGCCTATTACTCTATAAATCTATCTGTGATGTCTGATTGTACTAAAACTAGCATGCTTATTAGGCAGTAGTGGGAAAAGTACTCGCATTCTTTACTTAAGTATCATGCAATACTGCAATGTCAGTGGAAGTCTTGTATTCAAAATGTAGGATACTTGAGTACAAGTATAAAAAGTACTTGTATTAAAATGTACCAAAAGCAGAAAGTACGCATTATGCAGAACTTAATGTAACCAAGGTGTTCAAATAAGTGTATTGATTGTAGGCATTTTCCAAAATCTTGTGGTATTTCACTGCTACATATCGTTCTAAATATATGCTTTCTTGTCATTTAGTACAATGAATGTGTTACCGTGTCTCTAGAAATGTGCTCATTATTTGTGAAGATACTAACTGTAATTCTCAAAGACTCGCATTGGTTCATTCAGCACATCGTTTTTGCTCTGTTTCATTTGATATTAAAATGCAACTCGAATTAATCTACTGTGTGGACACTGATCAGATGACAGGAAGAAGCAGCTCATCAATGAATGTACTTTGTGTTGCTTTTGTAAATTGTGTAGGGTACGATATTTTCATGACTTCACACCAAAGCCCATATCATGGTCATAGAGTTAAATCATTGACAACTTGCATACTCGTTCAGTTCATATGTTAATGCAGATGGTATGCAGATGGTGTGACACATCACCTACTACAGCCTACAACGATGCCCAGGGCAACACTGCATATTGTCTATAAATGGCTCACAGTTTAAATAACGTACGGTTTATTTGGACAATCATCTGTAACAGATGAAGTATAATTAAATACGACGTGATTAACGTTTGTTTGACATCCTCATCACAATTACATTGGATGCATCGCGTTGATTAAAGTGAATGGCTGCTATAGTTTTGCTAGTTTTCATCACCTAATCACCTTCCTTTCATAACCTAATCTCTACGTTTAGAATTGAAAGAAGAAAAATAATGTTAATGTTAGTATGAAGCTAATTATAAAGCTTAAATGGATGATGATGTCAACAATGACTTGTGAAAATCAAAGAATGATAGCCGATCTACAAGCAATCATACAAACATTTTGTACTTTGATGCCAATACTTTTGTACTTTTACTCAAGTATAGACCTCTCTTTTCTTCTGTTTCATTTATCACAAGCAGGCTGGCCACAGGCACCGCCTCAGTGTGAAGGAATGGTGCTCCCTGCTGGACAAAATATTTCATTACAGCAGTACAGGTCTGGAGGGCCTGGCCAATGGATCATGAGCTCGGTGACCATGTGACATGGACAGCCAATCGGCAAATAGGTCCCCTAGGTCCCCTGAATGTCTCAGGACAATGTAATCTGTTTAAAGAGCTGGTCCTGCTGACCAGCTAAAAACGTACAATACAAAAGAAATACAAGTCTAGATAAGGGTCAAAAGCAGGGTAACCGGAAAACTCCGCCCCAAACTCGTTTCCCAACGGGTCTGTAGCCTTAAGCTAGATGCAGAATAGACTAAAATCAAATATTTGCTTCTGGGGGTCCCTGGAACAAAATATTTTGTGATGGGGGTCCGTGGCCAAATACATATCATTCTGGGGGTCCTTCACATGACAAAGTTTGAGAAACACTGATGGCAACATACGTTTTTTTCAGAAAATTGTTATGATTTAGAAGACATTTGTAGAATGTGCCTATCAGTGGTTAAGGACCCCCAAAATGTGTTTTTGGCTGTGGACCCCCATCTCAAAATATTTTGTTCCACGGATGGACCCCTATCGCAAACTTTTTTGTTCCAGGGACCCCAGAAGCACAGATTTGATTTTAGTCTAATCTGCATCTTGCTTAAGGCCACAGACCCGTTGGGAAACGAGTTTGTGGCGAGTTTGTTTTAGGGCGAGTTTTCTGGTATTCAAAAGCAGCACTGGCATTAAGGAGGTAAGACAATAAAACAATGGAACTATCGGACAGTTAAGCTAAAAAACAAACATACAATGAAACTAATAATGTAACAGCTAGTGTCACAGCTTGCTTACATGTTATATCCTTCACATACATGTCAGTTAGATCGATTTTCAGAGGAAACTAGGTATATGCTTAACTCCTGCAGGGCATAGCAGAGACCAAAGGGAGAGAACTCCATTCGTTGTGGTCTACAGTTAAGGGAGCGGTTATATCTGTAAATAGCAGGTAGGCTGGGCTCACAGATCAACACATTTATTTTTATTTTTGTATAGCACCTTTCATGACATGAAATGCAGCTCAAAGTGCTTTACAGAGCAAGAAAGAAATGGTACACATGATTGACAATAAAACAGAAAATAAAAGCATATCCACAAAAGAACACACAAAAAAAACATTCAAAACTTCAATAAGAACCATAAAAACAAAACATTTTCAAAACAATGCAGACATGCACAGGAATGTTCAAAATCAAAATCACTGGGTTTATTCCAGGCAGTCCAGTCGGCCCGTAGAAGCAGAATGCTGCTTCACCAGGTCATTTTAGGCACATCGAGAAGGTCTGCGCTAGGAGACCTGAGGGGGGAGGTTTGGAACATATCTAGACAGGCAGTCATAGCGGTACGAAGGTGCCAGGCAATTGAGAGCTTTATAAACGAGTAAAATCTTTTTAAAGTCCTAAGAACAGCCAGGAGCCAGTGTAGTGAAGCTAAAACTGGAGTAACATGTTCTTCTCTCATCCTAGTTTTAGTTATTACTCTGGCTGCCGCATTTTGAATAAGTTGTAGTCTGCCGGTTGATTTCTTTGGCAGGCCAGAAAAAAAATACAAAAGTGTGGATCAACGTTGTTGCATCGTCCAACGACAGATAAGCTCTAATTTATGCAATATTTCTAAGGAGAAAAAAGGCAATCTTGGTGACACGATTAATGTGTGTATAAAAATTCAATTCAGCATTAATGATCACCCCCAGGTTCTTTACTGAAGTGTTACTTTCTTTCATTAATAGTGTTGTCAAGAGACAACGCTATTAATCTACTGTCACCTGTATGGCTAATACAGTGCAAATACATCATCCTATAAACATATTATGAACACAAATAAAAACGGTACTCCATCTGCAAAGTAGCATACCTATGCAAATGCAGACAGTTGTAAAGTAAGCAAAACAAAAAGTAACTAATAATAATGTAACATTCCATGTAAGTGTCACATGCTTACATGTTATATCCTTCATGTGCTTGACAGTTTCCTCAATTTTCAGGGAAAACTATGCTCATTAACTCCTGCAGGGCAGAGCAGAGACCAAAGTGACCATGAGCTCCATTCATGGTGGAGGTCACTTTATTAACGCCTTAATATAAGTAGGCTACAGGCTTCCATTTCATACACTATCTGAAACACACCTGGCATGACTCAGGTTTAACCCCATAAATATATGTCCTTTAAAAGGTAAAGGAGGCTGCAGTCAAGAGACAACATTTCGGTTTCCCTCGGTCTCACCTTCTCAACCATTAAGCACAGTCAGTGGGTGTCATTATCTTTATCTACCTCAATGACAGCAGATGGAGGAACGGGAGACCATATATTGAGCACCAGGTAATGTAAGCAGGATATGGTTTATCTCTGGAATTATAGACAATTCATCTTTTTCTTGTGCTTTGTAATTGTGTAGACATGAGAGAACATTAAACAACAACGCAGATAGATACATAGATACAGCCTACTACAACATTTCAAGCCACATTCAAAGTGGGGATATCATTTGATGCAGCAGCTCATTAATAAAATAAGCAACACATTGAACACAAGTTTGGGTGATTCCAGGAGGAGAGAGACAGGAGAGGAGGAGAAAGACAGAAGGAGAGAGAGAAGTTGCCATATATCCATCTATAATCTACCTACACTTCTCACTAAAGCTGAGAATTAAGAAGCAGTCTAAACCCCAGTATACACCAACGATTCGCTACTGTAGTTGTGACTAACTTGAAACCACTTGCAACAGAATCTCAAAACACCACCGACCTGCAACAGGGCAATTCTGCAACTGTGACTTCTCTCTGCAACATACTGCACCGGATTTGTTGCATTGCAAATCATTGGCGTGGACAAGACATCTTTTTAGACGGGTTGAGAGTGAGACATATATGTAACCTCTTTTTCAGACTCAGAGGGCCTCTCTTCACTGAAAGCATTCTCCATTTTTGAAACGAAAGCGCTCAACAAGTTCCGCTTCATGTCTTTGCCCATAAATGCATAGAGAAACGGGTGCAGGCAACTGTTTACGTGTACAAGAGCCACTGATATCAGCAATCCAATTGTGTGGTGGTGGTTGTGGATGCTTAGTAAAATGAAGATGTGGTAGGGAAGCCAACAGATGACAAATGTGACTATCAGGGCAGTCATGACTTTGAAGGGCATAGCAGACCTGTAGACCCTGTTGTTCTTTATCCTTACAATGATCATAGAATAACACACAGTGATGATCACCAGTGGAAACACAAAGCCTAGAACAAAGCGAAAGACAGGGATTCCCATGGAGCTGAATGGGAACATTTCATAATTGTTATAGCATTTCATAACCTGATCATGCTCTACTACGTCACGAACCACTAAGGAGGGAATGCTCAGCAGCATAGAAAAGAGCCAGGCAACAACAACAGCAACTGCTGCCCTTTTCAATGTGCGATTGTTTTGGGCCCAAAACCCATACACAACAACCACACAACGGTCAACACTGATAATTAGCATCAGGAAGATGCTGCTGAACATGTTGAGAAATAAAACAAAGGAGGTGAACTTGCACATGAAAAGTCCAAAGTTCCAAGATCCTGTTGCTTGTAGACTGATGTTGAAAGGGACCGTTGCACAGAAGATGAAGTCGGACACGGCCAGGCTGAGGTACCACCTCGTGGTGACTGTCTTTTTCTTCATCTTGAAGCCAATAACCCAGATGACCAGGCCATTCCCCAAAAGCCCTAGCAGGACAGTGATCACATTTACCACAAGCAGGGTGACACACCATGCTTGGTGAATGCACAATGGTGATGGTTTGGTAATGATGTAAAAGTCACTGCTGTTATCATAATCGTCATAATAATAATCAAATGTGCCATAGTCATCTGCACTGGTAGGTAATGGAGTCGATGATGGTGTGGAGGTCATGGTGCACTCCCTAAAGAAAAGGAAATACATTGATGTGTTTAAGTTAAGTTCATTGTGCATTTAGGGGTGTAGCAATTGACCATTTTAATCAATTATAAAAGATAATCCATATAATACATTTTTAATAAAAATGATACATTTTGAGGGGGAAACTAAATGTTTTAAAATATTTGTTAAACATTTTAAAATATTTAGACATTTTGGACTCTTTATCCCACATTACCGTAAGTAGGCCTACTGAAAGTACATATAATGTTTTTATAACTGCGATATTATTGAATGTTTTCTTTGCTTGCTATTTATTATGTCCATGAATTAAATACAGAGGGCTTTCAACGTAAAAAAAGACTGTAAAAGGTCTTATTTGAGATGTGTTCCTTTTAGGCAGGGTGTTACTTGTACTGTACTACATTTCAATTGTATTGATACTTGTACTGTTCTCCATTTGTGTCTACTAAAATAATCAATCAATCAATCAATGCCTGCATTTGCATAAAAATGTGACTGAAAAGCACATTATGCAGTACACTTCAATAATTATGTTATAACATCAAGTGTAGCCCCTAGAGGGAGACAGAGATAAAGTGATGCCATAAGTCAGTGGTTCTCAACCTGTGGGTTGGGAGTTGGGACCCCCAGGGGGGTCCCCAAATTATTAATGTGCAACATTGTTTTCTCACTCAACAGTAAACAAACCAACATAAAGTTTAAGTGTATAGACTAGAGGGTATATGCACTTTTCTAAAGTGACAATTTAAGGACTTTTGAATTCCTCTAAAATGACAAATTAAACATTGGCCAAATATTAGAGGCAGAAATTGTGAAATGGCCGATCTACATGCTCACAACGCCTCAAGTTGCAAGGCGTTGTGAGCATGTAGATCTAGAACCATGTTATACAAAATGTAATGCCTCAACTCTTAGTGCTTGTTAGGGTGTGCGTGTGTGTGTGTGTGTGTGTGTGTGTGTGTGTGTGTGTGTGTGTGTGTGTGTGTGTGTGTGTGTGTGTGTGTGTGTGTGTGTGTGTGTGTGTGTGTAAATTATGATTATTTTGGGGGTTGTGGCCTGAAAAGGCTGAGAACCACTACCCTAGAACACTAACACTGGTTTGATTTTCACCCGGTCAATTATGTTCACTAGCCCTTACCCGTTCAAAGATATGAGCTCCAAAATGATGTGCAGTGTGTGGGTTATGGGATGTGCACTGTGCATACAGTATATGAGGGATGGAAAGTAACTTTAACTGGTGCTTGCATGATAATATGTAGGAGCATCAATGTAAGAAATACCCGTTTCGTTTAATGGCTAACCCCCCCCCCCCCCAGCCCGCCCGCCCACCCGCGCGCACACACACACACACACACACACACACACACACACACACACACACACACACACACACACACACACACACACAGAGAGAGAGAGCTGGTTAAACATGTTGCCTCATGCTAGATGCAGAATAGATGAGCCTCAAGCTAGATGCAGAATAGATAGTAGATACACCATAAAAATGCTAATATACAGCATACGATTTGTGAAAGTGACAAACAGGCTTCACAGTTCTGTTAGGTTTGTTCATATGCTTATGGTGATGCGATTTCAGATCAATTGCTCCAGCCACTGAGGAGAAACGCTGTGACAGACACTCACTCACTCACTCAGACAGACAGACATTCGCAAAATTATAGTATAGATGTGATTTTCATAATGTTGCTGATGTCTGATGTCTACAGTACCTTCTATGATGCTCAGTGACATCATAGAAGGTAGGTTTGTTTCCCTGACCCCATCCCTGTGTTTTTTTCCCCCTTTCCTACAGGCAGGTGTCCAGATGAATTTCACCCAGCATTAATGATAGAGGGTAAAAGAAACATTCCATTTTTCTTCACTGGACCATTCTCACATGTCCCAGGAATGGCTGGACCAAAGGAGAAGTTCCCAGCTCCTTTACTTTCTTTTTAATTATTATATTTGGATATGCATTTTTTTCCCTATTTCATGTTGAAATAGGCTATTACCGAAGATTACCTCAAGTTGCCATGTTGTTGTCATACTTTAATATATTTTGATGAGAAGTATTTCTTTATGGAACATAATCAGGTAAATTAAAATATACCCGTTGTTAGTGATGGTGTAACCAAAAAAAGCATTGTTCTAGGGTTAAGGTCTCTCTGAACAGGCAGGTATGAGGTTAGGCTAGCTGATCTGAATTCTGAACATTTATTTTTGCTTATTTGTTTCTTTGTTTTTTCGTCTAGCCATCTCCCCCAGTGTAGCTCTATTAGATCAGTGGTTCCCAAACTTTTTAGCCCGAGACCCAAAAGAGGTCCCCAAGCTAGTGAAAATCATTCGCACCGCTTTGTGAGCTTGTACATCGGCTGTTTTCACTACTTCTTTTTTGTAATCAAATGTAAGATCTTTCTTTTATTTATTAATGAAATTATATTAAAATATAATTAAAATATTTTTAATTCGTAAAAAAGAAGAAAAAAAAAAAAGCTTTTTTGGGAATGTTTTTTGAAAATATTTTGAAATAAGTCAAAACAAAATGTAGGAAAGAAAAAAATTAAGGGACCCATAAAAATGTGTCCGCGACCCACAAATGTGTCCCGATGTGTTTGGGAACCAGTAGATAATCCAGCTGTGCCTGATCTCCTTGAGATCTAGTTAGTAAGTGTAAAGTATGAAAATACATTTGGTTTAAGCATTTGGTTCAGATAATTGAGTGTAGTGTTTTAGCAATTGTGGGGAAAACTGGTACCTGATGAGAAAACATTTTTCTCCTATGAGATGGTTGCTATCAGTCTGCATCAAAATGAACATTTTGTCTCATTTTGCCCTCTTATTGACACACACAACACACGTTAAAAAAATAAAAATAAAATAAAAAACAAGCTTAATAAAGAGTAGTCAGGCTTATAGGAGGAGGCCTGAGAGAAGAGATTCCTTGACACTGTTAGTCTAGCAGTTTAAACATTTGTTGGAGAAACAACAGGTTCACTCACCTCACACAAGACCACCTGCTGAGAACAGATATGGGTATGTAGTAAGTAGCCTAGTATAAGAAAGTCACTTATCTTTTGTACTATAATTCACTCAACAAATTATTTTGATATTGAGCGCCTTCCTAGTTCTCGATGCACGTCACACTGGGAGGAGACCCCGTGGCAGACCAAAGATCAGATGGAAGGATTATATATCCACACTGGCCTGTGGGAACGCCTCTGTATACTCCCGGAAGGAGTGGAGGAAGTTGATCAGGATAGGTACTCTGGATATCCCAGGTGGAATTGTTACCCCTGCGACCCGATTCCGGTTAAGCGGTTGAAGATGGATGGATGGATGGATGGATGGATGGAGACAGCTTTCTTTTCCACATGCAATGTGAAGTCTCCCGAAGCCATTTCACATATAGCACATTTATAGCCTACACAAAGTACGGAGAGGGAGGAGTAGCTCTGTGATGTACCAACAACAATGACCCTGGGCACACCTGCCACTTAACACTGGAGTATTTACCTTCAGGCTGACAACCTGCCCGGACGACATGGCTACTTTAAACTGACCTATTTCAGACTGACTGCTGTTGACCTATACTGTCATGTTTTCTGGCACTAGAAGCCATGACTGCTATGACTTTTCATGTAGTTCTAGAATATGTTTATACTTTTATTCATGCAGTTTTTAAAGGGGTTTTAACACTGAGTTTTAATGTTTATCTATTCACCCTTCTTTTATCACCATGAGACTGTACAGTATAGTTGTTGTTGTGTGAGGTTTGGTGCAGAACGATTTCAGAATGCATTTCACAAGCCTATAACCACATGATTGGTATATTGTTGACAATAAAGTTGAACCTTGACATTCTCAAGAGTCATGACACATTCAGAGCTTCAAATTCCTTTTTTCTTCATTTTTTTGCTGATGGGTTCCCAGATAGCACATGTTACATTTTAAAGTGCATATCTTAGGTCCTCTACTATAATTATGGGGTTAGATTTTGACCCCATAATTATAGTAGAGGACCTAAGATATGCACTTAATTTAGGAGAGAATATCTCAACTATTCTTTGCTACTATGACCCCAAGGAACAAGTTAAGAGCTGTCAGAAAATCTCTATCCGGGGCGAAATAACCAAAAAGGACCATGCACTTTTGGAAATTACTACACCTTCTAACATGACTCTTAGCTTAAGGACTCAGTCCTTAAAGGGCCACTTTACCTAGGCTCTGGGACAACCCGATCTTATTTTATTGTTGTTTGGGACACGATCAACACAATCCTGAGTTATTTTTTGTGTTCAGTCTGTGTTATAGATATTTTAGTCTTTCAGCATGACTAGTGATGCATTTTGCATCATCAGTGATGGGTTTTGCATCATATGATGCAAAACGCATCACTAGTACATGCTTAAATACTAAAATATCAAAAAAAAAATTATTGAACACAAAAAATAACACAGGATTGTGTTGATCGTGTCCCAAACAACAATACAATAAGATCGGGTTGTCCCAGAGGTGAAGTGGCCCTTTAAGCTAAGTTCTTATTTTGTTCTGCCTAGTTTCTGTAGCTCTGCGTTTAGAACATGTTTTGGTCTTGTAGCTTTGTGCTAGTTTCCCCTAGGAATAAATCAAGTTTCCCCTGGTGTTGTGCATCTTATTGTTGCGACTGTCGCAAGTTACTATGAAAACCTCCACCGGCTGTCTGTCAGTCTGTCCGTCATGTCGGATGATGACATAAACAGTACTTTTGTTCTTTTGACATAGCTTTGTCAAAAATGTTAAGAAGAAGTCTTTAGAATCGGCCTCATGCCTAAATGGGTTAAGTTGCTTGATTCAGTATTTAGATATTCATAGAAATCCATTGTACTTCAATGGATATGAAGGACATGAATAATAGCACAGGGATTTCAATATTACTGGGAGTTTATTCCTGGCAGTCGGCAGTAAAAGCAGAATGCTGCTTCACCGTATTTTTTATATGTCATTTTAGACACATCGAGCAGGTCTGCGCTAGAAGACCTGAGGTGGAAGGTTTGGAACATATCTAGACAGGCAGTCATAGAGGTACGAAGGTGCCAGGCCATTGAGAACTTTATAAACAAGTAAAATAATGTTAAAATCAATCCTAAAAACAACCGGGAGTATGAAGCTAAAACTGGAGTAATATGTTCTTCTCTCATCCTAGTTTATTTAATACTCTGGCTACCGCAGTTTGAATAAATTGTAGTCTGCCGGTTGATTTCTTTGGCAGGCCACAAAACAATACAAAAGTGTGGACAGATAAGCTCTAATTTGTGCACTATTTCTAAGGTGAAAGAAGGCAATCTTGATGACACGATTAATGTGTTCATTAAAATTCAATTCAGCATCAATGATCACCCCCAGGTTACTTTCTTTGACAACACTATTAATCTACTGTCATCAGTATGGCTAATACAGCGCAAATACATCATCCTATGAACATACAATATTATGAATAAAAACGATACTGCATCTGCAAAGTAGCATACTTATGCCAATAAAACAATTAAATTAGCAGACAGTTGTAAAGTTAGCAAAACAAACAATGTTACTAATAATGTAACATTCCATGTAAATGTCACAGCTTGCTTACATGCTATATCCTTCATGTACATGACAGTTTCGATTTTCAGTGGAAAATATATGCTCAGTAGAGACCAAGGGGAGAGAGCTCCATTCATGGTGGTCACTTTATTAACGCCTTGTTATAAATACCTATAGCAGTCTTCCATTTCATACACTATCTGGAACACACATGGCATGACTCAGGTTTAACCCCATAAATATTTGTCCTTTAAAATGTAAAGGAGGCTGCAGTCAAGAGACTATAAGGTTTCCCTCGGTTTCACCTTCTCATCCATCAATTTTATCAACCATTATGCACAGTCAGCGGGTGTCATTATACACCTCAAACACCTCAAACCAATCAAATTACCAAATAAATATAAGACCATATATTGAGCACCAGGTAATGTAAGGCTAAGGCTTATCTCAGGAATTATAGACAGTTTTTTTTGTTCTTTGTAATTGTGTAGACATACAGTAAGAGAACAATAACGTATACAGTGAGTGGCCTACTACAACATTTCAAGGCACATTCAAAGATAAAGTTGACATACAGTGGGGATATCATTTGATGCAGCAGTTCATTCATAAAATAAGCAAGACATTGAACACAAGCTCAGATGATTCCAGGAGGAGAGAGACAGGAGAGGAGGAGAAAGACAGAAGGAGAGAGAAGTTGCCATATCCATCTATCTACAGTATTGCACCTACTACCTACACTTCTCACTAAAGCTGAGAATTAAGAAGCAGTCTAACTTGAAACCACTTGCAACAGTATCTCAAAACAGCACCAACTTGCAACAGAGCAATTCAAACAACTGTGACTTCTCTCTGCAACGTATTGCACAGGATTTGTTGCATTGCAAATCATTGGCGTGGACAAGACATCATTTTAGATGGCTTGAGAAATATATGTAACCTCTTTTTCAGATACAGAGGGCCTCTCTTCACTGAAAGCATTCTCCATTTTTGAAACGAAAGCGCTCAACAAGTTCCGCTTCATGTCTTTGCCCATGAATGTATAGAGAAACGGGTTCAGGCAACTGTTTACGTGTACAAGAGCCACTGATATCAGCAATCCAGTTCTGTGGTGGTGGTTAATATCTAGTAAAACGAAGATGTGGTAAGGAAGCCAACAGATGACAAATGTGACTATCAGGGCAGTCATGACTTTGAAGGGCATAGCAGACCTGTAGACCCTGTTGTTCTTTATCCTTACAATGATCATAGAATAACACACAGTGATGATCACCAGTGGAAACACAAAGCCTAGAACAAAGCGAAAGACAGAGACTCCCATGGAGCTGAAGGGGGACATTTCATAATTGTTGTAGCATTTCATAACCTCATCATGCTCTACTACGTCACGAACCACTAAGGAGGGAATGCTCAGCAGCATAGAAAAGAGCCAGGCAACAACAACTACAACTGCTGCCCTTTTCAATGTGCGATTGTTTTGGGCCCAAAACCCATACACAACAACCACACAACGGTCAACACTGATAATTAGCATCAGGAAGATGCTGCTGAACATGTTGACGAACAAAACAAAGGAGGTGAACTTGCACATGAAAATACCAAAGTTCCAAGATCCTGTTGCTTGTAGACTGATGTTGAAAGGGAGTGTTGCACAGAAGATGAAGTCCGAGAGGGCCAGACTGAGGTACCACCTTGTGGTGACTGTCTTTTTCTTCATCTTGAAGCCAATAACCCAGATGACCAGGCCATTCCCCAAAAGCCCTAGCAGGACAGTGATCACATTTACCACAAGCAGGGTGACACACCATGCTTGGTGAATGCACAATGGTGATGGTTTGTTAATGATGTAAACATCACTGCTGTTATCATAATCCTCATAATCATAATAAAATGTGCCATAGTCATCTGCACTGGTAGGTAATGGAGTCCATGATGGTGTGGATGTCATGGTGCACTCCTAAAGACAGGAAAGGACATTGACGTGTTTAAGTTAAGTTCATTGTGCATTTAGGGGTGTAGCAATTGACCATTTTAATCAATTATAAAAAAATATCAATAAACTTTTTAATAAATATGATACATTTTCAGGGGGAAACAAAACGTTTTAAAATATTTTTTAAATGTTTCAAAATAGTTAGACATTTTGGACTCTTTATCCCATAGTCTCCCACATTACTGTAAGTAGGCCTACTGCAAGTAATACAGAATTGAATGCCTGGATTTGCATAAAAATGTGACTGAAGAGCACATTACAGTACACTTCAATACGTTGTAACATCAGGTGTAGCCCCTAGAGGGAGACAGAGATAAAGTGACGCCATAAGTGACACAGGTATATTTAACCCTAGAACTGTAGTTCTCAACATTTTCAGGCCGCGACCCCCAAAATAGTAATTTTTTAACTGGGGACCCCCCACGCTGAGGCATTACATTTTGTATAACACTATACATTCCATTGTGAAAATAGCCGATCTACATGCTCACAACACCTCGCAACACGAGGCATTGTGAGCATGTAGATCGGCTATTTTCACTATTTCTGCCTCTAATATTTGACAATTTGGCCAATGTTTAATTTGTAATTTTAGAATTTAGAGGTATTAAAAAGTCCTTAAATTGTCACTTAAGAAATGTGCATATATCTTCTATACACTTCAACTTTGAAAAAAAAAACTAAAAAAAAACTTTGTGTTGGTTTGTTCACTGTTTCACATTAAGCTAATCATCTGAGGATCCCCCAAAATAATTTGGGGACCCCCCCTTGGGGTCCCGACGCCCAGGTTGAGAACCACTGCCCTAGAATACTAACATTGGTTGATTTTCACCCAGTCAATTATGTTCATGTGATTTTCATAATGTTGCTTATGTCCGATGTCTACCTTATGATGCTCAGTGACATAGAATGAGGCAATAAGCCACAAGAGGCATGTGGTTACCTGGTATTTTATAATGTCTGAGAGATGTGGTGAGACACAAGGCGAAGCTGAGTGTCTCAAACCCATATTTACCATTTTGCAACACTAGTGCGGTCAGTGTTAAATATGAAAAGAAAAATGGTTTAAGCATTTTGGTTCAGATAATTGAGTGTAGTGTTTTAGCAATTGTTGAAAAACACTGATGAGAAAACCCTTTTTTGTTGCTATCAGTCTATGAAGATTCTCTCATTTTCCCCTCTTATTGTCATGCAAATGAGACAAAATATGATTCTGTTTTTAAATAACCTTTTTGAAACAAAGAAAGGGCAAGAAAAGAGAAAAACAAGCTTATGAGGCTTAACTGAACATACATTAAAGAGACAGGCTTATAGGAGGAAGCCTGAGAGAAGAGATTCCTTGACACTGTTAGTCTAGCAGTTTAAACATTTGTTGGAGAAACAACATGCAAGTAAGTTCACTCACCTCACACAAGACCACCTGCTGAGAACAGACCTGGGTATGTAGTGCAGTATAAGAAGTCACTTATAATATATAATAATTCACTCAACAAATTATTTTGGTATTCATTCCTAGAGACTGCTTTCTTTCCCAAGGTGAACCGAGTCTCACAAAGCCATTTCACATAATAGCACATTTAAAGCCTACACAGTACAGAGAGGGAGGAGTCTGACATGTACCAACAACAATGCCCCTGGGCACACCTGCCACTTAACACTGGAGTATTTACCTGCTGCCTGCCTTCAGGCTAAGAAAAAAGCACTGACCTGCCTGGAAGGCGTGCTAGTCAGGGCTTGTCAGGGTCAGAGCGCGTACCGAACCTTGGATGAAAGGGGAAATATTGAATGCCATCAAACTCAGAAACAAAACTTACTTCAGAAAAAGAGTTCAGAAAAAAAACTATGCAACACAATGTAGTAAACAATATGATCAGAAAGACCAAAAATAATGTCTTAAACAAGAACATCGAGGCAAACAAAAGCCACCCACAAAAACTGTGGGAGGCACAATTAGGCTGCAACAACAAACTTCAAACAAAAAGCACTAACATCTGCATTATTTCAAGTGGCTCACTCAAGACCGACAAGCTGGTGGTGGCAAATTGCTTTAACAGTTTTTTCACCACCATTGCCACCCAGTTGGTCCCCCCTCATTCAGGTCTTAATGCTCTGACCTCATTCAAGATCATTATGAGAATCTAGGAGCAAAAAATGTTGCATTCAACCGAACAAAGCCACCGGCCTTGACAACGAACCCACCAGATTCCTCCAAGACGCAGCTGTCTCTATTGCTCCCATAGTAGCCCACATTACAAACGCATCCATCACGTCCCACAAGAATTTAAGATGGCGAGAGTAATCCCTCTATATAAAAAAGGAAGCAAATTAGAACCTGGCAACTACCGCCCTGTTTCCATCCTTTGTTCCATCTCAAAGTTATATGGAGAGATTAATCCAAGAGCAAATCAACAGCTATCTCGCCGAGCATAAACTGCTGTTTGAATTCCAATCTGGCTTCAGAACATCCCACTCCACTGATACATTCCTACTGTATCTGACCGACAAAATCAAACGTGAAGTAGACTCTGACAAATACTGCGGCATGGTCATACTGGACCTCCAAAAGACATTCTACACAGTAAACCATTCAATTCTACTGAATAAACTAAGGGCGATTGGTTTTGATAGCACTTCAGTAGACTGGATGAAATGAAATGAAAAGAGAACAATGGTTGACATCAACGGAACCATGTACTCGTCCCTCCCGTTGAACTGCGGCGTTCTTCAAGGAAGCATTCTAGGGCCGTTACAGTTCCTCCTTTACATTAACGACATGAATGCTGACTATAACTGCAAACTCTTCCTGTTCGCTGATGACTCAGCACTCTTGATCTCAGGAGAGGACAAATTGCAGGTTGAGGAAGCTCTGAGCTCAGAAGCCACCAAAATTCGTACTTGGCTTACTGATAACAAACTGTCTCTATACCTTGGTAAAACAAAATCCATTCTTTTTGGGATCAGACATTCTCTAAGTGAGATAAATGTAAATGATTTCAAGGTCGAAGTTGATGATAATCTCTAGCAAGGAAGAAATTACCTATTTGGGCTGTATTCTTGACAAATACCTGTCTGGGGATAGAATGGCAACTATGGTGATCAAAAAAGTAAATCAAGAACAAGATTCCTGGGCAGAATTTCCACTTTTGTCAACAAAAGTGCCCTCAGGACTCTTGCTGGGGCCCTCATTCAGTAATACTTTGACTATGCTTGCACCTCATGGTACTCAAACATCAAAAAGCATCCAAAGCTCCCAAAACAAACTGATTCGGCTACTTCTCGACATGGGGCCCATGACCCACGTTTCTCCCCCACATTTGTTCCCTATCTGTAACCTCGCTATAATGATAGGCAGGACAAAGTAGGATAGAAAAAAATATAACTCTTTGTTTGGTACATAAGGAATTCCAAATTAATTTAAAATACGAGGGACCGCGAATGCATTTTCCATTTTCCAGGTGAGAAACCCTGAAGACAGGGTTAAACAACTAGAAATGGGATTGACATTCAAAATAGTCAATGCAAATCTGCCCATACCCTCATTACCCGCATATCTGACCAAACATCTCCACAAATGACACCCACAGCCACAACACCAGAGGGAGCGCACACAACGATCTAATAACACAAACCCATAAGACAAATGGCCAGAGACGTAGCACGTAGGTATCACTTCTCCAATAGACAGGTGAGAAGTGAGCACTTCCCCCACCCCCTTGTTTCCCCTATCCTGTACATACAGTGTTTTATAACTGTAATGTTATTGAATGTTTTCTTTTATTGCTGTTATGTCCATGAATTGAATACCTAGGTCTAGGACTTCCAACTTAAAAAAAGACTGTAAAAGGTCTTATTTGGGATGTTCCTTTTAGGCAGGGAGTGTACTGTACTACATTTCAATTATATTGACTTTACTTGTACTGTTCTCCGTTTTTGTCTAATAACATTTTCAATCAATCAATCAATCTCATTGGCTGAATGCAAGACAGAGAAAACATGGACACAGACAGACATTATTCTTCCCAACAAAAGCAACGGAGGTGCGCCGTCTCAGGCGACCTTGAGCCACGTGAGACACCACCGAGCGAGCGGCAGCGAGCGAATCGCCGCGTCGAGCATTGTGGCGGTCGAATGAGCCGACTCAGCGCCGTCCGAGTTATGTCACGATATGGACAGAATAGTAAATCTTCGTCCCCCCGACTTCTGGGCCCCCAAGTTTGTTGGCAAACGCCTGGTCATGCCCGGACGACATGGCTACTGTGGCTACTTTAAACTGACCTATGACAGACTGACTTCTTTTAACCTATACTGTCATGTTTTCCGGCACTTGAAGCTGAAGTCAAGCTTGAACATGACTGCTATGACTTTTCATGTAGTTCTAGAATATTGATACATTTATTCATGCAGTTTTTATAGGGGTTTTAACGGTGAGTTTTAATGTTTATCTATTCACCCTACTTTTATCACCATGAGACTGTACAGTAGTTGTTGTGTGAGGTCTGGTGCAGAATGATTTCAGAATACATTTCACATCTATTACCATGTGATTGTATTGTTGACAATGAAGTTGAAGTTGAACCTTGAACCTTGAGAACACCTGGTCAGAACACACCTATCTCTGAAGACACATTCAGAGCTTTTTCTTTTTTTTTTGCTGATGGGTTCCCAGATTTCACCTGTTACATTGTAAAGTCAGTGGCAGCTCCAGGCAATTTTTAATGGGGGTGCTGGAAGGGAGCTTGGCTATTAATTGAGGTGCTAAGTAGTTGTGGATATAGCCTACCAATTTATATTATACAGTAAGAGCCTAAACAAACACAAAGTGTTAAGTCACATAGGCTATAGGCTGCAAACAATGCAGATACTGACAATTTCTGGCATATTATATTTTTCTCCTAACTTATCACGAAGGACTTTCTCCAGTGGTGGGCAGGAACCTTTTTTTCACCAATGTCACAGATTTGAACAAGGATAATTTTATTTTATGACAGTGAAAAAAATATTATTTGGCTGAGAATTTCTTGGGGGTGCTACGGGGGTGCTATGGGCTTCTTTGGAGGCAAGCACCCCCCTAGCACCGCCTATTTTTAAAGTGCATAACTTAGGTCCTCTACTATAACCCCATAATTATAGTAGAGAACTAAGATATGCACTTAATTTAGGAGATAATATTTCAACTGTTCTTGGCTAATATGACTCCAAGGAACAAGTTAAGAACTGTCAGAGATTCTCTATCCGGGGCGAAATACCCGAAAAGGACACACTCTTTGGAAAATGACTATCTTCCAACGTCCAGGTCCTTATTGTCTTTTGTGGTATTACATCTTATATGCACTTACTGATTAATCCAACGACTGAGTCTTTTTTGGCTTCCTCTCAGTCTTTGGACATTAATTGCATCCTCTATTCATTTGTTTGGTTTATCTTTAGTCTTGTTTTCCCTGGTTGGTTTTGTATTAAGTATCATATTTTGTATGTTCTGCCTAGTTTCTGTAGCTCTGCGTTTAGAACAAGTTTTCGTCTTGTAGCTTTGTGCTAGTTTCCCCCAAGGAATAAATCAAGTTTCCCCTAGTATTGTAAATGTGTAATGTTACCTGTTTTCAATTTTCATATCTATACCTGTCTTGTCTAACCAGTCCTGTGATTTGCTTGTGTTTCCACCTGTGTCCTTTTAGTCCCCCGGCCCATCCCAGTGTTACTTATTTGTTCATACTGTAAATGTAAGTTACGCAGTGTTTTGTTTGCTTCTTGTGATTCCTTGTATAATCTGTGTTATTTCTTGCTCCTAGTTTCCTCGTGTTACTTAAGCCCATTGTTGCATTTTTCATTGCATTTTCAAAATCCAAAAAAAAATCCAAAAGTCTGCCGAACCCATTTTCATAATTAAACACGACAGTGCGGAGAGAGTGGAGTAGCCTAAGAGTTGTTTTGCTAGAATGAACATTAAGCCCCTGGGCACACCTGAGGCTAAAATTCTTTGCATACTAAAGACCTATTTACTGAAAATACATTCCTTATAATTAACTGTTATGACCTCAAACGCAATTTAAACGGATATACATGCTTGGGGTCATTTTAAAAGGCGTCTTTATAATCAGCCTCAGGCCTAAATGGGTTAAGTTGCTTGATTCGGTATTTAGATATTCATAGAAATCCATTGTACTTCAAACTCCATTTTCACCATGATAGATTCAGGGTTCTGGCAATGCAAACCACTGCAATTGCTCTCTGCATCGCATTAGGTCAGGCTTTAGAAGGCGTTTTTTGTTTTGTTGCATTGCAAATCATTGGTGTGGACTGGGCTTAAGACATTGTACTTATTTGTTTTTAGAAAGCTTGAGACATATCCCTTCTATTCCATTTAGTCCAGTCATTTTAGGGTTAGACCTAGAACAAATTGCAATAGTAGCAAACTCAACTGATTTTGTATCCTCATTATGTCCTTAGTGAGGGAAAAAAAGTCCCAAGGAATCCCACCGGGGCAAAGTTTTGAAAACGACCTATCTCTTCACTTACTATACACTACAATATAAAGGAAAAAATGACTGAAAAAAAACCTGCTTTAAGTGGGATGTGAGGGGTCTAACTAGGGGTTTGTCATCATGCTGAATCCATTGCAGGCATTTGTTTTGCACAAAAAACATTCTGTGGGCTAGAAATGGCCTTAGAAAACAATACACGTATGGGTGCGTTTTCATGTTAGTCGGAGGCCTTAGGGTTTTTTTTTCTCGTGCTAATCAGTCTAAAAGTTCAAAATTTTGCACAGATGTAGCTCAGGGCATGCTCTAATGATTTAGCTAGGGCGCGCGAGTCTGCAACATTCGGGGTCGCTACAGCGGCCAAGTTGGGCTCCCATCGACTTTAGTGATGAAAAGTGACTTTTCAGAGTTTTGTTGGTGCTGTGGTGACCCCGAAGGTCGCAGACTCGGGCGCCCTAGCTAAATCATTAGAGCATGCCCTGAGCTACATCTGTGCAAAATTTTGAACTTTTAGACTGATTAGCACGAGAAAAAAAAAACCCTAAGGCCTCCGACTAACATGAAAACGCACCCATATGTGTATTGTTTTCTAAGGCCATTTCTAGCCCACAGAATGTTTTTTGTGCAAAACAAATGCCTGCAATGGATTCAGCATGATGACAAACCCCTAGTTTGACCCCTCACATCCCACTTAAAGCAGATTTTTTTTTCAGTCATTTTTTCCTTTATATTGTAGTGTATAGTAAGTGAAGGTAGATAGGTCGTTTTCAAAACTTTGCCCCGGTGGGATTCCTTGGGACTTTTTTTCCCTCACTAAGGACATATTGAGGATACAAAATCAGTTGAGTTTTCTACTATTGCAATTTGTTCTAGGTTTGGCCTAATTTTGGCCTAAAATGACTGGACTAATTTGTACAGCCTGCAAAACACTATATGAATCTTGCCAAAAACTGCATGGGATTAGCATAAATCTGGTATGTCTGTATAGGGGAGGCTTGTAGGCACCCATGGAACCCATTTCCAGTAACATATATTGAGGTGGAAGGTCACGGGACCATTTGAAAAATGATGATGTCCATATTTCTCTCGCCAAAAAAATCATCTAACTTTGAATCATTAGGTATTTAGCCCTCTTCCCAATGAGCTAACATGACATGGTTGGGCCCATTGGAAACCTGAGATTGTCTTGAATCAAATGCTATCTTTACTTTTGAGCTACCTCAAAATCTGAGCGCGCCACAATCTCTGAAATACAGTGTCGTCAGTGATCCTGCCAGCAATCGAGTAGGTGTCATAGGGGTAACAAAACAATGAAAAAAACACATTTGCCCCGGTGGGATTCCTTGGGACTTTTTTTCCCTCACTAAGGACATATTGAGGATACAAAATCAGTTGAGTTTGCTACTATTGCAATTTGTTCTAGGTTTGGACAAATTTTGGCCTAAAATGACTGGACTAATTCTGTCTTTATCTGGGAGGAACAGCGTATTGATGAACAAAACATACAGTATGATGCAATGTAGGATTTAGCAAGAGATTTTCATCCATAGTCCCCAACACAAAAACAGCTTAAAAACAAACATACAAGATAAGACATCAAGAATAGAAAAATAGTACAAAATACAGTAAAACACATAAAATCACAGGACTGGATGGTAGTGGGTATACTACCCTGCACTGACAAGACATTCTGGCTGAAATTGGTTTGCACCTCACAGTCCCCTCTTGAGGTTGACCTGGTCCAATACAACTGTCTTTTTTTCTTTTGGTGATATCCATTTTGGGTTTTGTAGATTATACAGACCTGTTTGAAAATCTTGAAATTGCCAAAACTGAGAAAATAATATTTTTCCGAGTATGACACAGTGATGGTATGACTGAGGCTTCTTTTTAAGAGCTGTTCTATAGGGTTGAGGACTCTGAGGGCCTCTCTTCATTGAAAGCATTTTCCATTTTCAAAATGAAAGCGCTCAACAAGTTCCGCTTGATGTTTTTGCCCATGAATGCATAGAGAAACGGGTTCATGCAACTGTTTACGTGTACAAGAGTCCAAAATATCATCGTTTCAGTTTGACTGAGGTTAATGTCTAGTAACGTAATTATGTGGAAGGGAAGCCAACAGATGACAAATGTGACTATCAGGGCAGTCATGACTTTGAAGGGCATAGCAGACCTGGCCATCCTGTTGTTCTGGATACTTTTAATGATAATAGAATAACACACAGTGATGATCACCAGTGGAAATACAAAGCCTAGAACAAAGCGAAAGACAGGGATTCTCGTAGAGCTGAAGGGGAGCATTGAAAAATTGTTATAGCATTTCATAACCTGATTATCTTCTATTATGTCACGAATCACTAAGGAGGGAATGCTCAGCAGCATAGAAAAGAGCCAGGCAACAACAACTGCAACTGCTGCCCTTTTCAATGTGCGATTGCGATTGGCCCAAAACCCATACACAACAACCACACAACGGTCAACACTGATAATTAGCATCAGGAAGACGCTGCTGAACATGTTGAGAAACAAAACAAAGGAAGCGAACTTGCACATGAAAAGTCCAAAGTTCCAAGATCCTGTTGCTGTTAGACTGATGCTGAAAGGGAGCGTTGCACAGAAGATGAAGTCGGAGAGGGCCAGGCTGAGGTACCACGTTGAAGGGACTGTCCTCTTCTTCATCTTGAAGCCAATAACCCAGATGACCAGGCCATTCCCCACAAGCCCTAGCAGGACAATGATCACATTTACCACAACCAGGGTGACACACTTTGATTGGTCAATGCACAATGGTGGTTTGTTGGGGACATATGGAGTAGGATCACTGTAGTTATAATCATAATCAATTGTGCCATAGTCATCTGCACTGATAGGTAATGGAGTCTGTGATGGTGTGGATGTCATGGTGCTTTCCTAAAGAAAAAGAAATACACTGAGTTTAAGTTAAGTTCATTCTTATCCTACACTACAATGTGTATTTAGGGGTGTAACAGTTTTTCGATTTAATCAATTATACAAAATAATCAATAATTGATTTTGATATAAGATAATCGATTATGAGGTTAACATTGTTAAGTTTGATGTGAAAAAGGTAATTTCTAATCTAATTTTCCACTCTTACTGTGGTGCAAGTGAGACAAAATATTATGATCTATGTGTAGTATAACCTTTTTGACACACCACAACATTTTTTGGAAAAACAGAAATTGCAATCAAGAAGTGCAAAGGAGAAAGCATGAGAGCATAAATCAAAGAGGTTCCTTCGTACTGTTAATAAATTGCAGTTTAAATATTTGTTGGAGAAATAATGTGCAAGTAAGTTAACTCACCTCGACCACCTATGCTCTGATGAATGAGAAGAAAAAAACTTGGATTCTTGCGCATTTAATAGTTTCAAAGACACTCTTTAAATTCTAGAGAGTGTGAAGTCATTGAGACTAAAACATTTAAACCTAAAACTAATTTTACCCCAGATAATACATGACACCATAGCAATGGGTCATAACGTACTGTAACGCAGGAACAAATGCCAGCCTATTCCCAGCTGCAGTATTGCTTTCAGCCTAAAAAATAGACTTCTGGGAACTCAAATTGCTATCAGCCTAATTGTGTGATTGTGTGTGCTTATACTCAGTGTAATGTGTTTCTGATTGGATCTCAAGCACAGAGAGTTCTGTGGTGGAGAGTTCTGTGCTGGATCAGTCCACCAACTAATCAGGTTTCTTCCATTTTCCTACTGTCTGCGCTAGGGGCCACGGACCAAATGCGACTAGTGTTTACAGTAGTGTATGAGTGAGTTATTAAGAGAGCCTACCTGTATGTTGTTATAGTGCCAACATTGGATGTGTGCTGTAATACCTGTTGTGTGCCTGTTATTATCGCCGTCCTGTGTGAAGTATTGTGATTGCCGTTCCATCCACTCGCCTACAATACCATACATAGATATGTGACTTCTTGCCAAACTAAGAAGTCGTTGAGAAGAGGAAGTTGTGCTGGTCTGATGAAATCTTTGCTGATGCCATGACCATTTCCTCTTCACCCAGTGGGAACAGGATGAGTCCCAACAACATTTTGCAATACGCTTGTACTTGTGTAAGTAGGTGACTGGTGACCCATGAAACGTTTTTTGATCCTTGACAGAGATGGACAGAGTACTCAACCCCAGTATTGAGTAAGAATACAGACACTCCTGCTCAAAATGTACTCCACTACAAGTAAAAAAGTACTTGGTTTTAAATGTACTTAAGTATTCAAGAGTACATGTTTTTAAACATAATTAAAAGTACAATTAAGAGTAAGAGTACATTTCTTATTTTTCACATCATTGAATTACTGACGTTGTATAGGACCTTGTAACTCGTTTCAGAGAAGTAACTCTGAAACCACCTGCACATGCACTGACGTGCTTGCTTGTAGAAACCTATAAAAACTGAAATTACTGAGGAACGAGAACAATTAAAGTAAACTTTACTCCTACACTCCCATACAAGATGTAACAGAAACCTTGAACTATAGTATGAGCACTAGATTAAATCATGTATATTTCCTTTGCATATTAATAAGTGTAAAAGGAAGGAAAACAAGGGGGTCGAGTGTCGTAGCCATATTCGATTCTGCTTCAATAACCTCTTGTCAAAATAGCCAACCTAAAAGTATTTTTCAGCCTTCCTAGAAATGTACTTGGGTAAAAGTCAAATATTTGGCCTTGGAAATGTACTCAAGTAAGAGTATTAAGTGTATAAAAAAATGTAAAACACAAATCCTCAGAAAGTACAGTATACATTTACTCATTTACTGTCACTGATCCTTGATGATCTCGTCGCTCTTCTTTTATCTTCTTGAAATAATAGAGATAACAATAGTTGTGTGAGGTTTAGAACACATGCAACAGCATGCATTTCACAAGCCTGTTGCCATGTGATTGACCAGGGAGGGTGTTTTTTTGTGCGTCTTGCCGCATCACCCTTTCTTGTTTATTTTTATTCTTTTTTGCTAGTTGTTTTTATCGCTCTGACCTTTGGACACTGCACTATTAGGTTGTGTTAGTAGTTTTCTTTTATTATTTCTGCTTGTGTTTGACATGATGTAGAGATACTTGTTGCACTAACTAGCATTGACTGTATGGTCACTTTGATTTGGGCACTGTATTATTTTTTGATAGTCGTGCTTTAAGACACTTTATGTATATATATTATTCGTTCCCTTTCCTGTTGTACCTTGCTCTTACTGTACTTACTGTACTTACTGTACTCTGTACTCTGTTCTTGTTTTTTCTTTTTATCTTTTTCATACTTCTCTGTAACTTTGTAAATAACCTTATACTGCTGTGCTGCCTCTGGGCAACAAATCTTCCCCCTTGGGATAATAAAGGTATCTATCTATCTATCTATTGGTATGTTAAAAAAGGTTGAACCTTGAACCTTGTCAGATCACACCTGGTATGACTCAGGTTTAACTTAAAGAAATACTTCTGTCCTCTGAAATGTAACCCCAAGCTATTACTGTCCAGTCAGACAGTCACCGGCCCAGAGTCGTGTGAGTAGGAGTTAAGAGGGGATTTCAAAATACTGAAATGACATGTCTTCTGTTCATGATTTGAGGCATTTTGTTCAAAACAGACCACACCTGCACTTTATATGTCAATCTTAGCCAACCTTGTTAGAATATGAAAAATCTGACAGATCCGTCTTCGTCACATGACCAAAAAGATCATGTGTACCGGTTTGCGTGATGTTTAGATAAAGTCTGAAGGATTAATCTAAAAATAAATGACCTCTTGGTGGCGCTATAAAAATACATTAGAAAAGACGCGACTCTGCCTGTTATAGTGCCACCATGAGACTGATTTGAACATTTTCAAGTGGCATTTCTGATTTGAGGCATTTTGTTCAAAATGGAGTACTCCTGCAAACTTCAGTCTTAGCCATTCAGGATGGAATATGAAAAATGTTTAATGACTATAGAGATAGCCGATTTGCATGATTTTGCGTGTTTTGCACAAATCGGCCTCCTGGTGGCGCTATAACAGGCCCATGTGAAATAATTGGGGCAAAGGTTCTACTCTTGCAACCAAGGAGTGTGCGTGCACAGTTTCACTGCCATCATGCTAAGGGTGCCAGAGATTAGCTGTCCACAGACGGAACGAAGGACACAGGCACACGCACACACATGGACGGACAGACGGACAGGGTGCAAAACCCGCCCATGACTTTTCGGCCTGGCGGAGACAATAATCACAAAACAAAAAGGAAAAACTTCCACCCTCAAGACCCCACGCATAATGTGCATGACTTTTGAATAGTCATAAGTTATGACACATGAATATCATAACTTATTCCTGCAGCTTATCCCCGAATATCACCGAAACCTGGGTTCCCGAGGCCACCGAAACCCTGACTTCCATGCAGGGTGTGTCCAATAATGATATTGCATATTATGTCACTCCTTAAACAGAGACATCTTCGCTGGCTGGGTCATGTGTGGCCACACAGAGCCACCGTGTGGTCATAAGGAGCCACAGACTGTGACATGGTCAAAGTTCATTTTTTATTTTTCTGGTATCATGATTTTTATGTTAAAGCAAATGTACCCAGATCTAAAGTTCATGCATGTTGGTCATATTCCAAAGTAAAGAAAAACATGTGAATCCTTTATCTAAATATTAGGCTGAAGCATCAAGCTGACCAGGTTTTGTCCAAATGTTGGCTGTGGGGCGAAATGAACCAAATGCATTGGGGTCAAATTAACCAATTAACCCTAATATGAATCACTATTCATACTTTTTATTACAGTATGTCTTTGCTACTCAAATTATGCTGAATGACCTTTCATTTGGACGAATACTCATTTAAGAGAGGTTTTCAATATTGTGTTAACAATTACGGTTCTAAGGTTATAACACATTTATTTAATTGTTTTATGTTGTTTAAATAACAGTTGAGAAAATAAATAAGATTGTTTGCAAAAGGTAAATGTGTTATTAAAATATTTTTGATAAGTGAATGCATATTTGTTCAAGATTAAAATTGAAAATGTAAAATACCATGTGGGTCAATTTACCGTTACCCCTAACCTGGGGCAATTTGTGCCACATGACCCTTTTTTTAATAAGTCATATTTGTATGGCCCTTTGTCATATATGCTTACTCATAATTTCAATATTGATAAGACATCCCTGAAATCAGGGTAGATGTTTTGATTTTACTGCCATATCTCATTACTTGCGCCAGCAGAGCGCCCAACTAGGGTGATGATAGCTGTAAGGCGCACTCTGCTGGCGCACAAGTAGGCCATACATGGCCACTGTGCATTAAGGAGGATGTTGGCAACTCGACAGAGTGCAGTCTAGTTTTTTCTTGGTTCCAGAACAACTTTAGTGAAATGTGGCTCATCCCTAAGCATAAATTTGCCTTTCATCAAATTCACCTCAAATCCCATATTAATCAAAAACCTTCATAGTCATGTAATAACAAAGAAGTATACTTTTGCATACCTCTAATTGTCTAAAATGTAACATATTCTGTCTAGAACAGTAATTCTCAAACCTTATTGTCTCCACCAGCCGAAGGCTGAGGGAGAGTATGTTTTCCCCTCCGTCCGTCCGTGCGTGCGTCCGTGCGTCCGTCCGTCCGTCCGTGCGTCCTCGCAGTTTGTGAGCGCCTAATCGCAGTCGCCGTTGGCCCGGACGCTGCCAAAGTGAGCACACACACTCCCTGGATGTCAATCTAGAACCTCTGCCCTAAATTTTTCAAATGGGCCTTTTCTAGCGCCACCTAGTGGCCGATGTTCGCAAAACACATTTCTGTGCACTACTCTTACAGATTTTGTCCAAAAATCATACAAATCGGTAGGCAGTATCTCGACAGTCATGTGATCGACACGGATCTGTCCGATTTTGCATATTCCATCCTGATTGGCTAAGATTGGCTTCCAAAGTTTAAGTTTGTAGGATCGAGCCGTTTTGAACAAAATGCCTCAAATCACAAACGCAAAGTGCGATTATCATGAAATCGCGCACACACGTTCCCACTAGGCCGAGGAAGAAATGCCACTTATTTTTTTTTTAAATCAGCCTCATGGTGGCGCTATAACAGGCCGATTTGTGGTTTTACCTATAACTCCACCGATCAGTTTCAAACTTTGCAAGCACACTCCCTAGAAGCTAAGGATAAACCTTTGCCCTGCATTTTTCACATAAGCCTTTTATAGCGCCACCTTTGGGCCGACTTATGTAAAACACATTTTTGGATATTACTCCTTGAGATTTTATCCAAAAATCACGCAAATCGGTACACAGTATCTCTATACACACTAAAAACTCATGGGTCATTTCTTGACCCAAATCATGGGTCATTTGTGTTAGGTCAAATTTCAGGGTCATTTCTCAGAGCCACAACCCTTCCTTGAGTTATTGGGATATTATTTTGACCCAATTCCAGGGTTGTTTGAGTTAGGTAATATGTATCTGGGGGTGACCCATTTTTGGGGTTAGTGGTAACCCCTATACTTGGGTCAGTGGTCTAGCTTTGGCCAATCAGGGGACAGGCACCATAAACCTGTTTGCAAAGCATGCTGGGAAAAGCATTTGTCTAGGTTTCCAGAGACATTTTCTAAGCTGTTGGGAGCTAAAAATGCTAAATATGTCATATCCATGTGTCTGTCTCGGCAAGCTGACTGTCATATGTCTGAATTTGATTTGTCAATATTTGAGCCTAAACCCTAACCGTAAGTGCTTGGCTGCTAGATTAGGGTTGAGCTCCCTCCCCCAGTTTTTTCTGATAGAGAAGAACTCATGGTAATTCTGAGATTATTTTTATTTATCTTCTCTAAACTATTCTGATTATAGTATTATTATCAACATTGTTGCATATATATTTAATTATGCACTTTTATGTTGATATTACTAATCTTTGAACAAATCATCTGAGAAGAAACCCTGAAACATTTCTGATATTATGTTAATGTCAGATAATATTGGCATTGTCATTCTCCAGACCATGCATATGTAGGTTGTATTCATTTAGCCCACTCAACCCCAAAACTTGGGTTATATTGACTACAATCTTGGGTCATTTTAAACAAATAATTTGGTTATTTATTTGACCCAATTTATGGGTCAACATTCATAACCAAATTTCTTGCGTTAAAATAACCAAACCTGGCATTGGTCCCTATTTGACCCGTGAGTTGGATCAAAAATGACCCAAGTTGAGTTGTTTTTGACCCAGCAGTTTTTAGAGTGTAGTCATGTGATCAAGTCCGATCCGTCTGATATTTCATATGCCATCCTGATTGGCTAATATTAGCTTCCAAAGTTTGCCTGGTGGAGACCTGTGCTCGGAAGAGCACTGCTTCTAGTTCCCTCATGTGTTCATCTGGTGTCGGTCGCTCACAATCTCACAATCAGAACAGAGGCTGTTATTTTGTAAAAGACAGTTGGTTTAGAGCAATGGTTCTCCAACTTTTTCAATGGGAGCCCCAAATTGATGTGTATTTGACAGCAGACCCCCATCTGAAAATACTTTGTGCCAGGTACCCCCTATATGCAACATTTTTAAAAAGACCCCACTTTGAGATCCAATTAATTAGATCAATTAAATTAAAGCCAATCCCCCAACGCAGGACAGGGAAGCCATGCGTCTATCTTTAATCTGTTAGGGTGGTAAAATAAATAAAACCAACTAACACAAAAAGGCAAGATCAGAGCAACAATTATTTTAATGACATTTTGTGAAAGAGTTGCAATCAGAGCGTATATGTTTGAGTCGCCTAGAGACGATTTAACATTAGAATACTCTAGCAGTATTCTTCCAGTTTTATATTTGATGCATTGCTTAATTGAATCAGCATAACTATTTTCCATTTTGTTAGTTGCTATGTGTAATACAAGCTACTGTAACAAATGTCCAATGACCCTCCTCAGTGCCATTTGCAATGTTCTTTGCCATACACACAGAAAACACACATCCACCCAAACAAAGACAAACACCTGCGCGCGCACACACAAATACATATCTGTACATTGCTATAATGTAGAGTGTTGATAGATTTTTTTCTTTACGCTTGAGTCATAGATGTTCCTTAATTGTATTTCACAAACCATTATTTGTTTATTTGGGAGGGACAGCATGTATTAAATACACAGGACTTGGAAAGAGATGCACATTTTCATCTGTAGAACCAAAATACAAAAACAGATCAAGATCATTCACCATGAATATAAAACAATAAAAATCACAGTAGCCAACATTTCAGTTCTAGTAGCCAATATTTTACATTGGTTTAAAGATGGACAGTCTCTTATGGTATACTATTGGTGGGTATACTGTTCCACAGTAAACTACCCTGCGCTGACAGAACATTCTGTCTGAAAGTGGTGCATTGATGCTTCGCCTCACAGTCCCCTCTTGAGGTTGACCTGGTCCCAATACAAATGTCTTTTTTCCTTTTGATGAATTCTCTCTGGGAGGAGGACATAATCCATCGGGTTTTGTAGAATAAACAGACCAAACCTTGAAATTGGCAAAACTGACACAGCGATGATATGAATGAGGCTTATTTCTTATCAAGGACCTTGAAGGCTCTTTTGAAGACTTGAGGACTCAGAGGGCCTCTCTTCACTGAAAGCATTTTCTAGTTTAAAAATGAAAGCGCTCAACAAGTTCTGCTTAATGTCTTTGCCAATGGCCATGAATGCATAGAGAAACGGGTTCATGCAACTGTTTGCGTATACAAGAGTCACAGATATCATCGTTCCAGTTTTAATAAATGTGTTGTGAGACTGGTTAGTGTCTAGTAAAACAAAGATGTGGTAGGGAAGCCAACAGATGACAAATGCAACTATCACGGCAGTCATGACTTTGAAGGGCAGAAAAGACCTGGCCATCCTGTTGTTCTGGATACTTTTAGTGATAATAGAATAACACACAGTGATGATCACCAGTGGAAATAAAAAGCCTAGAAAAAAGCGAAAGACAGGGATTCTCGTAGAGCTGAAGGGGAGCATTGAAAAATTGTTATAGCATTTCATAACCTGATTATCTTCTATTATGTCACGAACCACTAAGGAGGGAATGCTCAGCAGCATAGAAAAGAGCCAGGCAACAACAACCGCAACTGCTGCCCTTTTCAATGTGCGATTGCGATTGGCCCAAAACACATACACAACAGCCACACAACGGTCAACACTGATAATTATCATCAGGAAGATGCTGCTGAACATGTTGAGAAACAAAACAAAGGAGGTGAACTTGCACATGAAAAGTCCAAAGTTCCAAGATCCTGTTGCTTGTAGACTGATGTTGAAAGGGAGCGTTGCACAGAAGATGGAGTCAGAGAGGGCCAGGCTGAGGTACCACGTTGCAGCGACTGTCCTCTTCTTCATCTTGAAGCCAATAACCCAGATGACCAGGCCATTCCCCACAAGCCCTAGCAGGACAATGATCACATTTACCACAACCAGGGTGACACACCATGCTTGGTCAATGCACAATGGCGGTTTGTTGGGGACATATGGAGTAGGATCACTGTAGTTATAATCATAATCAATTGTGCCATAGTCATCTGCACTGATAGGTAATGGAGTCTGTGATGGTGTGGATGTCATGGTGCTGTCCTAAAGAAAAGGAAATACATTGATGTGTTCAAGTTAAGTTCATTTTGGCCATACTACATTGTATATTTAGGGGTGTAACAATCAATGTAATCAATTATACAAAATAATCATTGATTTAAAATAAATGTTAAAATTATCATTGAGAAAATATATACTTTTTTCAAAATTAATATTTTATTTCATGTTCTCTTCATGGTGCAAATACTATGATCATGCAAGATGTACTCTGCAAGCCAAAGAGTACATCTTCATGATGTCACTGATCACATGACACCACAATCAATCTTCCAGTTCTACATTGTGTGTAGAAATGTACAAAGAACCAAAGGCAAGAGTAAGAGTTAATGGGATGCTCTCCAAGACTTTTAACTTGAAAAGAGGAATAAAACAAGGAGATCCAATATCACCTCAAATTTTCAATTTGTGTATTGAGCCTTTAGCAGAACACATCAGGGAAAACAATAAAATAAAGGGAGTTATCATAAAGGGAGAAGAGCATAAATTGGCAATGTATGCAGATGATATCATAGTGTATCTAACAGATATTTATAAGTCCTTACCTGGTCTACTAAATGAAATAACAAAATATGGAGTGATGTCAGGCTATAAGTTAAATTTAAATAAAACAGAAGCTATGTTAGTGGGTGGTCACTTGGAAAATGATTTTAAAAAACAGTTTAATATCAAATGGGACCAGAACAAAGTCAGATATCTGGGAGTAACCATACCTAATAATTTAGATGAACTATATCACTGTAACTATGGGCCCCTGGAAAATGCCATAAAACAAGACTTCAGTAGATGGAGAATAATACCCTCATCCCTTCTGGAAAGAATTAAGATTATCAAAATGAATGTTCTACCACGATTCTTATTTTTGTTTCAAAACCTGCCATTGTATATACCACCTTCATGTTTTCATGTCTGGGAGGGACTGTTGAGAAGGTTTATATGGGACGCAAAGAAGCCCAAGAGTTAAACTTAAAATATTGCAACAAAACAAAGACAGAGGTGGGTTGGCATTACCTAATCTAATGTATTACTATTATGCAGCACAGATTAAATCTATCCTGATCTGGACGAACAATAAAATGAATCCTAAATGGAAGCTTATGGAGTCTAAACTGGTTGAGTCACTCAGTACTTTGATTTTCACAGCTTTTAATAAAGCACAGATTAAAACACTCAACCATTCCATACACAAGACTTTCAAAATTTGGAAAACAATATCTAAAATAAGTAAAATCAAAGAACAAGAAATGACTCTTATGAGAGAGATGTCACGGGACTCGGATTTCACTCCGAACACTATGGATCAAGTATTTAAGATATGGGAAGGGAAAGGTCTCACAAGATTCTATCAAATGTACAAGGAAGACGAGGTGGTCTCTTTTGAATACTTGGTAGATCAATATGGAATTGCTAGAAATCAATTTCATCGATATTTGCAAGTGAGGAGCTACCTCAAAGATCAGCTTAAAATTAGAACTCTTGGAAACCTTCACCCTCTCCTGAGATATATAATAAAATCGCATCAAAGAAACGAATACAGAAATACAATCGGACAACTTTATAAAATACTTCAGGAAAATAAACCTGAAGACTTAGCTCATATTAAAGACAAGTGGGATAAAGAATTGAGAATTACTATAAATGAAAACGAGTGGAATCAGAGCTTCAAAGACATTTTTCTTTTCTTAAGATCACCATTCTGGCAGGAATACGCCTGGAAAATAAATATAAGGTACTTTCAAACACCTCTGTCAATATCTAAGTATAATTTAAACTCTGGCTGCTGGAGGGAATGCGGGGAGAGTGAAGCGGATCACACCCATGTATTCCTCACATGCCCCAAGGTACAAACCTTCTGGTCAGGAGTCACACAAACAATAGAACAAATATTTGGGAGAGTTTTAAATTTACAAAATCATAATATACTCCTTGGAACACGCCCCCAGAGTCTGCAAAGTCGAGATTTATATCTCTTTTGGATTTTGAGAATTACAGCGCTCAAGCAAATATCAAGGAGTTGGAAAAGTGTGGAACCTCCCAGGGTAGAGAAATGGTGGGAAAAAACAGAGGACATGTACCTTATGGAAAAGGTGACCTATAGAATTAATGGCAGAGAAAATGCTTTCGAAAAAAGGTGGGCCCCTTATGTTTTAAATAGGGGAAACATGTCTTTTTAATTTTCAGGGTTGTCTTTTTTTTTTCTTTTTTTTCCTTTGGTTCTTTCTCCCTTTTGTATTCAAACCTAAAGTATTCTAGATATAAATATTAATTTAAACAATAGCAGTTTTTTCTCTGTTTTAATGAAATGACAACAATTATAACAAAGTCTCCTCTTTTTTCTTTTTCAGTTTCTTTTTTGTAAAGTTTCTGTTTACAGTTTTTTATGTGGATTTTTTTCTTTGCTCTACGTGGTGGCGGGGAAAAAGAATACATAAACATGTGTCAAAATGTCCTTGGAAACAAAAAAAGGACATAACATGTTAAAATTTTTGAAGATATTTTATGATGAACATGCACATCATAAAATATAATAATAATATAATATAATATATTGACACAATAAAGTAAAAAAAAATCTTCCAGTTCTAGGCAACACAGAAGGGGGGGACTTTTTTCTTATTTTCACAACAACTCTAAGGTATATTAATTACATAGTTCAAAGTTGAAAATGGGTGGTAGGTCCTATTCTATTTAATGAGATAACATAAAAATGGAAAAACGAAAATTACAATTAAGAAGTGCATAGGAGAAGGTCTGAGAGCATAAATCAAATCGATTCCTTCATACTGTTAACATTCTTGCAGTTTAAACATTTGTTGGAGAAATAATGTGCAAGTAAATTCACTCACCTCATACAAGACCACCTCCTGAGAACAGATCTGGGTATGCAGTAGAAAGTCCCTTATCTTTTGTACTTCTCAAAATCACTCAATGAATTGTTTGCTTTTTATTCCTAGAGACATGCTACCTCTTCGGCATTCAAGGTGAAGTCTCCTGAGTCCCGAAGCCATTTCACACACATGGCAGTACAGAGGGTAGTAAGAGGGAGGAGTGACCATCTAAGAGTTGTTGTGACAAACAAAACATTACCCAATGCATGACCTTTCTCAGTGCCAAATGCATAGCAGTGGGCATGGTTTACTGGTGCCACAAACAAATCTCCCATTAATTTTCCCCATAGACAAAAATATTTATAACAATTAGTTTAAGCCTAGAATCAAGTCATCCAGGATCCTGGTGAATCATGACCATGCGTGAAACTTTTGATTTGAAATGTTAAAATAGAAAAGGGTATTTATTAAATGTAGTAGGTCTATATCATATAATTCAATATTCAAATGTGTTTTTTCAGAGAACCAAAGGTTTTATAGTCATGATTCACCAGGATCCTGGATGGCTTGTCTTAAAATAATTATTATCAATATTTTTGTAAAAATCTATGGGGAAAATGAATGGATTTCTTTAGTGGCTACTGGCACCAGTAAACCACAGCCACTGCTATGCCCTACGCCAAACACAAAAGAAAGAACAGCCATGAAAGATCTGAAACACGGAAATATATATTTATAATGTCTGTAACAACAACAAATGTAGCTGCAAGCAGCAACACGGAAGCCAAGGAATGCGATAGCCTGGCAATACGCAATATGCGAAATAAGCCATAGAAACTAGAACTTTAGAGAAAGCAGCCCGCGTGCAGTTAACAAATGAGCATTGGAAACAGGGAGCAGTTCTGAGGGATTGCAGATATTAAAATGCATGTCTTATTGTCTTTATTATGATGCTTATAATGGCAGATTTCCTTGCCGGTCAGTTTAGCTGTGGTCTGAATTCGAACCTTTGACCTTCTATTTGACAGGCATGCTTTCTACCCATTCTCAAGTCATTGAGAAGAGGATTGATTGATTGATTGATTGATTGATTGATTGATTGATTGATTGATTGATTGATTGATTGATTGATTGAAGACTTTATTAGAAGTTTGCATAGGAAAAGGTACAGTTTCATGACGGTACAGTTCACTGGTACAAGGTCTACTAAAAGGAGATCCATGAAAAGACTAAGCTTATTTCCACTGGAAACCATTAAAGTATCTCATATAACATTGAATGACAGACAAATAGAACACAGTACTATGCAGTAGATATGTAAAGAAAAACAAAAAAAGAAAACAGTAAGTCTAAACAAACAGTATATACAAAGAAGGGGCAGGGGAGGGTAGGGTTGGGCTAGGTTAGTTTTTTTTTACCAGTTGCGAACGGCTGCTGCCTGTAAGTGGTTTTTCAGGGCAATTTTAAAGGATGCTAGTGATCCACACCTCCTTTATGGCCACATTTTGGTGGTATAGCAGAAAAATGTGATGGTAGGCCATTGATATTTTGCTGGCGGGCCACAATCCAGCTAATCTTCACCAAGGAGGAACAGGATGTGGATCAGATTCAGACCCATGAGTCCCAACAACATTTTGCTGCTTGCAGGCCTACTCCATACATTGTTTTAAAAGTTGGTGACAAATAAAACCTTCTTAATCTTGATCCTTGATGATCTCGTCGACTCGTCGCTCTTCTTTTATCTTCTTGAGTAATAGCGATAATGATAGTTGTTGTGTGAGGTTTAGAACAGTATGTATTTCACAAACCTTGTGATTGATTGGTATTGTTGACAATAAAGTTGAACCTTGAACCTTGTGTAGATTTAAAAATGCTGAAATAACATGCCTTTTATCTATTATGACCCCAAACTCAATTATATGTTAAAAGAATATCCAAAATAATCACTTTAGATTAAAGAAAAAAGATATATCACAATCCATACAACAAATTAAGCTTCAGCATTATAGTTTATGCAGGACATGTGCCCATCTCAACTGTAATCAGCTGTCAGTCAGCTCCTTTCCTACTCCTCACTCACAGATCTGCTAATCATTAATTACTTCACTCAGTCTAATCCAATCAGAGCTCTCGCTCAGTAAGGGAGGCTCCTTTAAATGCGTTCCCTGATTTTGCATACATAGCAAGCTGGGAACATCTCCAAGCACGGAGCCCTTTAACGCAGATTAACTGTATTCCGTTTATGCAATAAATGGTTAAATACTTTGATGTGAGTGTTCTTGACTAAATGACGATTAATGAATGCATCATGGCTTAAACCATATCTTCCATTCAATGTTGTAAATGTATAGCTCTGTTCAAAGTCGCTAATCATGTTCTTTTTTTGCCCCAAACCCATGCACACTCAGGTCACCTCTGTAAATAACCTTTTCGTCCACGGAACCCCTGAATTAAATTGTTACTTTATAGCACCTTATGTCATTGAAAGTGCCACATCCGTATCTAATGTTGTGGTGTCATTATGGACCCAGCTAAAGCTAAAGCTGATCCATTTCATGGTGACACCCCGTTCTGTTTCTGCCGGAAACGGAAATGGCCGGGGACCGGAAGCACTTTTAGTGCCCGATCTGCGATAATTGTTTCATAGCGATTAAAGCATATTAAAATCTCTGGTTCCTCGGGCCTGGCAGAGAAAGACAATGGCAGAAAGTGTTCAAATTATGTTTTTATGTGGCCACATCCACCTGTTTATACCTGGTTTTCAGGTGGGTGGTGACTGGTGACCCAGCTGAAGTTAGCCACACCCACAGTGTTGCTGTATGGTGAAAAGGGGAGAGGATGAGTTTATGATGTCATTAAAGCAGTGTATTTCGATTGGGCTTTTTGACTCAGAGGCTTTCAGATTTCAGGAAGAAAATAAAAATACACAGGGAAGACATATTTGCATATGACCACACCTGGGGGACTATTAAAGCATAGACACATACAACACAAAAAGTACAAAACTATGGCACCACCTCTTTAAACCTTTTACCACTGAACAGAGAAGCCATGTTTATATAGAGTCGAAACCAGAGTAACAATTATACTAGCCCTGAAACATGGCGGTCGTATCATCATGGATGGATGAGGACTGCCCTGGTTTGGAGGGGATATGAGCCAAATTGCCGCTTACGTCTACACAAACATTCAGATTGTCCTGCCTATTTACTCGTTTTCCCCAATGATGATTTCATCTGTGCCACAGCACCCCCACAGTGGTGTTAAGCACTAAGACCTCTCAGAAGATCAGGTAAGCACCTTACAACGGGGCTGTTGCGCCGTTTTGGGGAAAACCAGGAAATGGGCTGGACATCAGAAAATTATCGAATTAAAAGGTTTCATAATACAGAGGACCACACCCAGGTAATTCTAGTTGGACTAGCCTTCTGGCCTTCATTAAGCCTTTTTTGTGTGTAGACTGTAGACGTAAGCGGCAATTTGGCTCATCTGCTCCAAACCAGGTCAATCCTCATCCATGACGCTCGTGAGCTACGACCATCATGTGTCAGGGCTACAATTATACTAACAACAATTTGTGAAAGAGTTGCAACCAGAGCAGATGTGGTTTAAGCTGTGGCCATTGTGTGACATTTCTTTAACAAGAGTTGTCTTCCTCTATGACATGAACCAACAAGCAACTAGCCCCTTGGACACCCCTGAGGAGATATTCCTTCCATGACTTGGGTTTAACCTAAAGGATGGTCATGACCGTTGCCTTCTAATTATATAGAGCACCGTTTCCCAAACAGTTTGGGTCGCGGACCAATTTTTATGGGTTGCAAGCAAATACCCTTTTATTTTTCGTTTTTCTACATTTTGCTCAAGATCAGACACCACAAATAAGAAACAGAAAATCACAGGACCAGGGTTAAAAGCTTAAAAGCTTTAACCCGAAACCATAAATAGTCTTATTTACACATGGACACATTGTTGTTGTTGTTCTAGTAGCCAACATTTTACGTTGGTTTAAAAGATGACAGTCTCTTATGGTGGCCTAGTGGGTATACTGTTCCACAGTAAACTACCCTGCCTGACAGGACATTCTGTCTGAAAGTGGTGTGACGCTTCACCTCACAGTTAGCCTGGAGCCAGCCTGTTCGCTTTGTTCCACCATTTGAGACATTAAAAAATCGAGGAACGGAGCGAACAGGCTGGCTCCAGGCTATCTCACAGTCCCCTCTTGAGGTTGACCTGGTCCCAATACAACTGTCTTTTTTCCTTTTGACAATTCTCCTTGGGGAGGAGGACAGAATCCATTTCGTGTTTTGTAGATTATATAGACCTTTTTTTTATTTTATCTGAAAGTCTTGAAATTGTCGAAACTGACAACAGCGTTGATATGAATGGCTTCTAATCAAGTATCTTGAAGGCTCTTTTGAATGGCTATTCTATAGATTTGAGGACTCAGAGGATCTCCCTTCACTGAAAGCATTTTCCAATTTGGAAATTAAACTGCTCAGCAAGTTATGCTTAATGTCCTTGCCCACAAGTGCATAGACAAACGGGTTAATGCAACTGTTTACGTGTACAAGAGTCAGTGATATCTCAAATCCAGTTTTGATGTGACTGCCATGGTGGTTAATGTCTAGTAAAACGAAGATGTGGTAGGGAAGCCAGCAGATGACAAACGTGACTATCACGACAGTCATGACTTTGAAGGGCATAGCAGACCTGTAGACCCTGTTGTTCTTTATCCTTACAATGATAATAGAATAACACACAGTAATGATCACCAATGGAAATACAAAGCCTAGAACAAAGCGAAAGACAGGGATTCTCGTAGGGCTGAACGGAAGCATTTCATAATTGTTGTAGCATTTCATAACATGATCATGCTCTACTACGTCACGAACCACTAAGGCGGGAATGCTCAGCAACATAGAAGAGAGCCAGGCAACAACAACTGCAACTGCTGCCCTTTTCAATGTGCGATTGCGATTGGCCCAAAACACATACACAACAACCACACAACGGTCAACACTGATAATTAGCATCAGGAAGATGCTGCTGAACATGTTGAGAAACAAAACAAAGGAGGTGAACTTGCACATGAAAAGTCCAAAGTTCCAAGATCCTGTTGCTTGTAGACTGATGTTGAAAGGGACCGTTGCACAGAAGATGAAGTCGGAGAGGGCCAGGCTGAGGTACCAGGTTGAAGGGACTGTCCTCTTCTTCATCTTGAAGCCAATAACCCAGATGACCAGGCCATTCCCCAAAAGCCCTAGCAAGACGATGATCACATTTACCACAAGCAGGGTGACGCACCATGATTGGTGAATGCACCTTGGTGATGGTTTGGTGATGCCATATTCACTGCTGTTATCATAATCATAATCAAATGTGACATTGTCATCTGCACTGGTAGGTAATGGAGTCGGTGATGGTGTGGTTGTCATGGTGCACCTAAAGAAAAGGAAATACATTGATGTGTTCAAGTTAAGTTCATTTTGGCCATTCTACATTGTGTATTTAGGGGTGTAACAAGTAATCAGTTTAATCAATTATGCAAAATATGAGATGGAAACAAGGGGAAACATTGATGAGGAAAAAATATATACTTTTTCAAAATGAATATTTTATCTCATGTTCCCCTCATGGTGCAAATGAGACAAAATATTATGATCTGTGAGTTGCTTTTAAATAACCTTTTTGACAAACCACAAAAACAATTATGCTTAATGAGATGGAAAAACTGAAAGTGCAATCAAGAAGTGCATAGGAGAAGGCATGAGAGCACAAATCAAAGAGATTCCTTCATACTGTTAATTAATATACAGGTACTTGAAGTTTAAACATTTGTTGGAGTCTTGGAGAAATAGTAAATTCACTCACCTCATACAAGACCACCTGCTGAAAACAGATCTGGGTATGCAGTAGAAAGTCCCTTATCTTTTGTACTTCTCAAAATCACTCAATGAATTGTTTGCTTTTTATTCCTAGAGACTGCTACCGTTTCAGCATGCAAGGTGAACAAAGTCTCCCGAAGCCATTTCACATACACGGCAGTAAAGAGGGAGGAGTGATGATCTTAGATTGGCTAGCTGTGACATGTCTTGACAAAACTAAACCAGTAAGACTCCCTAAATCGGGAGATAAGCGACCGTTGTAGACACACTTTAGAAGGCAATGGTAGCCAATCAGGAGGGAATATGGGAAATGGGACAGATCCATGTTGATGACATGACTTTAGAGATGTGTGATTTTAGGGCAAAATCTGTAGGAGCAGTGTCCAAAAATGTGTTTTTCACAAGTCGGCCAGATGGTGGCGCTAGATGGGACAGATGCATTTTGATGACATGACTGTAGAGATATTGTGTATCGCTTTGTGTGATTTTAGGCCAAAATTGTAAACAAAAAATTACCCATGACCCTTCTCAGTGCCAAATGCAATATTCTATCGTCCATGCCATACACAAAATAAACACAACAGCCATGAAAGATCCAAGGACCTGGAATAAATATATATTTATAAAGTCTGTAACAAAAATATGCAATACGCGCAAATAAGCCATGGAAACAGAACAGATATAACTTTAGAGAAAGCAGCTTGTACAGTTAACAAATGAGCTCTAGCATTGGAAACCGCTGTAGAGGACATGTAACATGCATGTCTTTATAATGTTGCTTATAATGGCAGATTTAAAACTCTTTTTGATCACAATTCCTTGCCAGTCAGTTTAGCCATGGTCTGGATTCGAACCTGTGACCTTCTGTTTCCCAGGTGTCATTTCTACCCATTCTCAAGTCATTGAGAAGAGGATATGGTGGTAGGCCGTTGATATTTTGATGGCGGACCACCAGCCAGCTAATCTTCACCAAGGGGGGTCATGCACAATGTGGATCAGATCCACATCTATGAGACCCAATTACATTTCACTGCTTGTAGGCCTACTTACATAATTATAAGTTGGTGTGACAAATAAAACCTTCTTGATTCTTGATGATCTTGTCCCTCTTCTTTTATGTTCTTGAGATAATAGAGATAATAATAGTGTGAGCTTTAGAACAGCATTCATTTCACACACAAAGAAATTATTGACTGACTGACTGACTGACTGACTGACTGACTGACTGACTGATTGATTGATTGATTGATTGATTGATAATTCATTTCACACAAAAAGAAACGTGTGATTGATTGGTATTGTTGACAATAAAGTTGAATCTTGAACATTGTAAGATCACATCTGGCATGACACAGGTTTAATGCAACCTCAAGCTATTACGGGTAAAACCACCCACTTACGGAAAACATTTGGATTTACGGACCTTGGTGGTTTACAAGGCTAATTACGGGCTAGATGTCCTGTCAAGTATAGCCACAGGTCCAGAGCCGTGTGGGTGGGGGTTAAAAGAAGATTTCAAAACACTGAAATGACATGTCTTCTAATTCTCTATTACGACCGCGTAAATGTGAAAATAATATCCAAAATAATCACTAGATTAAAACATTTGTATTGTATGATAAAAAAAAGAGAAAAGAAACCTCCACCCTCAAGACCGCCCCCAATATGCATGAGCTTTGAATATTCATAAGATAAAAGTACAGTTTCAGAATGAGTTTATTCATGCAACTTTTCCTGGAACATCAACAGCGAAAACCTGACTACAGGGTTTGTCCAATATAAACACATACTGTATGTATACATGTGCATATTATAAATATCACAATCACTACAACAATGACGATTAATGAATGCATCACTGCATCACTTCCATTCAATGTTGTAAATGTGACCGAGGCTGGAGAAAAGGTCCATATGTCTCCAATAGTGAAGTCCGGCAAATTAACAAAATAGGTTTGATTTGGGATTTTTGGTGTTTATCCTTTTTTCTCTTATTATCTAAGAGTGTATGTTTGAGAACCTTCTCATTGAAACATGTCCATTTTAGAATAATTAAACAGCTTAAATTAGTTTGTAAACAGAGCTGTGTTTTTGTGTTTCCTTATACCCTTCTGGGGCTCTGGAGCTCTTTACTCAGATTCTTGGTTCGAGGTTTGACTACATTCAAATAAGCATAACTTCTTCAAATATATAAACAGATTTCAATGAATGACACGTCATTTGAAAGCTTACATTCTGTATTTTCAAGATCTGCAAAAAGCTGAAAAAGACCAATGCAGATGTAGCCCCCACAGTTAGTACCAGCCATGAACCAGCGACAACAGCCCTGCTAAGCCCTATTAGCACGACTGGTTGTGCGTTGGACTGGCGAGTGGGAGTCCCGGGTTCAATCCCCGCTTCCGCGTAGCACTACAATCTGGCGTTGTCGGCAGGATGAGGAGCGTAGTAACCTCGCGTGAGGGACAGGTCCACGTCGTGTGCGGCGGTCCGGTGTGAAGCGCGAGGGCGCGCTCCAAAGATCAGGGGGGTGATTGTAGCCCCCACAGTTAGTACCAGCCATGAACCAGCGACAACAGCCCTGCTAATCGGGCTCAGCCCTATTAGCACGACTGGTTGTGCGTTGGACTGGTGAGAGTCCCGGGTTCAATCCCTGCTTCCGCATATCACTACACAGACATAAGGACATTTTCTCCAGCCTCGGTCACAAATGTGTTGCTCTGTTCAAAGTCGCTGATCATGTTCTGTTTTTCCCAAACCCACGCTGACAGGCATACAGTATAGTAGTGCAGAGGTTCTCAGACATTTTTGGCTCAGGTCACCCCTGTAAATAACCTTTCAAGATAACCCCTGAATTACATTGTTACTTTATAGAATCTTATGTCATATTAACAGTAGCCTATGTAACAATGTAAATCTTTCCCCCTACAATAGGCTACAGTACTTGAAAGAATATCAGTTTCCATTAGGACAGATTGAAAATATTTGCTCACGGCAATTCTTGGCGTTTCTGGGGGGAACATTCACCAAAAATAGCCGATCTACAGGCTCACAACGAGTGCGACGTTGTGACACGTTGTGAGCTTGTAGATCTGCTATATTTGGTGAAGAGACTTGGTGTACAGTTCTGTACTGACCGAAAACGAACGCACCAAGTAAATTGCAAGTGATATTGATAAATTCCAAATATTATTTAAGTATTCTTCTGAGGCACCACTGGATTCGCTCAAGGCACCCTATGGTGCTACATATAGTCACAATGTACAGCCTAATCAGTATGGAGCAATGAATGGGTCTTGGGTACACAATGTGTCTCTCTCAGCCACTGTGTCCGGATAAAAATGTCTCATTGTTTTGGGAAGACGTTGGTTTGTAGTTATTAACTCAATTAGTTACTCATTCTTTCATTATTCTGTAATACGCATGAATCATTTACATGAAAGGAAGAAACCTTCATCAAGAAATATTCATCAAGACAACATTCACTAAAGATGTCTTCAAGCCACCCAAAAATAAAAAGAACGTATACCGTAGCTTTTTCCATTTTTCCAATTCATCCTCATATCACCTCTTTTGATTGATTGAATACTTTATTAACAGTTTGCAACAAAAGGCACGGTAGCACATTTATACAAATTTGTGATACCTTATACAAAAGAATGCTAAAAAGATAACTCAATAAGGTTATGTGTATTCAATTCATCAAGACATTAAAAGACAAACGATAATACACAATAACATGATACACATCCTAATACAAAATAAAGATATGTCAAGTGATGTTCAAATCAATCATCAATCAAAAGGCAAAAACCCTTAAACATTTTACTACTGAACAGAGCAGCCATGTTAGAAAATCATAACCAGTAACGATTATATTAACGACATTTTGTGAAAATCAGAGCAGATATGATTTAAGTTGTGGCCATTGTGTGATCTTTTTTTTAAACAATATGTTTATTCTTTTTTTTTTTTTTTTTTACAGACATACAAAACAACATAATACAAGACAATAATAGATCACATACAGACAAAACAAGCAAAAAAAGAGAATACAACAACATACAAAAAGAACAACCAAAAAACCTGACACTAACACGACACATAAGAGTATTAAATAATTCTGATACAAAGAGCACATATACTATTTACACTATTTACACCCAGAGTCCCACGCCACAAGGCCGGACAAACGACCGCAGAGGGAATGCAGCTATACCCCACACCTGGTTCCTCCATTAAATACGAGAGATCATTGCCCGTGACATACTGGATAAAATTCCCCCATATTTTCTCAAATATCTCTTGTTTGTTCTTGAGAGTGTATGTGATCCTTTCTATTGTGTGACTTTTTAACAAAAGTAAGAGTTGTCTTCCTCTGTGACATGAACCAACAAGCCCCTTGGACACCCCTGAGGAGATTCCTGACATGACAGCATGTTTAACCAAAAGAATGCTCATAACCTTTGCCTTCTAATTATATAAAGCACTGTTTCCCAAACGGTAGGTCGGGACTCATGTTTGGGTCACGGACCATTTGTTTTTGTCTCCTACATTTTGTTCAAGATCAGACACCACAAATAAGAAACAGATGACATCACAGGACCAGGGTTAAAAGCTAAAAGCTTTAGTCCAAGACCATAAATAGTCTTATTTACACATGGACACCTGGTTGTTGTTCTGGTATACATTTTACGTTGGTTTAAAATACGTATGTAAGAGTTGGACAGTCTCTTATGGTAGTGGGTATACTGTTCCACAGTAAACTTTCCTGCACTGACAGAACATTATGTCTGAAAGTGGTGGGTTGACGCTTCCCCTCGCAGTCCCTTCTTGAGGTTGACCTGGTCCCAATACAACTGTCTTTTTTTTTTTTTTTTATGAATGGGTTTTGTAGATTATACAGACCTTGAAAATCTTGAAATAGCCAAAACTGAGAAAACAATATTTTTCCCAGTATGACACAGTGATGGTATGACTGAGGCTTATATCAAGGATCTTGAAGGCACCTTTTCTGAGCTGTTCGATATGTTTGAGGACTCAGAGGGCCTCTCTTCACTGAAAGCATTTTCCATTTTCAAAATGAAAGCGCTCAACAAGTTCCGCTTGATATTTTTTCCCATGAATGCATAGAGAAACGGGTTCATGCAACTGTTGACGTGTACAAGAGTCCCAAATATCATCGTTTCAGTTTGACCGAGGTTAATGTCTAGTAAAATAAATATGTGATAGGGGAGCCAACAGATGACAAATGTAACAATCAGGGCAGTCATGACTTTGAAGGGCATAGCAGACCTGGCCATCCTGTTGTTCTGGATACTTTTAATGATGATAGAATAACACACAGTGATGATCACCAGTGGAAATACAAAGCCTAGAACAAAGCGAAAGACAGGGATGCTTGTAGAGCTGGAGGGAAGCATTTCAAAATTGTTGAAGCATTGCATACCCTGATTATCTTCTATTATGTCACGAACCACTAAGGAGGGAATGCTCAGCAGCATAGAAAAGAGCCAGGCAACAACAACTGCAACTGCTGCCCTTTTCAATGTGCGATTGCGATTGGCCCAAAACCCATACACAACAACCACACAACGGTCAACACTGATAATTAGCATCAGGAAGACGCTGCTGAACATGTTGAGAAACAAAACAAAGGAGGCGAACTTGCACATGAAAAGTCCAAAGTTCCAAGATCCTGTTGCTGTTAGACTGATGCTGAAAGGGAGCGTTGCACAGAAGATGAAGTCGGAGAGGGCCAGGCTGAGGTACCACGTTGAAGGGACTGTCCTCTTCTTCATCTTGAAGCCAATAACCCAGATGACCAGGCCATTCCCCACAAGCCCTAGCAGGACGATGATCACATTTACCACAAGCAGGGTGACACACCATGCTTGGCCAATGCACAATATTGGTGGTGGTTGTGTACTTTTGATGGGATATAGAGTAAGATTAGTGTAGTCATCATATTCAAATGTTATGCCATAGTCATCTGCACTGGTTGGTAATGGAGTCAGTGATGGTGTGGATGCCATGGTGCTCTCCTAAAGAAAAGGAAATACATTGATGTGTTCAAGTTAAATTCATTTTGGCCATTCTACATTGTGTAATTAGGGGAGTTAATCGATTTAGTAAATTATACAAAATAATCTATATTTAATATGAGATAATCGATTATGAAGGGAAACATTGATGTGGACAAAATATGTACTTTTTTTTTAATCAAAATGAATATTTGATCTCATGTTCCCCTCATGGTGCAAATAAGACAAAATATTATGATCTGTGAGTTGCCTTTAAATAACCTTTTTGACACACCGCAAAAAAGATAGTCCAGTAGCCAGCCCATAGAGCCCCATTGTGAACCCGGACATTTTGAGTACCCTAAAGTTTTATGTTAGAAATGTTGAGTATGGGTCCCCAGCAGTTAGAAACTGCCGGATGCTAACTTGCATATGTTGGGCAATTTTCATAATTAGCATAATCTATCTATAAATGCGAGAAGTCTCTGCGTGTGTGTTTGTAATCCGCGTATCTCGAGAACCGTTCGTCCCACCGGCTTCAGATTCGGCACGCGCGTTCCCCGCCGCGGCATGGAGTGCAGTGCCGGGCCTCGACCCGACCCGACGCGCGGTTTTCCCGAACCGGCGCGAAACGTTCGGAATGAAAAATATGTCAAAAACTGATTGGACGATTTGAACAATATTGGAGTGGTTTTGGGGGTTATTGAGGATGCTGAATCCATTTCTGACATTTTCTAAATTCAAAACGGCCGTTTTAAACCGGAAATGGCCATATACCAACTTAAATTGGGATGATTTTGATACTTTTTTGTTGATTTTGATTATGAATTAAATTATAAATGTGGTTATTTATATGCTTATAGATTATCTGCATTTCAAAAGCAAAATATAGACAATCCACACAAATTATTAGAACAATGACTGCCACAATAGCCTATCAAAAATAGTCACTTCATCATTTGGAAAATCAACAAAAAAGTATCAAAATCATCCCAATTTAAGTTGGTATATGGCCATTTCCAGTTTAAAACGACCATTTTGAATTTAGAAAATGTCAGAAATGGATTCAGCATCCTCAAAAACCCCCAAAACCACTCCAATATTGTTCAAATCGGCCAATCAGTTTTTGACATATTTTTCATTATTATAGGTGATTATGCAAATTTAATCTAATTATGCTAATTATGAAAATTGCCCAACATATGCAAGTTAGCATCCGGCAGTTTCTAACTGCTGGGGACCCATACTCAACATTTCTAACATAAAACTTTAGGGTACTCAAAATGTCCGGGTTCACTTTCTGGCTACTAGACTAAGATGCTTAATGAGATAACATAAAATGGAAAAACTGAAAGTGCAATCAAGTGCATAGGAGAAGGCATGAGAACACAAAAAAGAGATTCCTTCATACTGTTAATATTCTTGCAGTTTAAACATTTGTTAGAGAAATAAAGTGCAATTAAATTCACTCACCTCATACAAGACCACTTGCTGAACAGATCTGGGTATGCAGTAGAAAGTCACTTATCCTTTGTACTTCTCAAAATCACTCAATGAATTCTTTGGTTTTTATAGAGACTGCTACTCTTTCGGCATGCAAGGTGGACAAAGTCTCTCAAAGTCATTTCACATACACGGCAGTCAAGAGGGAGGAGTGAGGATCTTAGATTTGCTGTGACATGTCTTGAAAAAGCGAAACAAAAACTGACCCATGACCCTTCTCAGTGCCAAATGCAATATTCTATGCTATCGTCTATGCCATACACAAAAGAAACACAACCGCCATGAAAGATCCAAGGACCTGTAAATATATATTTATAACAACAACAAATATACAAAGCAGCAATACAGGGGCCAAGGCATGCAATAGCCACTTTAGCTAGGCAATATGCAAAAAGCAATATGCAATATGGGGTCACCACCATGATAACTTGTGGTGGACATTTTCTCAAAATCAGATTTTTGCCACGGACATCCAAAATATATATGTTCAAAATGTTGACCAGAAACAATACACAGAGGATTAGGCGGTAAGGCGGTATTGCGTTATAAGGAAAAGTGCTTAGAAAATGAATTTCGTTCCCACATCTGGGCACTACTCATTCAATGCATTTTTGCATAGACAATACCCTTGTGCACTTTGGGTTAAAAGTTCTCCGCACGAAACCTGCACGACTTTTGTCACCAGCCAGAATTGTATATAAAAGTGAATATATATGTTTTCTTATAAAATGTACTATATTGATTTTGGCAACACAAAATCTTTCTCAAATGTCATAAATGCATCTACCGTACTTAAAATCTGAAACAAGTATTGGTGCCTTGGTATCAGGCCTAGAATTTCGTCTTTTTAGGGGCAAGGACACTTGGCCTTTGGTGTTGTAAATTTTTTGAGGGCGCAAAGGCCAAATGCTAGGGCAGGAAGGCCATCAAATAAAACAAAGTTTAGTCCACTGAAATAATGAATTGAATTTAATCGAATTTAAGGGTTAAATTTACTGCATTGGTTTAAAGATGATGTCTTAAAAAATGTATATATCAGTTTAGTTTAGTTCAATATCATTAAACCTTTCTTTCCTTTTTTTACTATTTTGAAAAACATGAATATTTGAATATTGAATATTTCAAATAGCTGATCTCACAACATGCCGATGTACAGGGGTCATCACCATGTCAGCTTGTGATGGACATATTGATACATATTTTATTTTTGTCACAGACATACAAAATAATTGTCCAATAATTTTACAAAAGAATATACAGTATCATATTTGGCATTGATTGATTGATTAAAGACTTTATTAGAAGTTTGCATAGGAAAAGGTACAGTTTCATGACGGTACAGTTCACTCGTACAAGGTCTACTAAAAGGAGATCCATGAAAAGACTAAGCTTATTTCCACTGGAAACCATTAAAGTATCTCATATAACATTGAATGACAGACAAATAGAACACAGTACTATGCAGTAGATATGTAAAGAAAAAGAAAAAATCACACCCGTGTGAAGTGGAGCTGTGTGTGTGTGTGTGTGTGTGTGTGTGTGTGTGTGTGTGTGTGTGTGTGTGTGTGTGTGTGTGTGTGTGTGTGTGGATCATGTGTACCGATTTTTGTGACATTTGAAGAAAATATGTAGGAAAAGGAGCAAAAAGTGTGTTTTGGAGAAAATTCAAGATGGCGGAAAATCTATCATGGCGCAAATGGGCGTGGCCTATATGGGGATATGCGTCATGACCCAAGGAATCCAGGGAAAAAATATTTTTAATTTTCCGACCTACGGTTCAAGAGTTACAGGCCAAAACGTAAAGTGGGGTGTTATGGCGCCACCATGCGGCCAAATGACACAATTATTTTTTATTTAATCCTTGAAATCATTATGAACCTCCTCTCCAAGTCTTGAAACTCTAGCCCCTATGGTTTGCGAGAGACAAATAATTGAATGTGAGTTTTTGCGATTCCCATTATAAGTCAATGGGGAAAATTAATTCACTAATAAATTAATATCAATTAAACTATTGAACCTTTCTCTTAGCAAGTTACTAGCCCACGATTCCCGAGTAAGCCGGTCGATTTGACATATGGCGCGAGTGTGTGGTGGCAAAACTGTGGGACTAGTAGCGTGCCGAAGTTTAGGAAGTTCAGGCTACATACAGACACACACACACACAGACCCACACGGCCACGTATAGGGAGCCTGTGCTTCACACAGCTCCAAAAATCACACCCGTGTGAAGTGAGCGGTGGTGGGTGGGTGCAGCGGGGGTTGCAGTGCTTAAGGGTAAAAATACGCGACCGCAGGTTTCCCGGGGAGATGCGTCTTGACCCAAGGAATCCAGGGAAAACATATTTTTAATTTTCTGACCTACGGGTCCAGAGTTGCGAGGCAAGTGGTCCGTTATAGCGCCACCATGTGGCCAAGTGGAAATGCTTTTGGGGATTCGTTGAGTATGCCACCCCCCACCTGTGGTTGAAATTCAGTGTTGACTCGACGTTTTGTTTGTGATTTATGGCTATTGTTTGCAAAACAGGCCCCTCCCGCTAACTTTGGAAGCCCGTTACGAACGAACGGAATGGACTATCGCAATATCCCTTGAGTATGTTCATTGCATGGGTTCATAGATCATGTGTACCGTTTTTTGTGCAATTTGAAGAAAATATGTAGGAAAAGGAACAAAAAGTGTGTTTTGGAGAAAATTCAAGATGGCGGAAAATCTATCCTGGCGCAAATGGGCGTGGCCTATATGGGGAGATGCGTCTTGACCCAAGGAATCCAGGGAAAAAAGAATTTTAATTTTCCGACCTACGGTTCAAGAGTTACGGGGCAAAACGTAAAGTGGGCCGTTATAGCGCCACCATGTGGCCAAGTGATGTAATTATTTTTTGATTAATTCTTAAAATCATTATGAATCTCCTCTCCGAGGTTTGAAACTGTAGCCCCTATGGTTTGCGAGAAAAAAAGAAAATGAATGTGAGTTTTTGCCATTCCCATTATAAGTCAATGGGGAAAATTAATTCACTAATAAATTAATATCAATTAAACTATTGAACCTTTCTCTTAGCAAGTTACTAGCCGACTATTCCCCAGTAAGCCGGTCGATTTGACATATGGCGCAAGTGTGTGGTGGCAAAACTGTGGGACTAGTAGCGTGCCGAAGTTTAGGAAGTTCAGGCTACATACAGACACACACACACACACACACACACACAGACCCACACGGCCACGTATAGGAGCGGTCAGCACTGCTCAAAAAGAAAACAGTAAGTCTAAACAAACAGTATACAAAGAAGGGGCAGGGGAGGGTAGGGTTTGGCAAAATGGTTAAAATTTCAGTTCCTTAGTTTATTTCTTTTTCTCAGTTCTCTGTCTGCTGGAAATGTCACGTCAAATGATGTGTGGTTTGTCCACAAGTTCTCTTTCTTCACCATCTTGCTGATGAGACAAATACTTGACAGAGCTCCATCCAGTTCCATGTATGGTACACAAATACATAAGGCTTCACTTCCTTCTAGTAGTCAAATGATTTGTGGTTTGTCAGAAAGAGTCTTTCCAAGTTCCCTTTCTTCACTATCACGGCATAGTTTTTGCAATTCATTGACCCATCAACAAATATTGTTTTATTCTTTTGTCTTTTGCCAAACTCATTCTACTGATCTCTTGTCTCATAAGTTGTGGTTGAAAGATAGTAGTAGCTTAACAAACAGGTAACAGTCCACTAAAATGTACATGCTGCCAGGGTCAATCCTGTGTTAATTTACACGGTGAACAAGTATTATATGATGATGAGAAAGACAGTATTAGCAAACATTACTTCTCTCTCTGTCTTGTCTTGTCTTGTCTTGTCTTGTCTTGTCTTGTCTTGTCTTGTCTTGTCTTGTCATTGCATCCTCACTTGATGCAATCATGTAGCCAACACAACATATTAATCATCCTGGCACTTATCATCATCCAAAATAATTAAAACAAATGCTTTATTATTATTATTGAATTTTTAGGATAGATTATGTACACATGATAACCAAAATACTAAATGTGCCACGGACATGGACAAGTCTTGCCACAGACCCATTTGTCTGTGTACAGAGTACAGACATGTTGATGACCCCTGCCGATGTAGATCGGCTATTTGAAGTATTTTAAAATGTTTTCAAAAATATAAAAATCACACCCGTGTGAAGTGGAGCTGTGTGTGTGTGTGTGTGTGTGTGTGTGTGTGTGTGTGTGTGTGTGTGTGTGTGTGTATTGCAGTTGATGCTCAGGGCAGGCTAGACTCAACAGCACCTCTCTGGTCACCCAGGATCATGTGTACCAATTTTTGTGAGTTGCGAGGCAAGTGGTCCGTTATAGCGCCACCATGTGGCCAAGTGGAAATGCTTTTGGGGATTCGTTGAGTATGCCACCCCCGACCTGTGGTTGAAATTCAGTGTTGACTCGACGTTTTGTTTGTGATTTATGGCTATTGTTTGCAAAACGGGCCCCTCCCGCTAACTTTGGAAGCCCGTTACGAACGAACGGAATGGACTATCGCAATATCCCTTGAGTATGTTCATTGCATGGGTTCATAGATCATGTGTACCGTTTTTTGTGCAATTTGAAGAAAATATGTAGGAAAAGGAACAAAAAGTGTGTTTTGGAGAGAATTCAAGATGGCGGAAAATCTATCCTGGCGCAAATGGGCGTGGCCTATATGGGGAGATGCGTCTTGACCCAAGGAATCCAGGGAAAAAAGAATTTTAATTTTCCGATCCACGGTTCAAGAGTTACGGGGCAAAACGTAAAGTGGGCCGTTATAGCGCCCCCATGAGGCCGAGTGACGATTTCTTTTTTTATTTAATCCTTGATATCATTATAAACCTCCTCTCCAAGTTTTGTAACTGTAGCCCCTATGGTTTGCGAGAAAAAAAAATTGAATGTGAGTTTTTGCCATTCCCATTATAAGTCAATGGGGAAAATTAATTCACTAATAAATTAATATCAATTAAACTATTGAACCTTTCTCTTAGCAAGTTACTAGCCCACTATTCCCGAGTAAGCCGGTCGATTTGACATATGGCGCGAGTGTGTGGTGGCAAAACTGTGGGACTAGTAGCGTGCCGAAGTTTAGGAAGTTCAGGCTACATACAGACACACAGACACACAGACACACAGACAGACCCACACAGCCACGTATAGGGAGCCTGTGCTTCACACAGCTCCAAAAAAAGGCAAAGAAGTTTATAGGGATAGGGGTACAGGTAGCTGCAGTAAGGCCACTGTGGCCTCAGGTCATGCCATTGGTTTGAGGGGCACAAGGCCAAACTGAGGGGCAACGACGGCCATGGCCTTCATGGCCTCCCTGAAATTCCTGCCCTGATTAGTATTCTCATATGTGAATTTAGGTCATGAAATATAGCTAATTTGTTGAAGAAAACGCCTCAATGTATGTGATTGGCACCCAGCAAAATGAAACATACACATAGTAAATTTAGCTAAACGCTTATGTCTCATACATAACACATCTCACTGCCAACTGTGTAATGAAAGGTACCTTGGCCAGAAATTGGAAAAAATCCCAAAATTGACAAGACTATAATAAATGCACAAAAGGTCATGTCAGGTATAAAATATGTATTTAAGTACCACAGAGTGTCCCAACATCTGTCATTTGTAGGCTACATCAAGACACCCCCCAACCAAAACAAAAACGGATACAAATGTTGGCAGCATAAGTAAACGTAAGGCTGTGCTGTGACAAAATACAGCAAATGCTAAGCTTTTTCCTCCCACATGTATGTATTGCATTTAAATGTGATAAAAGCAAATCTTGAAATAAAATGAGTATTTAGCTAATTTTACATGCTGACATGGTGCGTATATTACTCATCCCTATCACTTTCATCCAGGGGTCATCAATATGTCTGTACTACAGACAAAATGTGTCAGTGGCTGAATTTATATATTATAATGTCTTGTTTTTGATCATAAGACCCAATTACTGAATTCGAAGTCGACAGGTTTTCTTCAGAATATCTATGGACATTGTGACATTTTGGCATATTAGGAGTCCAACCAGTACTAGTACGCCCTTAACTCTGAGATTGTACAAATGGAACCAAATGGTTCTCAGAGTTAAGGGGGTTCCACACTAGCCGCGGTCACCGCCTCCTAGCAATTCATTTTCAATGGGAGGCGGCGGCTTTTTCAGCCGCGCAGCGGAGTTTTGGGGCGGCAAGGAGAGCGGGCGCGGCCCCGTGAAATCCCCCGCGAGCGTGCTCGTTTGTGCATGCGTACGCGGGCGGTGAGAGATGGATTGTGTTCATCTTTGTGAGATACCGCGCGGCGTTTAATCACTGAACGAGTGTGTTTGTGTCTCACCGAGGTGCGGCCACCGCTGATCCTAGCGGCAGCCCCGACGGCAACCGCCTGTAGTGTGTAGAGTACCTTACACAGATGTTATGGTAATTCAGGGCTTGCTCTTCTATGTGTTTCTGGTATATATTATTGTCCACACAAGTAAAAGGTCTTCAGCCAGGCTATCTGATGAAGTCTCTAGAATCTCCAACTTCCCAGTGCTCAGGAGACCTGGACTTCTGTCTGTCTTTGCTTGCTGACAAGAAACACTTGGGAGTAGGTGGTTCAGCAATGTGATGAATTAAAATGACATATTTAAGATACATTTAGCTGTATGTATGTTTTCTCAGATTTTTCTCCACAATCATCCCCACAACTCTTGATAGAATCTGAGGTAAAACTGACCAAATGTGTTCATATTGCTTTTGTCATAACAGCCAGCTGTCACTGTAAAAGTCATAGTAAAGCTCATTTTCGGGTGGCGTCCATCTTGGATCTATGTAAATTATAGATCCAGACACACCCAATCATGAAGATAAGTATTCCATTGAGTTTCTCTTGATGTGAAACCATGAAATAGACACCAAGTTTCTTGTCATTATAACAGAATTACAGTCACTGACAATCACTTACATTGAAGCGTTTCCTTCAACAAATACATTGTAATACATGTACTACATTACATGATCTAAATTTGCATATGAGTATACTAAGGCACCAATACTTGTTTCAGATGTTAGGTAGATGTATTTATGACATTTGAGAAAGATTTTGTGTTGCCAAAATCAATATAGCAAATTTTACAAGCAAAAACAGCAGCACAGGATTTTCGTTTTTTTGTTATCCCCATTAAATACATTTCTGGCTGGTGACAAAGATTGTGCAAGTGACACGCGGATAACTTTTTGTTTCTTACTTACTATCAATAGATCTTTCTAATGAAGCAAAGTTTATGTAGTGCCCATGGGGCGGGAACGAAACCGAACGATACCAGCCACGCAATACAGCCTAGATAGGGAAGGGTAATATATGACCAACTATTATAGGTTATTTGTTTTAATGACTAGGGAGAACAACCTATGTAAACCAGTGGTTTTCAACCTTTTTTCACTGAATACCTCCTCCAAAAATATTTTGCTCTCCAAGTAGGTGGGGAGGGGGGGGGTTACCTAACTAGTTACCTAACTAGCTACCTATCCACCTGTTGCCGCGCAAATTTACTGTAGAATTATGTGTGAGTCACATCCATAGGTCACATCGGGAGAACAGCTGACATACAAGCTCACGTCGCGCCGGATATGCCGCCCACCTTCTGCGCAATGCACGATGGGACGCTGGAAACTTGTGGATAGGGCATTGCAGTTTAACCCCCGCCCGTCCTTACTCTGGACCCAGAAGTGTTTTCCCCATTCATTTCATCCATAGACAAGTATTTATTTAAACATCTTTTAAGCCTCTGACAAAGCCACCCCTGCTTGTGGGGAATCATGACAATAATCACTATTTTTTGCATCCAATGATTAATTAGAAAGCTGAAAAAGGGCAGGGTACAAGTTGTACCCTCGTCCCCTCATGGTGCAAAATATTATTATCTGTTTGTTGCTTTTAAATAACCTTTTTGACACCGCAAAAAAAGAAGCGTAGTGAGGCTTAATGAGATAACATAAAATGGAAAACAGAGTGCAATCAAGAAGTGCATAGGAAAAGAGAGCATAATCACCCTCGATGGGCAGGGCTTAAACTGGGATGCCCTTTACCTAACTACCATAGCTAGGCTGCACAACATTGCAGTACATATTTGAATGTATTTTTGCTTCAATACATTTTTACAAACTAATATTTAATAAATAATTGATTAATTAATTCAAGACATTTTAACAAGTATCTATCCTAACAAAGGTAATATAATGCCTCTGAACTTTTACTTTCAGCTGCATTGTTGCACAGCATGTGTAGCCTGATTGCAATAATAATATTAGGCCTGCTGCCATTCAGGATGGAAAATAAATATTTCCTTTTGGTTTTCGAGTGAAGCAGAAGTCAGTTTCATGAGGGGCTACTGGGAATTACTTCGATCACAACACACACACACACACACACACACACACACACACACACACACACACACACACACACACACACACACACACACACACACACACACACACACACACACACACACACACGCGCGTGCGCGCGCACACTACACAAGAGAAAGAATGAATCCACTGGTCTCTGATACAGTACATGCGCATTTGGGGTTGAAAACATCCACAATCCATATCTAATCTAATCGCAAACAAACCACGATGGATTTATATTTAGCAAATTCAAGATGACAACAGCAACAGTGTGGTGACATACAAAAACAGTTAGTATATTTTAGATAGAGGTAGGCTACTCCAGACTAGTCCATCCAAGGCGAGGGAGAGAGTATGTGTGTGTGTGCGTGCGTGTGTGTGTGTGTGTGTGTGTGTGTGTGTGTGTGTGTGACATGAGATTCTCATCTTGATTTATACTTCTCCACTCCACTGTGTTTTGCCGATTTATGCTCAATCTGCAACTAATGGGGAAAATATATATTATTTTCCTCAAACTCATTGCCAAGTCTCACCACGGACACAAATGTCTGTGTAGGCCTACGGACATGTTGACGACCCCTATATGCACAAATAAGCTATGGAAACAGAATAGAAACAGAAAGAAGTTAACAAATGAGCATTGGAAACAGCTGAGCATAGTTTTGAGGGATTGTAGATATTAAAATGCATGTCTTTATTATGTTGCTTATAATGGCAGATTTTAAACTCATGACAATTCCTTGCCAGTATCCATGGCCTGGATTTGAACCTGTGACTTTCTGTTGCAGGCGTCCTTTCTACCCTAGATAATAAGTTGTTGTGTGATGTTTAGAACAGCACATATTTCACAAGCCTATCATTACTTTATGATTGATTGGTATTGTTGACAATAAAGTTGAACCTCGGTCAGATCACACCTGGCATGACGCAGGTTTAACTTAAAAAAAGAAATACTTCTGTCCTCTGAAATGTAACACCAATCTATTACTGGTTAAATGTCCTGTCAGATAATTGCAGGCCCAGAGCCATGTTGGTGGGGGTTAAAAGATTTCAAAATACTGAAATGACATGCCTTCTAATTATCTATTATGACGACAAATCAATTAAATGTCATGTACAAAAAGAATATCCAAAATAATCACTTTAGATAAAAAAATTATACATGAAAAAACCCTATTCCTAGGTTATTAAACAAGAATAGTACAGCTTATTCATGGACATTATCACCGAACATCAACAGCGAAAACCTGATTTCCATGCAGGGTTTGTCCAATATAAACACACATACATACATGTGCATATTCTAAATATCACAATCACTACAACCAGTAAGAGGCCTAAGGGCGAAAAGCGACCTCGCCCTGAAGGGTGAGTTCACGCCATCTGTCTTGGCCATATATGGATTCTGTTAGTGTGGTTCTCCTAACAGGGCATCATCTGGGATACAATCCCCATATATGGAGATCCCTAACAGAATCCCTTTTATGCCTATATATGGAGATCCCTGTTCTGAGTATCTGACATCACTGTGATGTCACCTGTTTATGCCCATGTGTGGTGATCCCTGCTCTGAGTATCTGACATCACTTTGATGTCACCTGTGATGTCACAGTGATGTGTCGGAACCACAGTGGACAGACACGGACACGTGGTTCACGCTGATAGTAAACTGCGACCTACGGTTGCAAACATTGACTATGATTAATGAATGCATCAATGTCTTGACTTAAACCATAACTTCCATTCAATGTTTTAAATATATAGCTCTGTTCGAAGTCACTAATCATTCTGTCCCAAACACACACTGACAGGCATATAGGTCTACAGTAGTGACACTGGCTGCAAGCTTGAAAAAAAGTTTTTACCACTGCCTGGGTGTCTGCATATTAATATTGTACACTGGATAGAAGAGGATCAAATAACCTGTGGAAAAACCTTGAGACAATAAAAAAAACACATGGTAAGCATAATGAATTTGTCTTTCATCAGATTCACCTCAAATCCCTTTTTTATCAAAGTAAGTTTTCAAATAATTGTAGTGGAGTAAAAGTACCACCTAATCGGGACATAAGCGACCGTCACGTCGCATAGACAAACTTTAGGGATGTAGTGGAGTGGTAGTAAAAGTATTGTAAATTGGAAATACTGAACTAATAATGAACAGGAACAAACAAACCACCTGGACACAGCAGATTCCTGACATGACTCAGATGTCACCATAGTTAACGTGAAACATCCGCAGGACCTTTGCCTTCTAATTATCTACATAGTTCACAATCTACAGGTCTCAAGAAAGACCCTGCAGGTCAGTAAGGATCAAGGGTCGAGACTGCTCAGGTGGGCAACAGTAAAGGATGCAAACGGAAACTAGTTTTGTGTTCTGCTAGTGTCACTAGTCACTACTGGTAGCATGAGTCTGTGACTGTGGCCCCTTCAGGTTGCACAGGTAGCCCAGTCCATCTCCTTCAGGATGGCACACAGAGAATGTTAGAGGGGATAGGGGCTGAAATTTCTAAAAGGGCCTTTTGGTGGAAAATCGAAAATAGCAGACCTCCAAGCTCGCAACACGTCGCACTGCGACACGTTGTGAGCTTGGAGGTTGGCTATTTTCGGTGTGTGATACCTCACTGAACTAAGCATAATCAAGTCAATACTGGGGATGTGGTGTAATGGCATGGATTTCTACACAGAGAGAGGGTAATACTTTCAACATAAGATGCTGCATTCAAGTTCAGGAGAGTTTGGACATGGCAATTCTCTTGAATGCTGCATTCAGGTATGGCAGGGAAAGAGGGCATAATATGCATTTCTTTCACCATAGTAAAAACAGCATTCATGGTCTGGAGAGGGCACTTTTTTACAGACGGATAAAAGGGCAGGGGCTCAAGCCCCCTTTGGTGTCTATGAGGGCACGTGCCTAATGGCACATATGCATACAGTAACTGAGGTTGCAAGGTGGTTTACTGTGTTATCCAGCAGTCTCAGAAGTATGGAGGGGATACCGACAAGAGGTTGGAGAGAGCTTAAAATCTGTTCTAATTCTTTTGGCTAATACACACAATCATTCACACATTTACGTTTGAATATTTGCGGTCGTCCCATAATCCCGGGTTGTTTGACACAGATTTAAATTATGTACCACACAAAATCCTCAGGCAGTTTAAGGCACTTTAATGTCAGACAGATTCACCTGAGACCCCGAATTTATCTCTCTGCACATGAATATACAAAATATGCATACTAACACTTTGTGCACAAACTTACATACTGTATACACACAGACAGAACACGAGAATATGGCCCTCTTCCCATCTGGTATTAACACCTGTCCTCGTTCACTAAGTCACTACGGTAGCTCAACTGCACACACAAACTGTAAATGACCCACCCAATATGTATTAGTTTAACCAATAAAAATGATTAAGAGCGTGTGACTAAATAACATCCGATCCATTTCCTGAAAAGTAACATTTTTCCAGCCAACAGTGACGATATACAGTTTGTCGTTGCTGTCAGGCAGAAACATCTTATCTCCATATTTTAACTGTTTTCTTTTATTATAAATGATGAATACCCTATTTATTCAAAATACAGCATCACACAAAAGCAGCAAATATAAAAGCTTGTAGATCTGCTACTTTTGCAATTTATTTTATTTAAATCCTGAAATGTATCGTTTTGGACATAATTTGAGGTTTCCACCCAACAGAGGTGATGTACTAATGTACTGAATATCATATGGGATAGGACAATAATCACTATTATCGTGATATAAAACAATCACTAAAACAATAATCGCATCGCAGAGATTTAAATTTCTTGTGAAATTATCCTCTGTCATGCACTGGGATCAGTTCACCTTTTATTTGCCGAGCTGCATATCCGGTTCCATTTTAACTCTCTATATAACAACAGACTTATAGTAGGATAACACTCTCAGCCAAACCACTTTGCCAAATAAATAGCCGATTAGCTTGTAAATCTTCAACATTTTGGCAAATGTACCGCTCCAGGATATAATAGATGTTGGGGATATTTTGATTATCGCGATAATAAAGTAAATTACAATTTCTTTGGTCACAATCGTGACATGAATTTTTCATATTGTCCCATCCCAAGATGGCATGATATTCAGAATGACATGGGAAAAGCAGTTACCTGGTTGAATATGCTTTTTGTGGCATGTTCAAACACGATGACATGAAGCATAGACGAAACAGAAGTTAAAACAGATTGAAAATATGTATTGATGAACTGAATCTTTTTAAGGATGTAAATATGGCAAAAGAACTGAAATAGACATCTTAAATGAGAATACACTGGGCAATATGGACAATTGGATATTTTATGTACAACAAATACATCTATTGAAATTGTGATTATTGTATTGCAACAATGACTGTATTTAGGATCAAATTGGGCTTATGTGATTAAAACCAGGAAACGGCGATATCACGATATGGATATACAGTAATATGGATATACATATAGCCCTGCCTCATGTCTACATGCCATCTGGATACTAAATGTATAATATTTCAAGCTTTTGAATTTCAAGTACCCCCAGTTAGATATGGTTCTCTTTAAATCTCGGGAACCCCCAACTGCACTGTAGAATCCTCATCGTTTGCTTATCTCTGAGAGTTACAGACCCGTTAAAGAGTCCATTTGGACCCCTGGTGGTCCCTGGACCAGACGTTGAGAAACAGTGATGTACAATAATAGCAGGTGGGAAGTGGGCCATACAGAGCACTTCAGTCATTAGAGGCTGATGGACAATATAGAAGATTTTAGTGCCAAGACATTTCCCTGTAAGTACTGGAGCAAGAAAGTAAGCCAGACCGATGAGGTTTTTGGGTCCGACAAGTCCACTTATTACCAATGTTTTAAATGATATTTGTTAAAAAAAAGTGCAACATCGATTCTAATCAAAAAAAAAGGGGGGAAAGGTAGATTTTATTCGTTTTTGAAAAAATAAAAGATTACTAACACGTTTTTTGACTGCATGGGTATCAGCAATTATCCAGCAAAAAGTATTTAAATCTTGTGATCTTTTTTTACCTATAATAACAGAACAAAATAGAGACACCAGGTTGAAAGTGATTGCGTAATTGCAGATACCGTAAAACAATGGCTGATACATCCTTCTGGCCAACATATCGCTCTGACTCTAATTTCAACAACAGGGCGATAACGTTAATCATCATTTATCATAGTTAAGTTAACATTAACACCAAATCCATGGCGGACAAAAAAATACTCAGAAGTCTCTGCATTCATAAATTAATATGAATTTAAGACGATTTAAGAATCATGTTTGAGGGGCTGCGGACACCCTTGTTATCGGCTGAATGCACACATTGACCAGCCTAAAACTACAGGCCCCAGTGTGTACAGAATTATGTATCACCCGCAAGAAAACAAAATGATAACCCCATGTTGACACAAATTACTATTAAAACGCCCAGTGTTATGGAAGGCAGCAGGGGAACATAAACCTAACATAATTCAGCTGTTTTCAATTCACTTAATTCAAGAACAGGACTCAAAAAGCCCTTTTGGCAAAATATATAATATTCTATTCATGTCCATCCTATAAATAAATAATTGCTAATACGCTAACAGCAAATTAATTGGCACTTCTCTATACCTGCTGAACTGAGTGAACAGGGTGAACTGATGAACAGCCCTGGTGTTGTATGTATTCTTTTCATAGAGCAGCAGAGTTATGCTTCTTGCTGTGGCTTGGTTCAAATAATCAAGTATTGGCTCTTTTTGACAACACAACTTAACCTTCCATAACCATGAAACATTCCAGAAGCCGTGAAGTTCCATGATGTTGTTTTCGTTTACATTTGTATTAGAACCACCCTTGAATGGGGCAATAACTCATAAAAAAGAAAACTAATGGAAAAACAAAATAATAAAACAAATAGCAGAAAATGAACAAGCTTGTAGATCTGCAATTTTATAAACAAATTTTAACTATACGTTCTGGGTACCTCCTGAGCAGGTCCCAAATTAGGTTCTGAGAACCAGGCCATACCGTATGGACACAGATGCAGAACCTGTGAAATACGGTTCATGACTAGGGTTGGGATCCAGAACCAAAGGAACCGCATCCAGCACTGAGGAACCGGATTTGGTTCCGGGACCGGTTTTATCACACTGTCAAGAGCTGGACTTCACATCTGCTATGCCTGTTTCTGAAACCTTCAAATTTCAAAGGTCTCCCCTTAACTCTGGCAGTGTACAAATGGAACATCCATTTGAACATCCATTTGTACACCGTCAGTTACAGACTTGTACGGGTCAATTTAGACCCCCCTAAAGGAACCTGGAATCCACTTTGAGAACCACTGTGCAATGCAATTACAATACCAGTGGTTCTCAAACTTTTTAATTTCAAGAACCACCATAACTCTGAGAGTGTAAGATCTCAGTAGTGGAGAAGAGCCATTGGAAATGGGGGGAAACGATATACGCAGAGCTACCATTGGTTTGACTTGAGGAGAGCATGGTAGGTTGTGAAGGCACTTGGGAGAACCACCTGTAGAGATGTTGACACTTCCTCAGACTGGACGACGGCTGGCTGCTTGAGTCTTAACTCATCAGGAAGCTTAAACACACAAAACAAATTGCTCGATCAATGAAAATCACAAACCGACCATGAATTCCATCCAATCCTTAGCTAATTGATTAAATAAGATGTGGGTCTGTGTGTATGTGTGTGTCATACTGTGTCTCATAATGTGTGTATTCATTATGCTGACAAAAGTCCAATTTATGCTTTGATCACAACGAAAGTGTTGTGAAAACAATAACAAAAATGTGTGGCAGAGTGCGTGCAGAGAACCACCACCGGCGGTGTTGTGTACTTCTGGAAAAATGAAAGGTGGCAGACACCTTCATTAAACGCTGACTACATCCACGCTGTGACTGCATCCAGTGCTGTCTTGTCGGCGAGTCAGACAGTATGAAAGCTCAAAAATCATAACGTTGTGAGACACGTAGTGGGAAGTGTCGTTCGACACCGATCGTTCAAAGCATAAATTGGACTTGTAGGAGTGTGTGAATAAAGGCTGTCCGAGTGTTAAAGGGGACTTTCACTTCATAACACTTCTGGGGTCATATGGAAGCCTGTTCAGCATCAAACACCATGTTAATCACATTGTAAACACAAGTCCATCTATCTTCTACACACATACCTGTAGGGGTATCCGTGGTACTTTGCTCTGAAGATAGACAAGAGCCAACTGAAGAAAAGCATCACAAGACCAATACCTGCAACACACATTACTGATGCACGCACAAGCACACACACACACACACACACACACACACACACACACACACACACACACACACACACACACACACACACACACACACACACACACACACACACACACACACACACACACACACACACACACACACACACACACACACACACACACACACACTTTTATGTAAACCACTTTTAGACCTACAATTCATTCAATATAACATATCATAGGTAACACGTTTATGAAATGTTTCTGCATAGGATCACTTTAAACTAATACAAGAAAAACGTTTGATTGTGTTGATTAAAAGATATTGGTGTGTGCGTGTGTGTGTTATAAGTGTTGGTTGACGTACTCTTCCTCTTCCCAATATCCAGGTCGGAGGTGGCAGCCTCACATAGCAGCACTATTCCCATGGTAACAGCAGCATCTGACACGCAGGTCAAAGGTCAAACCTTACAGAGTTGGAAGTACTTTCCATGAACATTTTGTCAAACAGCTAAGATAAATGATTCTTAGCTGAGAAAACATACCACTGTGTTGCTCGGTGGAGAGCTTCTTGTGAATTACGTGCTTGTTGTAGTTGAAGCAAACAGTATTGTGAGTCAGTTTAAGAGTTATCGGCCAACAGCTATAGTGCCACCATGAGGCCAATTTGAGAAGACACTCACAGACTCACACATGGACAGACAGGAGGGAAAATATAAGTCCCCGGCCTGGACACAACAAAAACTTTATAAAAAGTAATGGTGAAGGATACTGAAGACCAGAACGATGTGGGTCTCTGCTACAAACTGAGCCTGACTGCTGCCATGGATGTAACTCTGAAAACACAAAGGAAAAACAAGGTCACAATGTTGTGAGCTTGTAGATGTGCTATTTTTTCACCATTATTTTAATAGGGTTTAAGTGGTTAATTCACAAGGCATTCTTTTATGTTTGGATCATGGGTTCGGGATGGGATGATATGAACATTTCATATCACGAATGTTGTGACCAAAGAAATTGCGATTTACGATATTATCGCGATAATCAAAATATCCCCAACATAACTCCACGATACGATTAGCGTGAGTGTTTTTATCACGATAAATGATAATATCGCTTATCGTCCCATCCCTAATCACAGGTAAACCAAATGTATATTTTGGCCACCGAGCAGAAAAGGTTTGGGAACTCCTGGAGCACAGCCACCAAGCTGCAGCTTACCACTTGTCCAGTGTTGGGGTTCTTGTGTGCATAGGGTGGTCCTCTGATGTGATTCCACATCTGCCCTGAAGTCATGATTAGGACGAAGCACTGCAATGACACACAAACAACGTTGTTGTGGGGTGGAAACCTTGTATGTCCAAGACCCTGACATTTCACAAAATCGAAAAAATAAAATAAAATAAAACCTGTGTTCCAATGAACCCCACTTTGAGAACCCCTTGTGTACAGCATATTCAGTGAAGGACACATTTGAGCCAACAACTGGAATGGAACAATTGAAGGGTTTAAATACCTACACATAGTGATGGGTAAAACCTCTCAGTGTTAAAAACAGATGTATTACTTAAATTAACACATTGCACGTGACTGGCATCTGCTGGAGAAATGGATGCAGTGCAGTCAAATTAAGCAGAGGCATCTACTGGCTCTTTATGGGTGTGACATTGAGTTAGATTTTGTTTATCGTCTCCACGTCAGGCCGAGACTACGTTTTCACCCCTGTCCGTCAGTCCACGTGCGTGTGTCTTTCCATCTGTTTGTGGACAGCTAATCTCCGGCACTGTTGGCACGATGGCAGCGAAACTGTGCATACACACTCCCTGGGTGCCAGAGCAGAACCTCTGCCCCCAACTTTATTTTCAAGTTTTTTGAACAACACTGCTGTGTGCCAAATATAAACTAACGCTTAAACGGTGTGTGTGTGTGTGTGTGTGTGTGTGTGTGTGTATTACCAGTGCAGAAAAGGCCCAGACATTCTTGTTGAAAAGGAACTCTAGGTTGTGACGTCGAAGATAGGCCAGTCCTCCAATTACAGCCAAGAGGAAGCCCAGGAGGAGGGGTCCTGCGTAGTTGGGAGGACGAATCACACGGATCTAACCAAACACACACACACGCACAAAATCAGTATACAACAACGATAAAATCACGTACAGGGCCAGTTATTTTCACTAGTGGTTGACATCGTTGTTGACATTTCTTGAGCCTATAAAGACATGGCCAAAATGAAGATTGATTACAAATCCAATATTTTATTAAATTATCGATTATTTTCTATACTTTTCTATATGTTAAATCGATTAACCGTTGCACCCTTAGGTCTATATTTGCACGCTTGCTTTGTACTTACGTGTACATCCATCCTGTCCGCCACCCATCTCGCCAGCTGTTCAGCTGCAAAGCCTCGGACCTGCAGCTCAAAAGTATCAGCTCGACGAGGTTTCCCTTTGGCTGGGAAATGCAGGAATGTTGGGGCAGAATTCATGTTCAGCTGGAATAGAAAGATGGATTGCATTTCTTTAGACACATACACACACACACACACACACACACACACACACACACACACACACACACACACACACACACACACACACACACACACACACACACACACACACACACACACACACACTCACACACACACACACACACACACACACACAATAACGAAGAATAGGACACTTCATAGACCATTAGGGTTGTCACTGGAAAATGTCATCATCAATTATGACATTGTAACGAATGAGGAGTTTTATTTTGGTCAAATTAGATAAATGATCTTCATCATAAATATTTCCGAGGCATCAAAAACAGACACGTCACACATCAATCACCCATGCACAACTCTTCATCCGGGGAAACTCAGAATCTCACCATCTGGAAGACATCAGAGCCTTCGTCAAAATCCACAGTTGCAAAGAAGACTTTGTTGGTGAAGGCAGAGGAGTAACGCCAAGAATTAGCCAGCACCTGAAACTCTTCATCAGCTTGTCTAAAATATAAAGAACAGACTTAATAATGGTACTACAATATGAAACCTTTCACCCTCCTCTCAAGGTTTGTGAGCTGCTCTCTGGCATCACAGATGACTTGAACATTCATTGAATAGCCTTACAGTATTTCTTTCATTTCCGTTTGTGGGGAACCACAGATTTAGTTATTTGAAATTCAATTAACATTTTTAAAAACACACAAAAGTCCAAGAAAATATATTTGGCTCCATGAACTTGCAATGTCTCCAAAGAGAATGAGTACAGTATTTTCTGGACTATAAGGCGCACCTGACTATAAGGCGCACTGTCAATGAATGGTCTATTTTCAAACTGTTTTCATATATAAGGCGCACCTGACTATAAGGCGCACATAATAGACGCTACCGTTGCGTTATGCATCCAACAGATGGAGCTGTGCTAAAGGGAATGTCAATGTCAATGAATGATCCATATATAAGGCGCACTGGACTATAAGGCGCACTGTAGTTTTTTGAGAAAATTAAAGGCTTTTAAGTGCGCCTTATAGTCCGGAAAATACGGTATATTTAAACTTTGTGACTATGATTTTTTTTTCCATAATCGAGCAGCCCTAAAAGTTATCCTGTCAAATGACTTTCAAAACATCAAAGACATACAGAAATGTTTCAAATAATTGTGGTCAGGAGATTATGTGATAAATGTACCTGCAGACTCCACATTGTCTTTGTGGCTGCAGCGCTGTGAACATGATGACCACTGAGTAGTTTCTGGGGGGCGCCTTAACAAAGCGACGGAACTTATCTCCATTCATCTTGATGACGGAACGTTTGGACGCCCACTCCATCATCTGACCCACCTTCTCCGACAGCAAAGACTGAGGGTGACAACAAACGAGAGACAAAAATGAGCAAAGGACAACCGATATATAACGATCGACTGATTGCTTATTGTATCATTAAAGTTTCACTTATGAGTCATGGCGTTTCACTTCATAAGACTTTGTGGTGTCATTATCGCATCTACTTGGGACTTTGGTGTGAAGTGCACACCAAAGTCCCAAGTAGATGCCCAGTTTTTAAGTTGCTTGGTTCAATGTAACCGCAAACAAATATAGATCCTTTTTAATGTTGAATCTAGAGTTGCAATACCAACCATTGACAGCCCATACATCTAAACAGATAGGTCCTATCTGATTGTATTAAACGATGTTAAACTCATCAACACTGCAGCTGTAAGGAAAGCTTGAATTATCCTCTATCTGCTAAGTATTCGTTTCATAAAAGTCCAGCGTAGACATGTTATGAGTTACTTTTTGACAATAAATTCCTTGTAGGTGATTATTTTTTCTAAGTGTAGGAGTTTGGAAGCGCTCGCTGGAACTCACTCAATGGTCCGGTGTACAACCTGGCTGTTTAGGACATTGCATTATTGAAAACAAGCACTTCCAATCTCCAACACACAAAATATTCACCTGCACAGAATTTGAGATAAACAGTTAGCTCATAACACGTCTATGTGGATATTGATGAAACAAACACTTTGCAGATAGAATTAAGGATTCAAGCTTTCAGTACAGCTGCAACCTTGGTGAGTTTAATGTTGTTTAATTCAGTCAGATAGGACTTTTCAGTTTGGATGTATGGGCTGTCAGTGGTTGGTGTTGCGATTTGCGGTTCACTTTAGGTTCAATGCTCTAAAGTGGTTAGAAATCTGGACTTTTCTGGAAGAAAAAAACAGAAGAAAATGTATAGAAAGTTAACCACATTCACCCTTATTTCCTAACATAGGCTACCAATTGCAGGAGTTCGAATGTCAAAGAATGAAGACTTTATTACAACGTTAGCTACAACAGCCCAGTATGTAGGTTTAGTTTAGCTTAGCATCAATGACCACAAGCCACAATGTAAACTGTGCTTGAATTAAAACCGCGTCATTAATTAAACAAACAAACAAATTAAATACTAATTTTGATATGTACCTCTTTCTTCTTCTGTGCGTCAGAAGGGGCGCCATTAAAAACAAACAGCAGAAATAAAGCAAATAAAAGTTTGTGGAACATTTTGTCAACCCGCCGTCACACAAGCCTCATTACATGCTCCGTCGTACGACGGTTTCGCGTTCCTAAAAAAATTGCAGATCTACACGCTCACAACGCGAAGAGGACGCGAGTTTTGGCGAGCTTGTAGGTCTGCTATTTTAGGCAAGCGACACCTTCGGTGGGACGAAATATAGATCAGGCTTTACGCCGCTGCCGCAAGACTCCTGTCACTCTCCTATTGGTGGGGGTTCGGCCAATGAGCACGCGGCAACTCCATGTCGCTGTTCTGTCAGCCAATGAGCGTGAGCAGTGATCGGGTTTTGCGTTATCCTCGCCCAATGGTTTCTATTCACAGCAAAGTACTAAGATCCGGTTTAGAGCCCGCCTACTGTATCCGGTCATGAACACGATCACATACATCCAACCACATGTTCTGTTTCCGTATCCGGTTCCGTAACAAGTATATTTGTTCCTACTCTAGCTCTGGGCTCTGGGTATTCAAGGTTTAAATATATTTCCAATAATATAAATATAATACAAATACAATTCTCTCCATAACTTTAACACGTGTTTAAACAAAGTCATATTTATTTAAAATGTCATTTTAATTATTTTTGAAGCTAACTAAAACCGTGGATATTATTATGTGGAAGAACAGGGGCGGTGACTGGCTGTGTGTCAAATGACGTGGTGTGTGCGGAAGCGCTCCTACTGTCTCCACGTCTGTTTCTAGCATGGTCTCTCTGTTTAATAAACAACACATAACGCACTAATGTCTTATTATCTGTTTGAGAAGAGAAAAATAAGTCTTTGTTGTTGTTATTTTTATTATTATAGAGGCACTTTATTTAACGCTGAAGGTCACTGAAACAGGTGAGTGAGAATATTTATGTGTAGTAAGAATTTAATATTGACACTTGACTGCTGATCCATGGTGAAATGAGAAAGAAGTGTAACATTACAGTGTTACATTGCCCTGCCCTAAATATACAATCTTTTTGTAGTATGTGAATGTATAATTTCAATGTTTCAGTAACTTAAGTCAACGATGAGAGTCAATTCTGGTAGAAGAGGATCGTTTGGGTTGATCAGTGCCTTTATGTTGCTGCTTTGTTGTCACCACCTGTCCACCACCGTCAGCCAAAAGGTGAGACTCTCATTCAGTGCATCACACACAGCACACACTGGCCAAGAGGTTTTTTATTGGTTGAAGGAATATTTTATTAGACATTTTTTTATATGTTTATATGACAACTGTACAAGTACATAAGAAAAGAAGGGGGGGGGGGGGGGAAGTCAAACACCCTGCCTAAAAGGAACACCCCAAAAAGTATTATTATTTCAAAACATAAGTGATCATGAATACATAAAAGAAAACAAGTTCAAGTTGTGAAAATAGCCAACCTACCAGCTCACAACGCAGTGTGAAGTGACATGTTGTGAGCTTGTAGATCTGTTCACGTAACTGTTCACAGCTCACCAAGACCCAGAGCCAGTAGACAGAAATGGAGGCATCTTGTAATGAGCATTATTGAGAACCAGTTATATATGAAGATATGGTTGAAATTCACCCTTTGTCAGCCTTCTGATTGGTCCCTGACTGACCAACCAGCAGGCTCTTTCTGCATTCTTTATGTTGAATTTGCTAAAACATAAACATGCCCAGTCACTATACTGCACCTGAGAGGCTCCTTTTGACTGAAACCAAGTTTAAAATGTGAATTGAGTACACAAAATAACAATAAGAAGCAACTGAATTTCAATTTTAGTGGATGGAGAGAAAGGACCTTTGTCCCACCAAGACACTGCAACCAATGCGTGCGGGACAGCAGGCAGGACTCGAGTGCACCCTTAGAAAGGATGTGTAATGTTCTCATTTGTGTTCTTGTGAAGCCTGACTCCGCCTTGACTGTGGTGGAGGGCGGAGACAGCGGAGACGATACAACCACAACAGAAAATGAAGAATCAGACCTCAAGGTGGTCCAGCCCACCAGCGAGTGGCAGACCCTCAAACCAGGTAATGGCACCAGTGCTTCCCGACCTTTTTTGAGCTCCGGACCACTATGTTTCAAACAACCTTGAAGGACCAACTCCCTATAATATTATGTGTATTATTTATATTTATTATATACAAAGTAATAACATAGTCATTTCTCTTTTATTTTGCATTGTTTTAATTGATATTTAACTAAACGTATCTAAAATCCAGTTAAATGGGATCTCTCTCCTAAATGACTGGATAAAGTTCAGTCAACCCTTCCTGTTTCCACTTTACACTACACTAGTCCTTACCCGTTCAAAGATATGAGCTCCGAAATGATGTGCAGTGTGTGGGTTATGGGATGTGCACTGTGCACACGGTATATGAGGGATGGAAAGTAACTTTAACTGGTACTTGCATGATAATATGTAGGAGCATCAATGTAAGAAATACCCGTTTCGTTTAATGGCTATGTGTGTGTGTGTGTGTGTGTGTGTGTGTGTGTGTGTGTGTGTGTGTGTGTGTGTGTGTGTGCAGCGGTTTGGACCGTGAGACCATCCGCAGAGTGGTCTGTGTTTCTTTTTGAGAGGGTCGGTCCGCCTGAAAAACGCGTTTTGGAACAAAACGGTTACGTTTTGCGCGTTTGTGACGCCCTCTACGGGTCGAATTGGAAATGCTTCTGGGGATTCGTTGAGTAAGCCACCCGCAACCTGTGGCAGAAATTCAGTGTTGACTCGACGTTTTGTTTGTGATTTATGGCTATTGTTTGCAAAACGGGCCCCTCCCGCTAACTTTGGAGGCCCGTTACGAACGAACGGTATGGACTATCAAAATATCCCTTGACTATGTTCATTGCATGGGTTCAGAGATCATGTGTACCCATTTTCGTGACATTTGAAGAAAATATGTAGGAAAAGGAGCAAAAAGTGTGTTTTGGAGAAAATTCAAAATGGCGGAAAATCTATCCTGACGCAAATGGGCGGGGCCTATATCGGGAGATGCGTATTGACCCAAGGAATCCAGGGAAAAAATAATTTTAATGTTCCGACCTACGGTTCAAGAGTTACAGGCCGAAACGTAAAGTGGACTGTTATAGCGCCACCATGAGGCCAATTTGTGAAAGTGACAAACGGGCTTCACAGTTATGTCAGGTGTGTTCATATGCTAATGGTGATGCGATTTCAGATCAATTGCTCCAGCCACTGAGGAGAAACGCTGTTTCAGACACTCACTCAGACACTCACTCAGACATTTGGTGAATTATATGTTAGATATCTTAGAATAACCGATGAAAAATAATCAAACTACAATCTCACAATGTGTTGATATCCTCCTGCCTGTTCATTCATTTTCCTGGTCAGTGGGGAATTGCTTTATGTCAGTCTGAGATTCATACATACTTTTCCTTTTGTTTTTGGCAACGTAGACTGCCTGGTGGTGATTTATCACAATAAACAAAAAATGTATGGTAATTGGTAACCACCTTAACCCGATGTTGCACTCAGATGTAAAATTTTCCCCCTTCACCCCTGTTTCCCCCCTGTCTTCTTAATCTACTTGTCTCCCTGTCTGTTGCAACTGTGTGTCTGACTGTCTGACTCTATGAATATCCAGGGGAGGCAGTGCCAAGAGGTTCCCATGTTCGGCTGAACCTTCAGACCGGGCAAAGAGAGGTGCGGCAGGGAGAGGAGCAGAGGAAATACTGGGCACGCAAACTCAGGTAGGATTATCCCAAACACTGCCTGCCCTGCCTTGCCGACTCAGAAAACCTGCATTGTTATGAAATAATTATAAGTGGTTATTCATACCCTAGTCTGGGATCACTTCACTTTTCGGGCTTGTAACCGGTCTGGAGCGGAAACCACAAAACGTCATGTTGTAGTACTCAAAGGACTACAATTTGCCGGAAAGATCAAACCGGATTCAGTTTTAACCCAAAATATTCCCCTGCGCTCAAGGACACACTTGTAGGTCCTACCTAATAAACTCCTTGAGTTTTGCTTTTGAAAAATTCGTTTGGTATATGCATCTTTTAGTCCAACTTTTAGCGACTGGCAAAACACTCACTAGGCTACTCGAGCATTTTAATAGGGATTGGGGAAACAAACGGTGGGAACCAAATCAAAGCGACGCCGCTTCTTCTAGTGGTTTCCGCGCTCTAGGCGGAAACCAAACGGCCTGTTGTGAACGAACACCAGGCTTTCTCTCAGAAAGCCTGGTGGGCGAGGTTATTCATACCCTACCCTTTAGTCCAAGGGGCTTCAACAGGGGGTCCGGGAGCCCTAGGGGGTCCACAGAGTTACTACAGGGGGTCCTCCAAATCTTTGTGTCCTTTTTTATATTAACCATTTGAACCCTAGCGTCCATATTTTGGGAACTTTAGACAAAAATAGCAGATCTACAAGCTCACAACGCCTCGCAGTGAGCTTGTAGATCGGCTATTTTCAGTAAAGATGTTTGGTGTAGAGGGGAAAAAGAGCAGACTAAGTACAGAATGAAAGGTCAAGTTTATTAAGTATTCACGGTTCAAGTGGTTAAATATTTGAAAACACAAATTGACATGAATCCAAAATACACTGATGATCGTGCTGTCAAACAATGAAACTACATGGTATCTATGAAACGGTTGTGGGGGTCCCTGCTTCATCTCTCTCTCAACTAAGGGGTCCTCTCTCTGAACTAAGGGGTCCTTGGCCTGAAAACGTTGAAGACCCCTGTCAACTATGACAGATTTAAGGTTTTCAACTTGATTCGTTGACATATAAAAAGTTGAAATAATTCTTGAACAGCTGCAGCCCGATGTAAAAGAATGTGTGTGTGTGTGTGTGTGTGTGTGTGTGTGTGTGGGGGTGTGTGTGTGTGTGTGTGCGCGTGTACATGCGTGCGCGCCTCAGGCAGAAAGTGGAAGGCCAGCAGCACTCGTTCAGCACTGCTGAGCTGGAAGAGGCCCTGAAGAAGATGGAAGCGCTGCATGCAGAGAGCTCAGACCACAACGAGGTGATAACACCAGCTCTATCACATTCAGAGCCCGTGCACACAGCGCCGTTTCCACGAGAAAACGCCAAAATAAGATGTCAGATATGCCGCCCGTTTAGACGAAAACGGCGTTTGATGGGTGTCCCTCTGAACGCTGGATTAAATGAGAGAACGCAGCAACATTTTGCTGCTTTCTCTAGAGACCGTTGTCGTCTGCACGGGGCCTTATGACATTCCCATTTAGTAATAATAATATTCCCATTTTAACCAAATGGGACCTTTGCATAACACTGAGGATGGTAGATTGGGTCCCTTTAGCTTATGTTTTCTACTTTTTGTTTTTAATTATTATTTCAAAACATTTCAAAAACATTCATCAAAAAGCTACATTTTTCATGAATTAAAAAAGAAACAAATTCAGTGATTTTTTTTCCAAGTCATTTCATGAATAAAATAAATAAAAATAAAAATATGAACAAATGTTTATGAAGTAGTGAAAATAGATCTGCTGTTTTCACTAGTTTGGGTCCCGGGCAAACGTTTAATTGTCTCCACCAGCCGAAGGCTTGGGGGAGAGTATGTTTTCCCCTTCGTCCGTCCGTGTATGCGTGCGTCCGTGCGTGCGTCCGTCCGTCCGTGTGTCCTCGCAGTTTGTGTGCAGCTAATCTCAGTCGCCGTTGGCCCGGTCGCTGCCAAAGTGAGCACACACATTCCCTGGATGCCAATCTAGAACCTCTGCCCTAAATTTTTCAAATGGGCCTTTTCTAGCGCCACCTAGTGGCCGATGTTCGCAAAACACATTTCTGTGCACTACTCTTACAGATTTTGTCCAAAAATCCTACAAATCGGTAGGCAGTATCTCGACAGTCATGTGATCGACACAGATCTGTCCGATTTTGCATATTCCTTCCTGATTGGCTAAGATTGGCTTCCAAAGTTTGTAGGATTGAGCCGTTTTGAACAAAATGCCTCAAATCCCAAACGCAAAGTGCAATTATCATGAAATCGCGCACACACCTTCCCACTAGGCCGAGGAAGAAATGCCACTTAATTCTTTTTAAATCAGCCTCATGGTGGCGCTATAACAGGCCGATTTGTGGTTTTACCTATAACTCCACCGATCAGTTTCAAACTTTGTAAGCGCACTCCCTAGAGGCTAAGGATAAACCTTTGCCCTGCATTTTTCACATCAGCCTTTTATAGCGCCACCTTTGGGCAGACTTATGTAAAACACATTTTTGCATATTACTCCTTGAGATTTTATCCAAAAATCACGCAAATCGGTACACAGTATCTCTATAGTCATGTGATCAAGTCCGATCGGTCTGATATTTCATATTCCATCCTGATTGGCTAATATTAGCTTCCAAAGTTTGCAGGATTGCTCCGTTTTTGAACAAAATGCTTCAAATCATCAACGCAGCTTGCGATTACCGTGACATTTGCCACACATATTCCCACTAGGTCAAGGAACAAATGCTACCTTTTTTCACATTGGCCTGTTATAGCGCCACCAGCAGGTAGAGTTTAGCAAAACACATTTTTGGAACACAATGCTTCAAATCATGCATGCAGCGTCCGATTTGCATGAAAGATCTATGGTGAAGAACATATGCCACCCTTTTTACATTGGCCTATTATACAGTAGCACCACCAGGACACACGGCCTGGTGGAGACCTGTGCTCGGAAGAGCACTGCTTCTAGTTTCTCTTTTGGGTCACGAGCTAAAAGGTTTGGGAACCACTGGTCTACACGATACAAATCTTATTCAAAAAACACGTTTTCAGACCCCCTTTTCTACCTTTTATTTGTTTTCTGTTTTTAGTTTTGATTTTTGTTTCTGTAAAGCAACATTGAGTATTTCAAAAAGCGCTATCCGATATCTAAATTGTATGTATTATTATTAAGTGTGTACAAATGGAACCAAATTGACTGTCCATTTGGTTCCATTTGTACATACAGACCCACAATATGTACAAATGGACCTGGTGGTCAATGGACCCGACATTGAGAAGCAGTGCTGTATGTGACTGTGTGTTTGTAGGACACGGTGAGGTCTCAGTTCCGCCCTCTGGAGGAGTTGAAGAGAGACATGGCTGAGCTGGACATGCTTGTGGAGACTGATGCTCAGGTTAGCAAAAAGTAAAAGTATTGTTAATTTGAAATAGTAGAAGAAAAAATAGTCATCCAAATAATTACTTGAATAAGAGTGAAATCTTGTTTGAAATGATATGTACATGGATGCTGGTGTTCAAGTGCAGAGACATGCAGAGGGGCAGGGGCTGACATTTCTAAAAGGGCCTTTTGGTGAAAATATCGAAAATAGCAGTCCTCCAAGCTCACAACGTGCATTGTGAGCTTTGAAGGTCAGCTATTTTTGGTGCTTGATACCACACTGAACTAAGCATAATGAAGTCAATACTGGAGATCATGTGGCGTAACGGCATGGATGTTTACATGGGGAGGGCAATTCTTTCAACGTACTGTAAGATGCTGCATTCAAGTTCAAGTATGGCATGGAATGGGGACATCTGCATTTCTTTCACCATAGTAAAAACGGCATTCATCATGGTCTGGAGAGAGCACTTTTTACAAACGGATAAAAAGGCAGGAGCCCAAGCCCCCTTTGATGTCTAAGTGTGCACATGCCTGTTCAAGTGGTTAAGTAAAATGTAAATCCTTGTTACCTGCGTCTGCCTTTTGGTAGCATGGTTGTAAACTGTTGAAGGGAACTCTATTTCCATTTTATTTTTAATGTTAATGCAGATTCTGAGCCGCCTGCTAGCCCAGTTCCGCAATACCAACATAACCACTGAGCGACAACTGAAAATCCTGCTGGAACTGGAATACCTGGTGCATCAGGTACACTTCATGCACACGTGCACACACGCACACGTGCACGCACGCACACACACACACACACACACACACACACACACACACACACACACACACACACACACACACACACACACACACATTTTTTAAAGTCTTTCTTTTTTAATTATTGTACCTTTTTCCTCCTTTTTGCAACCGTCAGGTCGCAGTTACTACCAAAACCTCCACCGGCTATCTGTCAGTCCGTCTGTTCACCACGTCACGTCACGTCACGTCACGTCACGTCACGTCACGTCACACTTTTGGCCCTACTCTTATCTCCACTGTTGCCCCTATCCATGCCAAACTTTGCACACACACTCCTTGGCTGGCAAACCACAGCCTCCGCCCCTGATTTCTATCGCCACCATGAGGTTGCCGACCTGACGGTCGCTTATCTCCCGATTAGGGAGTCTTACTTGTATTCTTGCCTGGATCCTTCCTCTGTCATGACATGGGCAAGCAGCCTGTTATCCTAAACCATTATTTATCATTTCATTTCAACACTTTAATAGCACTTTAATAGCCCCTTTGTGTGTGTGTGTGTGTGTGTGTGTGTGTGTGTGTGTGTGTGTGTGTGTGTGTGTGTGTGTGTGTGTGTGTGTGTGTGTGTGTGTGTGTGTGTGTGTGTGTGTGTGTGTGTGTGTGTGTGTGTGTGTGTGTACTGTGTCAGGTGGATAATGCCCAGACGTTGTTCTACATGGGGGGTCTTCAGATCATGTTGGATTGTCTGAACAGTTCAAACTACCAGCTACAAGAAGGCTCTGCGTTTGTACTGGGCTCTGCTCTGTCCAGGTAGGAGGACGGAACCACCAAGCACTTAATCCAGGGGTCTTCAACAGGGGGTCCTCACAGTTACTACAGGGGGGCGCAGCGCGAGGCGTTGTAAGCTTGTAGATCGGCTATTTTTGGCAAAGAGGTTTGTAGAGGGAAAAGAAGAGCAGACTACAGTATTTGACGGTTCAAGTGGTTAAATGTCTGAAAATACAGATTAGCCCACTCCTTGAACATGATGACAGTGCTGTCAAACAAGTCTATAAGCTGTCTAAGAAATCTATGAACATTTTTAATCTGCAACACAATTGTATACAATATGTATGAGGGTCCCTGATTCATCTCTCTCTCAGCTAAGGGGTCCTTGGCCTGAAAAAGTTGAAGACCCCTGACTTCTATCCTATTTTACTGTATTGTTGCTGTCAGGCAGAATGTTTGTAATTTAGATGAATTACCTACTGTGTTGTGTTGTGCTCGTTCAGCTATTTTTGAAAAACAAATATCTTGAAATATAGCTTGATCTGCTATTTTTGCTGAAATATTAAATAGTGGTCAAGTGTAAAAAAGAAACATGTTACACGATTATTCAATTAATTGTAAAATGTAAAAAATGTAATAATCGCCAAGAAAATAATCTATATTTGAAGCACTAATTCAATTATTTTTGTGCCAAATCTCAACAACTTACATTTGACTCTTTCTGGTCTAATGGTTCCATTTGTACTCTGTCTTTGGGCGAAAGTCTCTGATCGTCTGGCTATAGGAGACACTAATTATTGCATTATTGTTCCTTTGTCCTGCAGTAACCCAGTAGTCCAGGTGGAGGCGGTAGAGAATGGCACCCTCCAGAGGTTGCTGACATTACTGGCCACTCCAAGACCCCATAGTGTTAAAAAGAAGGTACGGACAAGGTTTACGGCACACGCACCCATAAAGTAACTGTCAGGAGTGCAACAGTTAATCAAACTAATTGATTAACTCTTTCTCAGCCACTTAATATTAAAACCGGATTAAACCGTACTTCTTTAGTGCTTAAAGCTATACTGTGTAAGTTGCTAAACTAGTGGTCAGTAGCGGTAATGCTTTTTTCGGCCGATCTGAAGATACTCCAGATACGCCTGTGATTGGCCGGTAGTGTACCATGTGTTTATGATCCGCGATATGATTGGCAAACGTATACAGATGATGCAGATGACGTAATTTTGCCGCGAAATTCTCCCCCCCCTCACGGCTCATAGAAAACATATAAAGAGAAGGCTTTAGAAGCTGAAATTAACGGAGTGGGGGTTCTAAAACTTTAGCGATTTAACAGTTAGGACAATTTTAAGATTTGTTTTATAAAAAAAGTTACATGGTATAACTTTAAATTAGCCGGACCGAAATTTACCCTACTAGGTCATTAAAAACGTTTTCAGACTCTATAGACGGGTTTCTGGTCCACGTTACACTGATAAAACTAGATGCGTGCGCAGGGTCCGTACCAAAATTAGCCAATGAAACCAGCGCTCCCCAAAACAACAGGTTTGGGGATTGGACGGAATTGATTACATGATACAGTCAGCTGTGCATTTAGTCTCAATGTTTGTAAACAAGAAACCCGTCTATAGCCAGAGTCCCGTTCACTTTCATTGTAGGAGGAGGCATTTGCATAGCATCTGTCCGTGATGTTTTCGTTCAGAAAAAAGTTGACATGGGCGCTGCATAATTACGGAGTGGATTACATTCGCGTACCTCGATGTGGACGGATCGTGCACGCGAGGCGCCTGGTGGGCACGGCATTTCGGCTAAAATCCCCATTTTAGGCCTATGCAGAGCTGCAACTTTACGTGCGTGAGTAACAATGGCTGATGGATGTGCCGTGAAAATAATTATGTGTTGTTGGATATCTCTGATGGTCTTGTAAAATGAATCCTGTCTCAGATCATCATGAAATAATAGACATTTTCGGCTCCTCCACCGACAGCCATTCTGGGAGGCTGCCAAAGTGTAAAACAAAAATCATGAATCGATTTTAATGAAGAGAAAAAAAAAATCTACAAGCTTGTAGATCACCTAGGTTTGCTATTTTTGTGTAACACTGTTGTGCTATACATACAGTATATATATAATATTTCCTGTCTCTGTACTCAGGTCCAAGAGGGCGATAGCAAGAGAGTGCAAAAGACCCGTACTTCCCGTTTCTGTATGACGTAGGGGGGACGCCTTTTTAGGAGGCAGAAGCAGGTTGGAGTCTATTCATTTCCAATGAGAGAGCTAACGTGAACACAGATCAAAATAATAGTTCAGAAGCTATGCTCACTGAACTAAATATTGGACCAGATCATCACAAGCCACATAATATTAACAAAATTGTCATACTAAAGTGGCTTTTTTCATCGACACAACAAAGGAGAAAATCAACTTTATTATTGCTCTTTAGCTGTCCCAGCAACACACTCTCACGGGATCTATAGCACCAGTAAACAGGACGTGCGCGAGATTTGCAGTCAGAGCCGGCGCCCACTTAGGAGTCAATTTGTAGGATTTGTGTACCATGTCGCACTCTAGTGGATCCAATGAGGATGAGCCATCTTCATTAATTAAATATCTTTGCTCAGGTTCTGTTTGCAGTGGCATCCTTGTTGCGTCACTTCCCGTACGCTCAGAACCACTTCCTGTCACATGGGGGGCTGCAGGTCCTATCAGAGCTGTTCAGAAGTGAAGGAGGCGAAGGGCTCCGTGTTCGCATCGTCACGCTGCTGTACGACATGATCAGTGAAAGGGTAGGCCCCAAACCCAACCACATGCATTTACATGATCAGTGAAAGGGTAGGCCCCAAACCCAACCACATATGCATTTACATGATCAGTGAAAGGGTAGGCCCCAAACCCAGCCACATATGCATTTACATGATCAGTGAAAGGGTAGGCCCCAAACCCAGCCACATATGCATTTACAGCATTCAAACTAAGCAATAAGCCACAATAAGAGACCCAGGCTTTTTTCCCCCTTCTTCTTATTGTGGGTTCGCCTGAAAGGCGAGAACACTATGTTATCTTCATTATTTATTTACCAAGTTCCGCCACGACAATACAAAGGCAGGGCCCTTAGCCAATGAGGTGCAATTGAGGTGCGGAAAAACATCCGGGAGTGGTGTTAGCTGGAGTATTGGTTGAGCTTCACATGACAGTTAGCACGCTGCAGAATATAGTCACGAGCGAGCCCACACTGTTTCGTAGGAACAGTATTTCTAGTTAAATATATTCTTTGGAACTGATAATTTGTGGGCTCGCTGAAAGCGAGCACACGTATGTTATCTTCATTATTTAGTTCTCCTCGACAGTACAAAGGCAGGGCCCATACATGGTGCCCATACATGGTGTTACATGCGAGCCCACACTACACATAGAACAGTATTTCTTTCAAAAAATGTTTTTAAATGATTATAATCGATTAAATCAATGAGTAATTAACTGTTCTACTGTCCTTTGTCCTCCATGCAGGATGTGGTTCTACAGCCAGGCATGGATCCCATACCAGACGCGGCCCATGAGGAGCGCCTGCGTCAGTACTCCACAGTGCCCCTGCAGCCACAGCTGCTGGAAGGAGGATGGTGTACTCTGGTGCCAGAGCTGCTGGAGTCTACAGAGCATGACTGGAGAGAGAAGGTGGGTGCTAAATAGGCGACCTGGCGTTTGTCAACGAGTCTGAGCTGTGTGTATCTATTCTGCATCTAGCTTAAGGCAAGACCCAAACAGTCTGTCAGTCTGTCACTCTGTCCGTCACATCACACTTTTCCCCTACGCATATCTCCGCCACCATTCCCCCCGATCCATGCCACACTTTGCACACACACTCCTTGGCTGCCAAACCACAACCTCCACCCCTCATTTCTCACATGGCCCTCTTCTAGCGCCACCATGAGGCCGATTCTTGTAAAACACATTTTTGGACACTGCTCCTACAGATTTTGCCCTAAAATCACACAAAGTGGTAGACAGTATCTCTAAAGCAATGTCATCAACATGGATCTGTTCCATTTCCCATATTCCCTCCTGATTGCCTACCATTGCCTTCTAAAGTTTGTGTATGCGACCTGACGGTCTTGCTTCTGGGGTCCCTGGAACAAAATATTTTGAGATGGGGGTCCGTGGCCAAATACATTTTTGGGGTCCTTGACATGACAAAGTTTAAAAGCCACTGACATTGGTTGATTCTTTAATGTCTAAACAGTTTTCTGAAAAAAACGTATGATATGTATTTGGCCATGGACCCTCATCTCAAAATAAATCTCTAAATTTGGGTCTTAAGCTAGATCCAGAATTTTCAGATCTATTCTGCCTCTAGCTTAGGGCCTCAGACCCGTTGGCAAACACCTGGTCGCGGTAAATAGGGCTGCCAATTTTTTTCTTTGTGATTATTCTATCTATTGAATAATCGAGGAGCATGTTTAACTATTGTTTTTTTATATATCAATGTATCGGTTAAACACTGTGTTGTGTTTTATACTTTATCGCACAACCGTGTCACGCAGATTTAAACTCACCAGCTCAAGATCTATTTGAACTGTTTTGGAAAGCTTTTGAAATGTCTTACAACCTTTTGCCGGACATGCCCAAAACAGGGATCAATAACTAATCGATTAATTGTATTGATCATTTTAAGTCGGTTAGCTCTATTAGGTTTTGCAGCACTAAGAAGGATTCTATTGTTAATGTTTAATTGTATGTCTTGTCCTGTTGCAGACTTTGCGGACATTGTTGGCGATGGCTCCAGTATGTTTGTCCCAGTATCGCTCAGACGGCTCTCTTTCTGTCATGCTGGGTGCCATGAGGGGCCAGTACCAGGAGCTGGTCCACACAGAGAGGATCCTGGGAGAAGAGGACGGTTACTTTGGGGAGATACTCGATCTGCTCGACACACTGGAGTTCAAATTAAAGTGACTTAAACCTGCCTTAGTGCTATATAACTAATAAATCAGCCTACTCAAGGACACAAGTTGTGAACATTTGATGTTGTTGAACTGGTGGCATTACAGTTCTGCACAAAGGTTGGACCTGCTGGAAGTAGAAATGTGCTCATACCTAATTCTGTGTGCCGAATAGGGCTGCACGATGAATCATAAAAATACATTTCGATTCATAAATGTCCACTCGCCTGAAATAGCACATCTACAAAGTTCTACAATGTGTTGCATTGTGAACGCGTTGTCGTACGATTAACTATAAATCATATTTAAAGCTAAATGACACTGTAGTAAAAGTTTGGGTTATGTCGTTGGTTACCTTGCCATGACTTGACTCCAAATATTGGTGAGATATCTTCAATAGTTTCTCTGTTGATTAGATATTGGTCATCCAAAATTCTACATTGACTTTACACAGTGAAACAGCTGTCAAAGTCACACTTTTAGCAAAGAACAAAATGCAAAGGAGAAGATTCTGGCAATATATAACATATCATTTATAAAGAATAAATAAATTGCATTGTCAGTTTCTAACAGAGCAACTGTTGAAGATATCTCGCCAATATTTAGTGTCTGAGCTAAATGTGGATAGGCTCGTGTACAGTAGTTGTCTGTCCAAAAATAACTTGTTGCTAAGTTTATTTTCATTATTATGTATTTATTCTAAACTTTACATGCTGTTTTCACAGCGAGGCTCTGCAAGAAGCTTGGCGCGCGCGCGCGTGTGTGTGTGTGTGTGTGTGTGTGTGTGTGTGTGTGTGTGTGTGTGTGTGTGTGTGTGTGTGTGTGTGTGTGTGTGTGTGTGTGTGTGTGTGTGTGTGTGTGTGTGTGTGTGTGTGTGTCAGCCGATCAACACCGACTTTGTATGAACATTGCCTTTAGGCCACAGAAATACATCCACAATTTAACACATTTAATTTATTTTTTACGTTTTATACTTTTTGAAATATTATGTAATTCATTGGGGGCTGTGATCGTGCTGAAACCTTGACCAAATAAAGACACAAATCAAATATGACTACTGCCACGTGAAAGAGATCCATATTGGAGTCACTGTTTCTATGTGGATCACGAGATCCATATAATTATCTAGTTTTATGTTCAGTAGTTGATCATTTACTTTGTGTGTTCTAAAGTAATGAAAGTGAAAAAGAGGCTTTTTTTGTTACAAGAGACAAGTTTATTTTCCAAGTCTAGCACAATGTAACGTTATGTAACAATGTACTGTATATCAAGTGCTAAACTTACAAATAATAACTAGTCTGTCTAGACAGGGCTTTATACTGACAACATAACTTGTCACATCTATTAGTGCAAAGAATGTTTTTTAGTTTTTTGTTTTTTTTAATCATCTGAGAGAATCATGATCTCAAATCTTTGGGAGGAAAATCATGATGATTGTGCAACCCTATTTCCCTGTCCAATTTATCCATTGTAAAAAAATCCTGATGAAGATGGACTAGCTAACATTGAAAGCCACAACAAAAAATGTTCAGAACCAGTGTGCAGATTTTGTTTGTTTTGCTGTTATACATTGTCACACAAACCTTTCAATATCACAGTGTGAACTCAGAGGATTTGGACAAAATATTTTGCGATGTGAGTCCTACTCCCCTCGGGAGATCTAAACATCCTGAGAATGAGGAGGCTCTAGACTGTTTCGCAACATTGGGTCCGGGGATCACATTCACCAGTGGTCCAAATGGACCCTACGGGTCTGCAACAGGTTTGTGGATGTGGATGTAGACTTGGTCAAGTCATACCACTACACCTGAACACCAAGCTGGTCTGGTCTGGAGAGGGAACACTGAAGCCAAACAATATATTCCTGAGGAGGTTCAGGTTCTTTGATATGTAGAACACTGGTTCTCCCAATGTCAGATCCACGGATCACCAGAATGTACAGCTCTGTAACTCTCAGAGTGTACAGGAACGGGACGAACCGGTGATGACCACTCTAGTCTATCCTGTGTCCACAACAGCCACCAGGCCTACTACCATATTCTGAAAGTCTTATCTATTGGTTGTTGTTAATTCTTAAAAATACTTTCATAAAATTCTGGAATTCATATAGGCTACTGTCCTCCATACAATCTACTACTTTGGTATTTCAATGTCTGTTAATATATTTGATTTTGCACTAAGTATAAGTATGGGGAAAAATTGCAGTTCAGTTTTGCTTGACAGGAAGGAAAGAAAGAAAGAAAGAAAGCATATTGCATTAGAAAGGCGTTCCATATGGTTCACTGATTGATTGATTGATTGATTGATTGATTGAATACTTTATTAGAAGTTTGCATAGGAATAGTACAGTTCAGATTCAAGGATTTAGACCACAAGAAAGCACAATGGCTTGTTTGCATTTCTTTCATCTTTTTTTTTGTGAAAACATTAAATGACAGACAAATAGGCTAAGCACAGTATACAGAAAAAACATCACAACAATATCAGAAAAGCAGATAATAATTGGTATTATTTACAGTAAAGGGGTCATATTGCATATATGCCTGTCTGTCTGTCTGTCACAATCGTCGAATCGCAATTATTTGACATAATCGCAAATATTCATAATCGTTTCCATGTTGAAAAATGTTCATATACATTTTCAAACATTTTCAAAAATAGTGGAAATGGCAAATCAACAAGCTCACAAAGTGTCGCATTTTCCTCTATCAATGTTCTTTTTAAAGTATAAAGTTGTCAACTATTTCAGTCATTTTTGTGTCATATGATATCTGCTATGTACAACTTCAAAGCCTAGCCTATAAGCCAAACAGAAATGTAGGCTAATTGTCAACAACAAAAACACAATTAAATCGTTAATCGCAATTATTTGATTGACAATTAATCTCCATGTAAAATGTTATAATCGTGACAGCCCTAATTGCATAGTTCCCCCAAGGGCCCCTGAGAGCCAAGGGCCCCTGGCAACTGCCCAACGGCCACCGGCCCAATGGTTAATCAAGCCATGACTAAAATGAAACCCTAGTAATAGCTTTACGACTTATTTACACAGGATCCTTGGCAGATAGAACACAGTACTATCCATATGATATCATCAATAACAGAAAAGAAAGAAGCAGTAAAGAAAAATATAAAAAATAGATAAAAAATTAAAATTAAAATATTTACAGTGGAAAGGGAGAGGTAAGGACGGAGAGACGGGCTTAAGTCCATATTATTATAGAACCATGTGGTTCGTGTGAATTTTAACTTTTATTTCCGAGTAACCTCGCGTCACCAGGGCTTAATTTCCGAGAACAAACGAACGCATCGTCGTTCACGGGGGGGAAAAAAGAAGTGGACCCGTTTACGAGCAGCATGTGAACGCACCATCATCCTCCACCTCACTCAGTCAGTGTTGTTGTGAGCATCATCAACACCAACAACAGTCCATGTTAGCACTGTTAGCGCTGAGCTAACCAACTGTACACCAAGTTTATCTGTGGATAAACCATTTGACGCTGCATGCAGACGCAGGAGACAGGTGAGCGACACGAGACTGAACAGTTTTCACTGGTTATAAGGGCTTTTTATTTAGCCTGCCTGCAGTGCTAACTGGTTGGCTTTGATGATGGTTTGAGATCGGAGAGAAGGGGACCTGTGTGGTATGAACATAGTGTAGATGCTTTTGCCTCGTATAGAATCGTCAGGCACGACGAGCGTGGTGTCGAGGTCGAATTGAACTCCATAAACTGGTCTTGTTCAAATGCAACATCCACTCAACTAGGGCCTGTGTGCTCTCTGATGTCAGAACTACAATCAAAGCTATTGTTAAACTAGGTTGCATGAAATGTGTCGTTAGTGAACACGTTGAAGAATGTTCTGATCTATGCAGCACGGGGCAGAAAAGTACCCTATGCTGTTAGCTGCTACTATGCTAACGAGCTACTGCTAGCTGTGTCTGTCTGACGTTACGTAGCTTTGTAAAAAATGAACATATCTTTACCAGGTGAGAACATGATATAAAAACGAAGTTTCTTCATGTTTAGTATCAAGTTGCCTCAATTTGGTAAAGGGTGAACTTGGTAAAGAATGTTTATGTGGCTGAAGTACAGTAGCACAGCTGCTACATTATGTTTATTTCATAAGGGTTGTTTCCTAATGCTTAAAAACATTGTCATCTCTGTTGCTTTGTGTCCTGCCATCTCTTTTGGCTTGTTGTCACCTTGTTTTGTACACTGTCATGATGATGACATGCAGTGGTGTAAAGTAACTTGAGTACCTATACTCAAGTACTGTACTTAAGTACAATTTTGAGGTACTTTTACTGGAGTACTTCCAATTTGCAATACTTTTACTTCTACTCCACTACATATCAGTAGTAAATATTGTACTTTTACTCCTATTATTTGAAAACTTTAGTTAATAGTTTCTTTGTAGATTTTGATTATTATTACAAAACATACATAAATCACCTGCCATTTTGGTCATTTGAAAATAGCAGATCTACATCTGCTACCAATACTTGTGTACTTTTACTCAAGTAAACTTTGAATTCCGGACTTCTACTTATAACAGAGTATTTTGACATTGCAGTATTGATACTTTTACTTTAAGTAAAAGATTTTAGTACTTTTTCGGATGACGTTTATATATTTAAAAATGTCAGTGGAAATGCCACTGTGTTGTGGAATAAATAATAACATGGCAACATTTCTGCTCTGTGAAGGGCTTTTCCCTGCCTAGGGAGTGATTGCCATGCCTATAATTCATTTTCAACTAGAGGTGAGCGCGCAGGTAGGGAGGCAATCTGACAGGCGCAGTGAATGAAAATACACAAGACAAGGTTCATGGTTGTACTTTATTGTTACGTCTTTTGTACAGGTACATAAGAGTAAAACTTGTTTTTGTTTGGCATCCTTCATCCTGCATCCTTCATCCTTTTTGGCATCCTTCAGACAAAGTTCTATCCGATTCCAACTACTGCCAAGTTACTGTAGGCTTTGTGGCTTTTTACTGTGTCTCTGAACAAAAGCACCTTTTCCTCCTTTGCTGTTTCTTGATGCTCACTCGTGAGAGTAAATCAACAATGTGCATCTTCCTGCGCAGAAAGTCATGGGTCCGAGGAGGAAGTCGACGAAGATTCAGCCCGTGGGGCTGAGCGGTGGTGGGGCGCCCGTCCCCAGACATGACGAACCCAAAGACTACATCAATGAGCTGTCACATGAAGTCCTTTGTCACGTCTTCAGGTAGTCCTGCTTTCTTGTCCCAAGAGCTGGCCTAATCCAGTGGTTCCCAGGGGTTTAACGTGTTGTAATTAAAATCTTAAGGCCAGTCCACACTCTCTCCCGAAACCGAAGCTTTCGTCGGAAAGGTCCGATTCAGCTACAAAATGACGTCACTCGCGACTTCTGAAAAGCATTACCCCGAATTAGAGTTCGGAAAGATGCACGTCGGAAAGTTTCAACTTCCGACGAAAAGTTCAGTTTCGGAGTGTGGACAGTTTAGTGTTTTGCCCATTATTTGGGGGACCAACCATATGCATTATCCTCACAGTCTGCCAGTGGGCCCCAGCCGACAGGTTGGGGAATTACTGCTCTAACACGCATTGATTTGGTTATTTATGTATTTGTTTATTTTGTTTGTTGTGGTGTATAGATACCTGCCCATGAAGGACATCATGTGTATGGAGTGTCTGTCCAAAAAGCTGCACGAGGCTGTTACTCTCTACCTCCGAGTCGTCAAAGTAGTGGATCTGTGTGCCAGCCGATGGTGGGAGTACATGCCTTCAGGCAAGGACTACTCTGAACACTGTAATAATAATAATACACTTCATTTAAATGCTTCTAAACATTGTTACAACAGTCAATTAAAACAAGAGGTAAACGAGTAAAAAAAAAAAAAGATTCCAAAAGTTCAAGAAGAGAAGGTCTTGATATAAAAGCGTGTTTTCAGAATGATTTAAAAGATGACACTGATTTAGACTTAGCTATCCTTAGATACTCAGGCAAGTCATTTCAGAACCTTGGAGCCTGGGCCGCGAAAGCCAAAGCTGACAAGGTGGATTTTGGCAGCCCATGGATCTAGGGCTGCACAGAGTTGGTCAATAACCGAGTAGACTAAATAGAAAATGGAAGACTATAACATTGAAGCGGTGTACTTGCAAACACTCACTCTAACACTATACAGCAAGGACCCCCTAGCTGACAGAAAGATTAAGCAGGGACCCCCCACTACATATTATGTAGTGTTGTGTTGGATTCATGTAAAATTACCCCCTGTTGAATATCCTTGCTCTATAGCAACGATTAACCAAAACTGTTTGTTTAACCAAAAAAATCACTTACACTTCTTTAGCTCTCACAGGGACATGGCCCCAATCCAACCCTGGATGCTGAGTGACAAGCAGGGAGGCATTGGGTACCATTTGGGCACTTTAACCACAAGGCCAGTGAGCTGCTTAGCTGATGTCCTGTGGGGTCTACTTGTACATGAAGCCACCTCACGCTACAGAAGCAGGAGTGCAGACCTATGTGCCATATGGCTTGGCAAGGCTACTTATTACTACTACCTTTAACTGTGCTGCGTGCTGTGGTCTGGTGCAGGTTTCACAGACAGCAGCTTTCTGTTGCTGCTGAAGAAGATGCCAGACCTGGAGCAGCTGTACGGCCTTCACCCTCGATACCTGGAGCGAAGACGAGTGCGAGGCTTCGAGGCTTTCAGTATACCTGGAGTACTGGAAGCACTGCAAGCCTGTCCCAATCTCTTGGTGTGTGTGTTTGTGTATGCGTGTGCACGTACGAGAGACCGAGAGCAACATTTATGTTGTTAAATGTTTCAAAAATATTCAATTTTTTTCAAATATGTTCATGAATTCTTGCAAATAGCCGATCTACAAGTTCACAACGTGTCGCATCACGACTGGTTGTGAGCATGTAGATCGGCTAATTTCAAATAGCCAAAGTATTATATTTTTAACGTGGTAAAACTGATGTTGATGCTATATTTAGCTGGAGACCCCCCAGAACCCCCTCAAGGACCCCTGGGGGTCCCCGGACCCCACTTTGAAAACCAGTGCCTAATAAATGAAGGCCTCTGTTAACATTTAGGGTGTGGAAACGTCCCACCTGGAGCTGGTGGAGGCCATATGGAACTACATGCCTCAGGTTCACATCCTGGGGAAGTTCCGCAACCGAAACGGCGCCTTCCCCATTCCTGCTGAGAACAAGCTGACCATTCCCATCACCGCGAAGATCCAGACCCTGCATCTAGTGGGTGAGTACCTAGGGCTGTCACTGTCATGACGTTTCACTTGACGATTAATTGTCACACAAGTAATTGTGATTAATGATTTAATTTGTTTTTGGCATCAAACATATAGAGAATATACAGTATGTTTGACTTAAAGGAGTAGTTCACCTCCAAAATGACTTTTTTTCAATTGATTAGTCACGCCATGGAGACTAGCGTTCAATAATATTTTTAGTTTTTTGTCGAAAAATGTGATAACAATAAATTTACCCCCATTCGTTCCGGATGGGGACCCGTTTCGAAACGGGTCCCCATCCGGAATCAATGGGGGTAAATTTACTCGAATCAAATTTTTGTCTTAGGAATGTGTCAAAAAACTAAAAATATTATTGAACTCTACTCTCCATGGCATGAGTAATCAATAGAAAAAAAGTCATTTTGGGGGTGAACTACTCCTTTAAGGCTTTGCAAATGAAAAAGTTTGAGAACCACTGAACATAGAAACATAGTTAAACTAGAAGCAGTGCTCTTCCGAGCACAGGTCTCCACCAGGCCGTGCGTCCTGGTGGTGCTACTGTATAATAGGCCAATGTAAAAAGGGTGGCATATGTTCTTCACCTTAGATCTTTCATGGCAATCTGATGCTGCATGCATGATTTTAAGCATTGTGTTCCAAAAATGAGTTTTGCTAAAGTCTACCTGCTGGTGGCGCTATAACAGGCCAATGTGAAAAAGGTAGCATTTGTTCCTTGACCTAGTGGGAATATGTGTGGCAAATTTCACGGTAATCGCAAGCTGCGTTGATGATTTGAGGCATTTTGTTCAAAAACGGAGCAATCCTGCAAGCTTTGGAAGCCAATATTAGCCAATCAGGATGGAATATGAAATACAGACGGATCGGACTTGATCACATGACTATAGAGATACTGTGTACCGATTTGCGTGATTTTTGGATAAAATCTCAAGGAGTAATATCCAAAAATGTGTTTTACATAAGTCGGCCCAAAGGTGGCGCTATAAAAGGCTGATGTGAAAAATGCAGGGTAAAGGTTTATCCTTAGCCTCTAGGGAGTGCGCTTACAAAGTTTGAAACTGATCGGTGGAGTTATAGGTAAAACCACAAATCGGCCTGTTATAGCGCCACCATGAGGCTGATTAAAAATGATTTAAGTGGTATTTCTTCCTCGGCCTAGTGGGAACGTGTGTGCACGATTTCATGATAATTGCACTTTGCGTTTGTGATTTGAGGCATTTTGTCCAAAACGGCTCAATCCTACAAACTTTGGAAGCCAATCTTAGCCAATCAGGATGGAATATGCAAAATCGGACAGATCCGTGTCGATCACATGACTGTTGAGATACTGCCTACCGATTTATAGGATTTTTGGACAAAATCTGTAAGAGTAGTGCACAGAAATGTGTTTTGCGAACATCGGCCACTAGGTGGCGCTAGAAAAGGCCCATTTGAAAAATTTAGGGCAGAGGTTCTAGATTGGCATCCAGGGAATGTGTGTGCTCACTTTGGCAGCGACCGGGCCAACGGCGACTGAGATTAGCTGCACACAAACTGCGAGGACGGACACACGGACACACGGACGGACGGACGGACGGACACACGGACGGACGGAGGGGAAAACATACTCTCCCCCATGCCTTCGGCTGGTGGAGACAAAAAAAACCTTAGAAGGATTTAGAAGACATATAAGAATCAGCCTCAGGTCTTAGTGAAGCCTTTGTGTTTGCTAGGTGTGAACGTTCCAGAGATCCCATGCGTGTCCATGCTGCGTCACCTTTATCTGAAGTGGGTCCGTCTCACCAAGCCACAGCCTTTCAAGGACTTCCTGTGCGTAAGCCTCAGGACGTTTGTGATGCGCAACTGCGCCGGACCAACCAACTCCCTCAAGTACGTCCCCTTGGTAACGGGCCTGGCGTCGGCTCGTAACCTGGAACAACTGGAGCTGGTTAGAGTCCCATTCCTGGGAGGACTCATTCAGCATGTAGTGGAAGACAGCTGGAGATCAGGTGTGTTCAATTGGGGGTCCACAAACGGTCCTTGGAATTAAAAAGGTTCAGAATCACTGAGCTAAACTTATACCGGTCCCGGACCGCAAACACTCAGGGCTCTATTTTGATTGTCTTAATTACCAGTACATACACTCGCAATCTTGCATAGACTGAGAAGCATTATCCCGAATTAGAGTTAAGAAAGCTGCACGTCGGAAAGTCGGAACTCTCAGACGAAAAGTCGGAGTTGGATGAGGGTCCATTTGGACTCATGTTGAGTTCTGCTTCCATTCAGAATGGAGTGAAAAGTGCTGCTGGAGGGATAGAGCAATAGATTTTCATTTAGTGTTTAATGTTAGAGGCTCAGAAAGGTTTGTGTGCAATGTGTTGTCAGACTTGTCACTAGCATGCAGCCTGCTTTAGTGTGAGACTGTGAGTGTTTATTGATTTGATTGTTATATTGTGTGCGTGTGCGTGTGCGTGCGCGTGCGTGTGTCCATTTTTCAGGGGGCTTTCGTAACCTTCACACCATCGTGTTTGGAGCGTGCAAGAATGCTTTAGAAGTGGACCTGGGCTACCTCATCATCACTGCTGCACGCAGGTAGGCAACGAGCTGAGCATAACACTATCAGTCAGTGTTAAATGTTTTTAGTTTTTGTTCAAATAAAAGTGTTAAATAGCTCGGTATTCTGATGGTATTCATTGCTATAATGTGAGTCTCCCTGTCTTATCAGCTCTTTCGTAAACATAAAATGCATTTGTAGGTCAGGATACCAATTGTATCAGCAGCGAGAACTCACAGGATACACAAGTGAAATTGGAAGTGATGACATAAAGACATGAGAGACAAAATTGCAAGTGGGACCCTAGAAAATGGAAGCTGATGAATTGGTCCTCTCTTCTGATTGGATGAAATATGTGACCCACCAGAACATGTTTGGAGAGACTCATAGACTCCTGTTACTGAACAAACCCTCTATAGCAATGATTACTATCATAATATAGAGCGTTAACATTTTTTAAACAAGAAACCTTTTGTTTTACCTTAAAATATCACTTACATATTGATTCAAGGTCATTTTGCTCTTACATCAATTAATTATTTATTTGTTGGCAGTAATTAACCGTGTCTTTGTGCTGTAGGCTCCATGAGGTGCGCATCCAACCTTCTCTGACCAAAGACGGAGTCTTTTCAGCTCTCAAGATGGCTGAACTTGAGTTTCCTCAGTTTGAGACTCTGCACCTGGGATACGTGGACGAGTTCCTCCTGCAATGTTAGTTCTATGCATTTATCACTTTAGTATATATATATATATATATATATATATATATATATATATATATATAAAATCATTTAAGTATATTTGTGGCATTTTATGCTTTGTTAGGGCGGGGCAAGTGGTGATTGACAGTGAGAGTAGGATTAACATGTTGTCCCATGATTCAACACAGGCCACAAGCCTGAATCGAGGCGAGGACCTTCCTACATTTAAAGTCCTACTGTAACTGTTTCAAATAAACTAAAGTTATTTTTTCATATAATCTCACCGGTATTGTGATGGGTGAAGGCTGATTTAAGCAGTGACACCTGGCCTGGAATCCACCTACAACTCATCCACTGACCATACGGTGTGTTCTGTGCGTTTGTTTGTGTAGGTAAGATGAGCCACTCGGAGCTGGTCAGATACGGCCTGGCTGACGTCATTGAGAATCCGGGCATTATCACCGACATCGGCATGTGGGCGGTCAATGAGGTGTTCACCAACATTAAATACCTGCTCATCTACAACTGCCCTCATTTGCACAACCCTCATCACTGGATCACAGGTAGACAGAACACACATGCAAATATGGTTGCTCAATATTTTATAGTATATTGCCTATCTAACATTAAATCCACGAATAATGGGCGAACATTCCGGCAAAATAGGCAAACGTACTTTTTACAGTGGCAGAGCTACAAGCTCGAAACAAGCTTATGTTGGCTATATTCTGCAGAAGAGATTTGGTGTAAAAAAGGACAGATCGCTGGGGGGACTGCGGTAATAGTTCTTGAATACATCAGAATCTTCTGATGCACCTGAACACATCATCAGTGATGTAACCTGAGGTCATCAGATGTTTCGGGTCTTACAACATCAGACATCCTCTCCCATTCAACACAGCTGCGGTTGATCAAACCGCGACTTGTGTTCAGGTGGCACTCACTTGTCCCCATGGTTCTCCTCTCCGAATCCAGAGCCATCTCAAGGCTTTCTCAGTTGCTTCGGTGATGTTCTCGATGGCTCTGCTCCTTGCTGTTCCTGTCATGCCCAGGGAGTGAGTGCCCCACAAATCTGCTGCCAACTTCGATGGGCATACACCTTGCCTTCCAGCCCTTTGAAAGACAGTCGAAGACCAGGTGTTCATATGTGTTCCTCTTCCTTTCATGGGCCTCCCCCAAGCGGTCCTCCCACGGCACTGTCAGCTCCATGATTATGATGTTCTTTGTGCTCTCTGAGACCAGAAGGATATCTGGCCTCAGGGCGGAGCAGACAATGTGCTGGGGGAACCTCAACTGCTTCTCCAGGTCTACAGAGAGATGCCAGTCCTGGGCAGTTGCCAGGATCCCTGCTGGTGTCTTCTTACGACCTGCCTTTTGCCGATCTCCTTCTTTGACAAAAGCGATAATATAATATACAATAAAGTATATAGGGTACACAAGTGGTTACGATTTTCAACATTACCTCAGTATTAATTTGCGTTCCATGGTTAACGTGAAAATGAGCATTATGCTGTGTTGTGTTTTCAGATCAGTCGCGGTGGTCGCGCCTGGTAGACTTGACGCTGGTACGTTGTCACGCCATCAAACTGGACTCCTTCTCCCAGTTCATAGAATCACTGCCCAGCCTGGAGTTCATATGTCTGGACCAGATGTTCAGAGAACCACCCAAGGTACCGACATCACATGTTTTATATGTTCCTAACCTAGGAATTCATCTGTGTTTCATACACACCTAACCTAGGAATTCATCCCAGTTCTGAGATCCATTTTGACATTTTCAAAGTTAAAGGTGCAAGTGATTCTGTTTTGTTGTTAACACTTTGAGTGCCATAGTTTTACCATAACTAATGTAGATTACTGGCATTACAGGCATCCCATGTATTAAAATAAGGGTTAAATAGCTCTATATTCACATAGTAATCGTTTTTTATAGAGCGTTGGTTCAATAACGGGGGTCTCTCCAGCTCTTTAGTAAACAGTAAATAAAGTATATCTGTAGTGGCAGAGAAGGAATTGAGAGCTGGGGAGACCCCTGTTACTGAACTAACACATATAGCAATGATTACTACAGCTTTCACCTTTTCACAATAAACCTTTTGTTTTAACTGAAAAATATCACGTAATCACTACTGTACCTTATGGTGTTTGCATCACCATTCGCATCTCGACAGCCATATTTATTGTTGATATTGACACCTCAATGATGAAACTGTTGGCCCTAATTCAAGGGTCTTCAACAGGGGGTCTGGGTCCTCCAAATCTTTGTGTGTGATAGAAAGAAAAAAAGAAAATCTAAATTTTAGCCAGATTCATAACCAGATTCGGAGAACTTTAGCCAAAAATAGCAGATCTACAAGCTCACAACGCCTCGTGAGCTCACAACGCCTCGTGCCTACAAGCTCACAACGCCTCGCACTGCAAGGCATTGTGAGCTTGTAGATCTGCTATTTACGACAAAGGGTGTCAAACAATGAAACGATATGGAATCTTTGACAAAGTTGTGTGGGTCCCTGGCTGCTTCATCTCTCTCTCAACTAAGGGGTCCTTGGCCTGAAAACTTGTGCTCTTGTCTTGCGGTGCCAGGGCTGTGCCCGGGTGGGCCTCAGTGCGGGGACGGGCATCGGCGTGTCCTCAGCCCTGGTCAGCAACCAGAACTCCAACAACGACAACGAGAACAACAACAACAACGAGGCCAACCTGCCCCCGCCTCCAGCGCCTGGCAACAACAACAACATCAACAACAACCAAAGACAACCACAGCAGCAGGATGGCAAGTTACACATGCACAAGCACACAAACACGCGCGCGCACTCACATACACGTAGGGATCTATTTTGATTGTCTTACTTACCAGTTCTTATGCCTTAACTTAAAGGCCTGTCCATACTGTCTCCGACCAGAAAACCTTTCGTCAGAAAGGTCCGGTTCAACTACAAAATGACGTCACTCGCATCTTCTGAATTACCCCGAATTAGAGTGCCTAAAGCTGCATTTTGGAAAGTCAGAACTCTCCGACGAAAGGTTCGGTGGTCGGAGACCGTATCATGGACAGGCCTTTAAGTTAAGGCATGAGAGCTGGTACTTAAGACAATCAAAATACAGCCCATAGTCTCTGTCTGTGAGTGGGTACATCCATCCATCTTCAACCAGTTAGCTGGAGCCGGGTCACGGGGGCAGCAGTTCCAGCAGAGAACTATGAACTCCATATCGTCATGATTGGGTGGAAACCTTGTATGTCCAAAACTGTTTGTTTTGTATTTTATCATTTTTAAAATGATTTAAGCAAGTGAGAATTCCCAATGATCTAAGAGCACACAACGCCTTGCCTTACACACAACACCTGTGCTTGAAGATCTGCTATTTTCACTAGTTCTGTGCGACAGTCTTGTATGATGAAGCAGGGCTTTACTTTACGAAAGCCTAATCTGGGGCACTGCTCAGGAGGTACTACTAACCCGGTTCCCAAAACCCAGAACTTACAGTTTCAAAAGTGTCTAAAAGAGCGAAAATAGCAGATCTACATGCTCACAACATGCCACAATGAGACATGTTGTTGGCTTGTAAATGTAGTTTTTAGATAGATAGTAAGTAGATCTGCTATTTTCACTTATGTCATAATCTTGTTTATGCGTACCTCCCCCTTCAGGGGTAGTGCTGGTTATGATGGAAATGTAAACAAAAAACCATCACAGAACCTCACAGGTCCTGGAATTGGGTTACCCTTCGTCGTCAAAAAACGCCAGAGCCTATTGGGTACCAATACCATAGTATAGGGCAGGGGTTCCCAAACTTTTTGTCTCAGGGCACCCCAAACATTTTTTTTTTAATCCGAGGCACCCCTACATTATTATTTTCACTCCCAGCACCTTATATTTATAGCATATCGTTGTTGTCGGGTGGAAACCTTGTATGTCCAAAACCGTTCGTTTTGTATTTATCATCTATAAAATGTACTAAACTAGTGAAAACAGCAGATCTACAAGCACACAAGGCGTTGTGTGCTTGTTTTGTGCGACAGTCTTGTATGATGAAGCAGGGCTTTGAAACTTGGAGATACAAGATTTCTGCCCAACAGTGACAATATTTTAGTGATTATGTTGCGAAGAAAGCATTGAGATAATAGCCATTTTGGTTATTATTATTATTATTACAATTATCTCGCGGCACCCCTGGACTGCCGTTGCGGCACCCCAGGGTGCCCCATCACCCACTTTGAAAACCCTTGGTATAGGGTATAACGTGGTTATTTAATGAAAGTCCCATTTTTCCTTCCCCAGAGGCAGTAGAGCTGAACGGAGTGGAGGACGAGGACGAAGAGGAGGAGGAGGTGCTATTGGAGGAGAACATGGAGGTTGAGCCTCAGATGGAGGTGGTGAAAGAGGAGGTGCTGGAGGAGGTGGCGCAAGCTGGACCGAGTCAGCCCAGTCAACTCCCACGTGCTCCCGACGAGGAGCGGGCAGGTCTGCACCAATGGCTGTTCTAGTTCTTATTAGGGCTGTAATTATACATTATTCCAGTGTTTCTCAAACCTTTACATTTCAAGGTCTCCCCTTAAATCTGACAGTATTGGGTCCATTTGGTTCCATTTGTACGCTGTTAGAGTTACAGACTTGTATGGATCAATTTAGACCCCCATAAATGAACCTAGAATCCACTTTGAGAACCACTGCATTATTCTGTCGATTTAATTTAATGATGGAGAAGAGTGTTATTTTTTGTATATATCAACAATAGATCAATTTCGTTTGACAGCTTGCTGGGCTGAATTAACAGTTTAAAAATGTTGAAATCTCTGAAAGTGATATCTCCGTGCCATGGTCCAGGTCCCAGTGGGTTCAAGCGTCAGAGCGGAGCGAGCGCGGGCGCAGCGCAGGCCACCAAACCTCCCTGTCCGGTCATCTCGGACTCGGACAGCGAGGAGGAGACGGCGGGCCAGGCTGGAAGGCCGAGTCCCACCGCAGCATGTCCTCAGCAGCAGGACACGGACAACACACACAGCCGTACGTCTGAGCCTCACAACACATCCACTGTACAATCCTGAGTGTTCATTTAAAGGGGCAATACTAGACCACATTCATTAGTAGTTGATATAAACCTTCACATCACAGGTGAAGTAAAAGAATCGTCAACTTAAATGTTGTTAATCATGACAGCCCTAATCACCATGATATTTTTCCATGATGCCATTTTTCAGGGAAAGGGAAGACGCCCCTGCGGCGGCGAGGTGGCGGCCCCGCGGTAGCGACGCCAGCGCCGGCCGCGGTGGTGGGAAAGACGCCGGAGCCTCGAGACGCCGCCGAGAGCTGCTGTGAAAAGAGCTGTCAGGTGACCAGCGAACAGATCAAAGCCGACATGAAGGCTGCTACAGAAAACGGTAACAAAGGCTCTGTGGCGTCCGGGGCCAGGCAGGGAGCCGCGCCCACATACAGGCCGGGGGCGGCCACAGCCGCCGCCGCCGCTCCCGGCAGAGCCGCGGAGGCCGGCGGACGGCCGGGAAGTGCCGGGGCCGGTGCAGAGAGGGCTGAGGAGGACGTGCGTATCAGGCGGAGGGTTGTGGCGAGGGTTGCCCACAGAGCAGCCGCCGGAAACGGAGCAAACAGCGGCTGCGCAGAGGGCGGCCCGTCGGCAGCCAGGACCGGAGGGGCCGGGGTGGGAACGGGGGCCGGGGAGATGGGGGTCGGGAGAGAGGCTTCGTCTAGAGTCGGAGCTGCTGCTGCTGCTACTGGATCCAGAGGGACGTCTGGAGCCGGCGTACCCAGGGGAGGAGCGGCTTCAGCTGGCCAGGCGCGCACGCAGCCGTGCCCTCCTGGGTTTCAGTCTGTGGCCGGTTCAGTTCCACCGCAGTCGGGCAGTGGCGTGGACGGTTTTATTCCCAGGCGACCTTGGACTCGTTCCTGCAGCAAAATGTCCTCTATTCCGTTGGTTCCTGAGGAAGGTAAGATGCATTACAGCCAGGTATGATTTTGCTCGTTTGAAAGGATATACTGGAAGTACAGACGCACGGATGGACGTACAGAAATTTTGCACATTTATCATAGGACATGCTGATTAGGGACATAAAAAAATATGTGTCCAAACTTTTGACTGGTCTGTTAGGGTATATATATTTGTTTTATCGAGAGCTCTACTTTCCCCCAGTGGCAGGCGAGTCAGTAGGATACAACAGCAGTGACCACACATAAATGTGTTTGGGGAGGAATTAATTGGCATAAATAACAACTACAAAGGGGAGAAAAGGTGGGTAAAATATTATTGGCTACTCTAGATAAATAAATATAATAATAATTGATTTGCAAAAACCTGAATCGGTCACATATAAAGGAACTGAAGTAAAATGTGTGTCAAGGGATTGTGCAAGGCATTGCAACATGCTGCCATATTTTGAGCCTGGCCTCAGATAACACAAAACAATCACTAGGGGGCACTTGTGTTTCATTCTCACCTTATCCTTAAATCATGGCTCCAGTTTACAGCCTAGTGGCACAGGTCAGAGTGTGTTTCATCTGTTGTACTGTATGTTTGACAAAGACATTTGGTAGAGACTAGAGAGTGAAAAAACGATTATTGTGAGTGTTTTTTTTTATCACGATAAACGATAACGATTATCGTCCCATCCCTATGTACAAACAAGTACTTCCCCCAGCCATGATGTGCAAGAACACCCCCTGGACATCATTAGTTAATGAGTATCTACTCTAACCGTTAGTAAATTAACTGATATTGACAAACTCAAAGCGCTCTGAAATCAGAACAGATTCTTAGAACGCACCCAATATGGTCTGATTCATTACAATTCATGGGTTGCATTTGTAGTCCTACACCAGCCATTTTGAGGACCAACACAGGTATTTTGATTAACGTAGATCATTGGTTCTATGCCAATCAGACACATTGAACACCTGTGTTGGTCCTCAATATGGCCGGTTTAGGACTACAAATGCAACCCATGAATACATCATCAACCCCTTTCAATTGTTATGCTGAATATTTAGGGATATTTTACAACCGGTCTTATTAACAAGTCTGTATGTTTTGTTAGGAAATTCAATCTATTAGTAATATTGAAATAATTGAATGAATTCATATTCCTATTACCTGATTTAATATGCTATTCTAATAATTATGTATTGTTTATTCTGTTTAGACCTGTCAAGAACACAGCCTCATGTAACAAAGAGAAAAAAGCGAACTGCTGACAAATCAACCAGCACATCAGATCCTGTCACTGAAGATGACCACGTACAGGTACAATACCATTTAAAGGTTAAGGATTTAGCAGAAGCTCTTATCTAGAGCCACTTGCACAGTGGAAATTGGTAGAGTAAGCATGAACTGTAGTAAATAAACTGCAAGATAAGTTAACATCGTCATATTGCGTTCATAGAGAAGGATATAGTGCTTCAAAGAAACCGGGATACCAGCTAATGAAATAACCTAAAAACAAAAACTTGAGAACAAGTGACCACAATATATCTGCATAATAAACTGCATAATAAACTGAAATGTGACAAGGGGGAAGCAAGGAAAAAGAAGTACACAGTACATTAAAACATGTCACTGAAGATGATCGGGTAACTGTACAGTACACTCTGGCTAACCTCACTTGTTTCTATTCCAAATTAACCTGTGTGATCCGGTCTTGTGCCCGCCTTCTCAAAACATTTGAATCGAGTTGTTTAGTCTAGCCAGTCATTACAAATTTAGAATAAAACATGGGCATACCAAACAAAGTATTCCAAGAAGAATGTGACGAAACTATGCGTATATAATACTCTTCTGCAAAGCTGTTACTCTTACAGTGGCTACAGGTGTTGTCGGCACCACAGCCGCAATAGCAAAGTGTCTTTAGTCTTAAACAACCTAATGAAATAAATACACTATACGGTATGACACTATGACAGCCTAATGATTAATTTCTCTCAGTGTGTTAACATTATTTTTGGAATGTCATAATATTTTGTTAAAGTTAGGATAAGTGATATTTTTGTTGAAAGGTTAAAGCACTATATTGTGATAGTAATCATTTTGTAGAGTGTTTGTTCAGTAACAGAAGCCTCTCTGTCGCTCCAGCTCTTTAACACCATGGATGCCAGAGGTGTCCATAAATAATGTCAGTAGGGATGACCTTGATTAGTTGATTAGTCGACTAATCGATCAAAATGGGTCTTAGTCGACTACCAATCTCTAGTCGAATAATGTATGTTTTTTGCATGATTCAACTGAGAGATTGGCCTATTTGTTAGGGGGGAAATATCATGATTTATATCCTATTAATCTAATACACTCTTTTCATGTAAAAGTGCTTAATTTCTGTGCAACAACAGTAAACATGCTTTCTTGTTTAGAACCTAGCCTAGCTACATCACACTAGTGATGGCCAACAACTTGGCTTTGATGCTATCTTAGAATAGATGTCGACATATTTCTATATTCCTATATTTAATACTTATTTTAACCAAAGAAAGTCACTTTACTTTTAACATGAGCCATATACTCTGGTGGTAGTTATTGAAATTGGTAACAACAGCTACATTTTCTGTCACAGGTTTTATCTCTGAAGAGCAAGAACCTTGTGGGCATCACGCTGACCAACTGTGGAATCACGGATCTTGTCCTGAAGGACTGTCCTAAGATGATGTTTGTTCATGGTGTGTATTGCGTGTGTGTGTGTGTGTGTGTGTGTGTGTGTGTGTGTGTGTGTGCGTGTGCGTGTGTGTGTGTGCAAAAGTTACAAGGCTATTTGTTTACTAGCTGCAGTCCCTTATCATTGTGATTGTGCTTGTTTCATTAGCACTCCTCTCTGTCTTTACCATGCTGACCTCCTGTAGACATTGTTTCACTTTAACCAATTTAGGCCGTGTACACATTATTACGCATTGATACTTTAACCATTATTTTATGCTTTAACTGTTTAACTGTTCACGAGCTTGTAGATCTGCTATTTTTGAAGTCTTTTGACCCGATTCTATAAATCTCTCCTAAATCCGAACAGGTTTCTGAAAAGCTTACCTTTCTATGTCAATGGTTCTCAAACCTTTTCATGTCAAGGACCTCAAAAATGATATGTATTTGGCCACGGACCCCCATCTCAAAATATTTTGTACAGGGACCCCCAGAAGCAAAATTTGATTTCGGAAATATTCGCTTTAAAAATACATATATTCAAAGATTTGCTCACATTTTCAGACCTTTTCAAAAATAGCTGATCTACAAGCTTGCAGCACGGCACTCGGTGCTGCGCTGTGAGCTTTTTGTCACTCTACTAAATCTTTGCCAAAACATAGGTGATCTACAAGCTCACAAGTTGTGAGCAAATGTTCCACCCCAGGCTAATGGATGTTGGGGATATTTTTGATTATCGCCATAATATCGTAAATCACGATTTCTTTGGTCACAATAATCGTCATATGACATTTTCACATTGTCCCATCCCTACTAATACTTTAATTAGTAGCTTCTTACTCTTCCTCTGGTCCCTCTGTGAAGCCACCAGGTGCAGAGTGCTCAAGCAGCTGCGGGTGGAGAACGCTCCCATAGTGAACCGTTTCGACTACGCCCAGTGCAAGAAGCTCAACATGGAACAGGTCCTGGACCAGATTCTACGTATGCCCCCCGAGAGGAACCGCATCATCTACATGCGCCCCATGCACCAGGTTAGTAGCATCATGGGATGTTGTCTACAATTTACAATTTAGGCATTTAGCAGACGCTTTTAATCCAAAGAGACTTACAATAAGCAGGTAATACATCAATATAATAAGCAAGATAATATGTCGGTACATCAACAACAATATAACAATGCATAGGAATATCAATCTAGAAAAACAATAACATAGGTAGACCACGCACATAATCAGTAAAACAACGTTTCTAAAACCTAAAAATGCTATCTAGCTTCATATAATGGTCATTGAGCGAAGGGGAGTCTTACAGTAGTGCTATGGGTTTAGGTGGAGTCTGAAGAGGTGAGTCTTCAGTCCATCACCGGTTCTGACCTGTGGGTCGGGACCCCCAGGGGGGTCCCCAAATTATTTAGGTGGGTCCCCAGATGATTAACTTAATGTGCAACATTGTTTTCCTCACTCAACAGTAAACAAACCAACACAAAGTTTAAGTGTATAGAGGGTATCTGCACATTTCTAAAGTTTGGAGGGTGCCCGCTGGCCTACTGGTCCAGGTGCATACCACTTAGGCATTGCCACATAGGCATGAATGCCTGGTGGCGGCGGCGGTTCGATTCTGATCCGGACGACCTTTGCCGCGTCTCTCCCCCCCTTTCCTGTCAGTCTGCTGTCCTATCAATAAAGGCATAAAAGCCCCCAAAAAACAAATCTTTAAAGTGACAATTTAATACCTCTAAAATGACAAATTACACATTGGCCAAATTGTCAAATATTAGAGGCAGAAATTGTGAAAATAGCCGATCTACATGCTCACAACGCCTCACAACGTGAGGCCTTGTAAGCATGTAGATCTGCTATTTTCACTATAGAACCGTGTTATACAAAATGTAATTCCTCAACTCATTCATTATGAATTACTCTATACGTGTCTGTGTTCCAGATTGATTCCTTGGCTCTGGAGCGTCAGTTGTTCCAGGGCCCGTACCCCTACCACATCGCCATCGTGCACGAGTTCAGCAACCCCCCCAACGTCCGCAACAAGGTGCGCATCCGCAGCTGGATGGACACCATCGCCAACATCAGCCAGTGAGTAGCCATACTGCACTGACAGGGGGGGGACGTCAGTCTTTCATTTCGTTTTCATTTGTTTTTGTTTTTTACAACATTCATTTTAATTTCAATATTTCAATATTACATCCATATTACAATTTAAAAAATGTTAAAGGAGAATTCCGGTCTAACTGGCTTTCTTACCTTGTTTTGTTGTTAATTTGTCCCCAAAATAAGCATTATTGTCCATTTTGGCCGACCTGACCACAGCCCACAAAACGGGAGCAGAGGGGCTTATTTCCATCGTTTTAAAATCCTTTTTTTTTTTTTTTCGTCTCATATCACCCCTTCATACACACACTATAGATCTAGCAACAACATTATACTCCAGGCTTAAAAAAATTGATCTTAAAGCGATGGAAATAAGTGGACGATAGAAGCCCCGCTTCTGCCGTTTTGTGGGCTTTGGTCAGGTTGATCAAGTTGGACACTGATGCTTATTTTGATCAAATAACACCCATTTTTTGGAGAGAAAGTAACAACAAAACAAGGTAAGAAAGCCATTTAGACCGGAATTATCCTTTAACTAAAATTAATCTAAACTGGCCCGGGCTGCCAGTGTGGTGGTCCGGGCAGCCGGGCACCCTAGGCTGCAATGCCTGACAGCATGTTGCGGGTTCGAATCCCCTTCCGGACGACCTTTGCTGTGTGTCACTCCCCATCTCTTTCCCATGTCAGTCTACTGTCATATCAATAAAGGCATAAAAGCCCCCAAATTTTAAACTAAACAATCACTAAGCATTTAAAAGTTTTGAAAACATAACTAAACCAGCAAACCCACATTATAAGTAAAACTGAAAAATGTCAAACCAACAAAGATGGCAAAACTATAATAACCTGACACTGCCCCCATCCACCCCTCCCTCCTTCCCATCTGTGTCTGTGGATGTTCACTGTGATCCTGTCCTTCCTGCATTCTGTCTACTTTCTATAAACACTTGTCTTCTTAAAGGGTGAAACTGCATCTATTAATAGCAGGGCTGCCTCCTGAACGAGCCTGATTCTACGGATGGTTTACTGTAGTTTTAAAACGTTCAAATGACCAGGGACCTCTTAAGAGTGTCGCTCTGTGTCTGTGCCAGAAGGGAGCCGGGCCAAAATGTGAGGGCCTTGAAGTCCTTGAGGTGTGCTTGAATGGACGTATCCTCTCAGAAAATGATGGTCTCATCTCTACCATGAACCAGATGTTCCGGTTGTTCACATGGATTAAAGTTCTACGTCTGATTTCATATATTTATAAGATGAAAGAGAATTGGATTAAACTAGCAATAGAATACATTAACTCTATCAACGCTTTGAACGTTCCCGTTCGCCCCATTTTTCCCGGCGGCGCGATGCCAATTGTACGTTCTTTGGCTCGTTCTTTTGTACCTTGGTTTGATGTCTGTAAACTGATGAGGGGTCGTGCGGGTGTGTACCGTTGAGACAGCTCCCGTAAAAGTACTCTCAAAAACCCACTGGACGTTAGCATCAATGGAGTAACCAAACACTTCCATGTGATTTCCTCTGGATCTATTGCTCTGTAGCGACTGAGCTGCCTTGACGAACAGGAGCCTACTGGGGCCATTTTCACATTAATTCTTGCATGAGGCTGCCCTCTACTGCTGGTAGAGCCACGGTACACCTCTTTAAGGAAAAAATAAAAAAATAATAATGAAAAAAATAATAATACATCTTTGTCTATAACATCGCAAAAGTAAGGTGCTTTTGCTGGCACAAAACCCAATAATAAATAACATCTGGCACTGAAAAAGTTAAGAAGCATCTTCCCCAAAACTCTAATGGTCTCTGATATTTCATAAAAGCAAAGGTCAAAGATTTAAGTTTAAAATGTTCACTTTAACTCTTTGAGTGCCACCCCTTTCACCACTAGAGGGCGCCCAGTGGCCATAGAAAATCCCATAGAGATATGCTGGTATATGCAGAAGCCCTGCAGCCATGACTTGCCTGAACACTTTCCTTTGTGCATGTACAGGAAGAGGATGAAGTTAGCTTGAAGTTAGCTATTGGCTACCAAGCATTTTAGAAGCCTTATTTTCGTCAACTTAGCCATGATTAAACCTTGCACACCTCATGCATGGGAAAAAAACAGAGAAGAATGAGCTCTAAAAAATCCAATGCAATCCTGGATTGCATTGGAGTGGATTTGTGCAGTTTGTTCACAGCTTTCAAACAAAAAAATCCGATTGGAAATCCGTTCAGGCATTCTTGAGATAATCGCCATTATGTTTTACATGTTATGTAAACAAACATGGCTGCCCTGTATGTTAGATGGGGTTGTATGGGGGTGGAACATGCAAAATCGCGATTGAAATCATGTTCACCAGATTTGATGGGGTCCAAAAAAAAAAAAAAAAAAATTCAATTTTTTTTTTTTTTTTTAAAGCCGAACTAGTTCGGGATCGGCACTCTGCGATACGCTAATAAAGCCGAACTAGTTCGGGATTGGCACTCAATGAGTTAATAGTATATAATATTATATTGTATATATTTTTTCCCCCCAAAAAAGATAGCAGATCTACAAGCTCACAGCGTGGCACCGACGCGATGTGACGCCTTGTGTGCTTGTAGATCTGCTATTTTATAGGGGTCCCTGGAACAAAATATTTTCAGATGGGGGTCCATGGAAAAATATTATCAGTTATCTTATCAGTTTTGGAGGTCCTTGACGTGAAAATGTTTGAGAACCACTACCCCAAAAGCTCACCATCTGTTTGGGCTCCCCCGATAGCTTTGATAGAAGTTCAAGCTGTTGCTATGTTTTTTCTTTCATTTGTTCGTTCTTCCTGTCTCTGTGTCCCTCAGGGAGTTGATAAAGTACGAGTTTTTCCCAGAGGCCACGAGGACGGAGGAAGACGTGAAGAAGTATCCCAACTACCCCTGGGGACGCGACATTTACAGGCTGGAGGGTAACGCACACACACTACCACTACTTTATGGGGTGTCCGGGGGTGCGCACAAAAGCCTGAGTATATGTTAGAAGTGTTATAAAAGGAAATACCTAGGGGTGTCCCGATCACGTTTTTTTGCTCCCGATCCAATTTGATTTTGAGTATCTGCTGATCCCGATTTTTCCCGATCCGATCTTTCGGCAATGGATTAAGGAAAAAGAATGGAAAAAAATGCTTCCCATTTTGTCCCTTAACTCATTCCCTGCCAGGCCCGATAGTCCCGAGATTATTCCAATGTCTTTCCCCGCCAGGCCCGATAGTCCCGAGAATAAAAAAAAAAAAAAATTCAAAAAAATTTTTTGACCCCAAAAAAATGGAGTAGGCATGATAGCAATCGCGAAATTGCATGTTTAACCCCCATAGCAACCCCATCTTTCAAGCATGGCAGCCATTTTGGCAGCCATCTTTGTTAAACATAGTGGCTGTTATCTCATGAATGCCTGAACGGATTTCCATTCGGATTTTTTTGTTTGAAAGCTGTGAGCAATGTGGACACACGTGGTGCATTATCTAGGCATGGGTGTGCATGATCCGTGCACACCCAATTACATGGAAGTCTATGGAGACGAATGGCAGGTGGGAGTACGGAGGTATGTTAAAATGGCGGTCAATGTGTTAAGGTTGTTTTTTCTTTTTTTTTAAATGACAGTATCCATTCTATCCAACATGGATATAGCTTCTTTTTTCACTTGGTGTGGTATTGTATCAAAACAAAATAAAAATAAAGCTCATCAGCTTATATTTTTTAAATAAAGACAAGGGGTTTCCTGATTTTTGCCTCCCGATTCCGATGTTTTGAAAATCATGTTATCGGCTCCCAATCCGATCGGTACAAATACCCCTTCAAACCTTATATACTTAGTTAACTGGGCTCTATACAGTACTTTGTCCCCTCCTTTTCCTCCCTCTACACCAAGCAGATCTACAAGCCCACTGTCCATGTTTCACCGAATGTCAGCCTGTTTTTGCTGAATGTCCGCTATGTTGCACACTAGGCTAACGCGGACCAGTTCGTGTAGGCAGATGGGCGGGCGCGGCGAGTCTCACCGCAAGTCTCCGACCAATAGCATGTGTTCTCCTCCCCCCTCCCCCCTCTGCTGCTCTGCTCAGCGCAGAGAACGCTGCTGCGTCATGACGTCAACACATTCGGTGTGACGTTCTCTGCACTCTGATTGGTTAGGGAAATTCTACACTTCCTCCAACAGTGATCATAACGCGATCGCCCAGGCTTCATTTTCTTCCGATCGCCAAATGAAGCCTGGGTTTCTGAGGCTAGCTATGTTGTGACATGCCCAAAGTAGAGATGCTAGTAGTGTTCATGTGGTTAAACCTTATTTTATCCATAAATCAAACGTTTGTTTATCTGTAGGAGTTGTGGATGGTGCCCCTTATAGCATGATAACAGACTTCCCCTGGTTGAGGACCCTACGGACGGCCGAGCCGAACGGTTACGCACGCTACGACTTTGAAGATGACGAGAGCAGTGAGTAGACCTGACGCATGATGAAATGTCCCACCACACTGTACATACACTGTCAGAGTTGCAAATGGATCAATTAAATCCTAGTCTCTATTCTGCCTCTTCCACCCTGGTCAGCCTGATGGAGGGGAAAGGAACCGGTTGGAATAATGTGTTCCTTACAGGCGCTACGTCCAACCGGGGAATCTCTCCCCTGTCAGGTGAAAAGAAGCGTCTTGGACTCCATGCATAGAAGGAAGCGTGAGGTCGGTCCGTTGCTCTCCCCAGGTTGGCAGAGGGGGTGTAGCGCCCAGGATAAAAAATAAATAATAGCGTACAAAACTTGTGAGATAAAACTTTAGAAGTAACAAATATTGTTTTTGTCTGTGGGCTCCGTTCAGAGCCAACCTTGGTCAAGTTTGCCAAGCACAGAGGGTTTTCAAGGGACCACGCTTTGGTGTTCATGTTCACCACATCTGCCTTTCTCTCCCCGTTTTGCCCTTTTGTCCCGTGGCAGCCACCATCTACGCGCCGCGGCGTAAAGGCCAGCTGTCGGCTGACATCTGCATGGAGACGATCGGGGAGGAGATCTCTGAGCGCCGGCAGAGCCGGAGGGGAGTCTTCCAGAGAGTAGTGGTGCTGTTCGTCCATCACTGCGACACGCGCGGCGAACCCGTGGAGGACGACTACATCTAGAGCCCGCCTCTCCTCTTGACAAGAGGCCCGACGCCAGAAAACTCAACTTTGCGCCTTCTGGGCGCTCCGAAAACAAACACCGTCGCATCCAAAAATGTAGATGCCGTGTTTCTGGAGCTACTGTAGGGCTAAGCAAGTCTACTGTTGGGATCCAAATCCAGGAGTTTTGGTTTTGGTGTCAAACTCTGGGAACTCCTGTACCCTGTAAGGCCAAAACCTTTGCCTTAGCTTGGCGAGGGGAAGGAGTCCCCCCTCCAGATGTTGGTGACGTTGCAGGCCGGCGCATGCAGAGATGGATGCAGTCTGGCGTATGCAGAGACTGGGGACGTTGCAGGCTAGTGTATGGCAGTGCAAGTCCTAACTGGTTTGAACTAATTAGGAGCAATGCCTGAGATAACCTCGGGTAATGTTTAGGTGGCTGGCAAAGTCGGCTTCTCTTTGGTTTGATTGCATTCATTTGGATTTGGCGAAATTTGCTTTATTGTCTTTCTTGAACCAGAAGAACTGATTGATCCCAAGTTCGGTTTTGTTAATATTTCAGAAAATGCGACTGCCCCCTCTTGTTTCTATTAACCCAGCAATTGTTAACAAACCACCATGAATAATACATAGGAGTCTTTTTTTCTTTCTTTTGTTCAACCGACATAATTTCCGTTAATTTCTAATGCTTCCAATTACTTGTTTGATTTTAATGAACATGTCAAGACTCGATGTGTCGTGTAGCTCCATGTCGTTTCAGACCAGAAGCTGAGTGTCCAAGCTAAGATCTGTTGAAAAGAAGCAGGGATCATACTGTAGATGTTGTTGGCGTGGTCTTCAAAAAGGTGTAACTGTCCCAGTTATTATTATTATTTTTTTGCTGTCATGTCTACCTCTGCTGCCACGCAACACCACGAATGGCTATCAGTTAGAAGAAGTGCCCTTAGACTGCTCTGTCTCAATTGGCTCTTTTCGACTAGAAGAGTTGAGCTTAACCAACCTCGTCGTGCCGTGAAACGTATATTTCACAGGTGCTGGATTAGTTTCCTTAACGCTACAGCTGGGTTTCAGATTAAACTTCTCCAAAGCTCATTTGGAGCCCTGCTGAGGAGGTTCGTATTAACCCTGAGTTCTGGAAACCAAGAACTCGTAACTTATACTTTTCTAAACTAGTGAAAATGGATCTACAATGCTACAACGTGACATGTTGCGACCCGCTGTGAGCTTGCAGATATTAGGCTATTTTTGTTTTGTTTTTATTTTTGTTTTTTAATGACGTCCCTTCAGGGGTTGTTGTGGTTATTATGAATATGAGTGAACAGAAAACCATCACAGAACGTCACTGGTTCTGTAATGTTTCAGGTTATGGAAGGTTGGGGGAGGGTCTCCCTTCGTAGTCAAAAAGAGCCAAAAGTGATGTTACTGTGTTGTTTTTGTTTTTTAGATTTGTTTTTCTCTACCCTCTGGGTTTGGAAGCTTGTGCCAGTGTTGTGTGTGTGTGTTTGTGAGAGAGAGAGAGTTTGTGTGTGAGTGTGTAATATTGTTGCAGTTGCGTTTACCTCAGTAAGCGATTCACATTAGAAAGCAGACATTGGCTGCATAGATAGAGTTTTGAATTCAATCCTCTCCCTTTACCTTTACTGGGAAACGAATAGAAAATAAATAATCTTTCCTTTTTGACACCTAATTAGCTTCAGTGAAAGGGTTTCACAGAAGGCAATCAAGGCGTGGCTTTAGAGTGCAGGCATGCCTGCTTTCATGAAGGAATGAATAAACCTTTAACCAACGAACCCTAGCATCGCGGGCATGTATTGGCAAACATTCGAGCGAAATTCTTTTTTTGCTAAATAACTTTAGCTATTAGGGTTTAAATGGTTAACCCACAAGGATTTGTACACGTATAATAAACGTGTGTGGTGTGCTATGGTACTCTGCTGTGAGCTCTACTTTGAATGGTAGTTAGGCTGATTGTCAGGGAATGCAGGAATTCCCAGAGAAAGTGGAGGGTTGACTCTATACAGTACATACTGTATGGATAGCCTAAATAAAAAGCATACAGGTTGCCTTACAAACGGACCCAAGGCACCCGTAAGAGCTCAAATACTTCTGGACTGTGGTTCTCAACCTGTGGGTTGGGTTGCCAAATAATTTTGGGGGGTCCCGAGATGTTTCGCTAAATGTAACATTGTTTTCTCAACAGTAAACAAACAGACCAACATACAGTTTAAGTGTATAGAGGTTATCTACACATTTCTAAAGCGACAATTGGAGGACCTCTAAAATGACAAATTAACATTGGCCAAATTGTCAAATATTAGAGGCAGAAATTGTGAAAATAGCCGATCTACATGCTCACAACACCTCGCAACGCGAGGCGTTCTGAGCATTTATATTGGCTATTATCACAAGAGAACCTTGTTATACAAAATTATATGCCTCAACTCTTGGTGCTCATCAGGGTGGCCGGGGGTCCCCAATTAAAATATGTTTATTTTGGGGGTCACAGCCTGAAAAGGTTGAGAACCACTGCAATAGAGCAGTGGCAGATCTAAAAGAAAATAACTTAAACATAATTAATTAACACATACGGTATTTCCGCAGACCCCACTTTAAGAACCACAGCTATAGAGTTGTCTTCACTGGTAGCCAACGCATGTGGACTGAATCCACAAACTATTTTAAGACTAGAGCACTTCTCTCCCCCTCTCCTCCCTCTCTTTTTGTTTTTCCTACATACTGTAACTCTCCTGATGATGACCATGGTCTGTTTGGCAGCCTGACCAATAGCTATGAGTTACATTTATTTAAATGCTGTCCCCTTTTCCCATCCTTCTCCAAATTAGAGGTGCTGTACTGTAAGAGATAATTTCTGGTCAACACAAACATTTCTTTGTTAAAGTTAAAGCTGTTTTCCCCCCCCAATAGTAATCATTGCTATATAGAGTGTATTCAGTAACAGCGGTCTCCCTGTTTCTCCAGCGCTTTAATGAACGGAAAATACAATTTTAGGTTGGTTACAAATTTCATTCAATCAGGACAGTGAACCCCCACAAAGAATTTTTTTTCAGGCAAATTTATACATTTGTCTGCTCATTTATTTGTTTTATCACTTGTTTATCCTGTATCCTGAATGAGTTCCCACTTCTGGTTGGATAAAATGTACATCCCGACCTGAAGACTTTTTTCCTTTTTTTACTAAAGACCTAGAGAGATGGGAAGACTCCTGTTATTGGAGAGAGAGAGAGAGAGAAAAAAAAACACTCAGAATATAAAGCTAACAAACATTTATCTCCACAAAAAATATCACTTAAGAGCACCCTTTAAAATATTGAGAACATTAACGTTGGATGGAGAACGTCCTGTCTGAACTATGAAGAGGATACAATAGAGTGAATGTGGTGTGGTGAGTGTTTGCCATTGCCATGCTGAACTGTCTGAGTGGGAGTGAATGGCTGCTTGCGTTGTCGTGGCCTGGCCTCTGTGTATAAAACACTGGTTCTCAACGCCGGGTCCGGGGACCACTGGCGGTCCAAACGGAGCCTTGCGGGTCCGTAAGTCCAAAAGTGTACAAATGGTACGGTTGCATGTCTCCATTACGACATGTCTCCATTACGACACTAACCCCTAAACCTAACCTCTATGCGACATGTCGGAATGGAGAGCGCCCCCCCAAATGGTACACCCTTATAGTTAAACGGGCACTGAGGATTTTACAGTGGAGATTGGTGTCCCAGAGTAGTTTAGTTCAGTGTTTCTCAAACTTTTAAATTTCAAGGTCTTCCCCTTAACTCTGGCTGTGTACAAATGGAACCAAATTAAGCCTTCAGGGTTCATTTGGTTCCATTTGTCCACTGCCAGAGTTACAGACTTGTATGGGTCAATTTAGACCCCCATAAATGAACCCACCAACAGAGTTCCCACTCTGAGAACCACTGATTTAGTTCAATGATTTTCAAGCTTTTGAATTTAAAGAACCCCCAAGTTTGGCCACCGACCCCCATTTGATACACTTTATTTATCTCTTGAGACCCCAATTTACATAGTAAAATCCACCCTGAGGGTGTAATTTACTTTAATTACACCCTGAGAGTTACAGACCAGCAAAAGTGTCCAGTTGGACCCATGGTGGTCCTCGAACCCATATGTTGAGAAACGGGTGTATGCAAACCACTCTGCATAGACTCTGTGGATGTCAATAATGAGCTTCCATGGTTTGGTTTATATGTTTATAAGAAAAGTACAAAACTATTTCACTTGATGAAGAAAATAAATAAAGGGAGATAAGGGACATTGAGAGGAGCTGGGGTGTCTTTGCGTCGTCTGTTCCATCACGGAAACCTTGAACGTCCAAAACCCTTACTTTGCGGGAACTGGGAAAAGAACCTGCACGAAATGTAGTTATTGTTTTGTCACAACCACTTTCACTTTGACCCTTAAAAATAAAACGTTTCAATGTTTCAGCTCGTATACAAGCTCACAACGCTTCACATTGCGAATCAGGGATATATTAAAGTGCGTGCAGTCCACTGAGCACTGAAAAGGACCCCTGACTTATAAGCCTTTTTACATGGCTTGGTTGAATGCTTGATTCTGATTGGTCAATCGCTGAAGTCAGAGGTGAATTACATCTGTATAATGACAGCTCCGTTCTATAACGGACTGCTGGCTAATCAAAGAGCACCTGCCGCACTCAGGCTGGGTTATCAGCCTGTCGGGACCTTTATTTCTCGATAACCAAGTGAATGATGTCATTTGTCCGTCCAGCCCTTTGGAACTCATGCCCTAATAAAAAAACAACTTAAAGGAGGACTTTGCCACTTTTCAACCCATCTTCATATAATAGGTCCTCACTAATGTTCATAATAAAATAGCAAAAAAAAATCTACTCTGTCCAAGTCTCTTAGGAGAGCTGTGGGAAGTTCAGAAATCCATCGTCTTGTGACATCATTTTCCAAAAAAAAATGTATCAATATTTTTGAAAAGAATATTTCGATTTTTATTATCGCGAGAACAATGGCTTCCACTTTAACATTGCAACTTTTCAGGAGTAGAAAGCCTGCATTTTCTATTAGCTTGGATTCCCAATCGATGATGTCACAAGACGATGGGTTTCTGACCTGCCCACAACCCTCCAATGAGGAAAAAAATCACACCCGTGTGTACTGAGCGGTGGTCGTGGAGGCTGTGCAACAGCACTACTGGGTGGGTGCAGCGGGGTTAGTGTGCTTTACAATGCTGTAGTTTCTTCACACACTCTAATTTATTTGACCCTAAAACATTCAGTTTGTTAATAATAATAATACTTGACCACACATGCTGACCCACCCTTCGTGTGTGTGTGTGTGTGTGTGTGTGTGTGTGTGTGTGTGTGTGTGTGTGTGTGTGTGTGTGTGTGTGTGTGTGTGTGTGTGTGTGTGTGTGTGTGTGTGTGTGTGTGTGTGTGTGTGTGTGTGTGTGTGTGTGTGTGTGTGTGTGTGTGTGTGTGTGTGTGTGTGCGCAACAGCGCCCCTCCCTTAACATGTGTGGTCAGAAAAGGTACTGCAGCCTTGAGGCTACATACAGACACGGACGGACGGACGGCCGGACACACACACGGCCACGTATAGGAGACGGTGTGACCACCGCTCAAAAAGAAAGAAAAGCTATTTTTTGTGAGGACCAATTATATGAAGATAGGTTGAAAAGTGGTGAAGTACTCCTTTAAGGTTAATATGATTTTATTGCACATGCATTCCTTACATTCCATAGTGCAGGACCACACATGGACATCAACTTACGATGGGAGTTTTCTCTAAAAGATGAACTATCTCTAAAATAAATACTTAAGATGTATTGAGGCATATAAGGCTCATTAGCCAGGGATCCTTTTAACAAGTGGCTGCATGCATTTTCAGTGCATGTTTATTTTAATGTTCAATCAATCGATTGTGTTCCAGCTTAGATCAATGGAACTAACCTGGTTAAAGTTCCTGTTTAGCAATATCACAAGAAAAGTAAGCCATTTATGAGGGTTAGGGTATCTGAACATGTGACCACAAAAAGTGGTAGAAACTCACTTTTAAAGGTTTTAAAGAAACAGCATGTGTTTTGATGTTAATATTATCATCAACATGTTGCCAGTTATTGGGGGGGCTCCTCACAATCCACTGGTTGAGAACCACTGTGCTAGACCAGTGGTTCTCAACCTGTGGGTTGGGCCCCCAGGGGGGTCCCCACATGATTTTGAGGGGGTCCCCAGATGAAAGTAAAGAGACAATTTAAGGACTTTTAAGATTTTTTGTAATACCTAAAAATGAAATGAAAAAGACTATTAATGCATCAAAAGTAATCAGCAAACTAAACTATAAAAACAGGTCAAACATTTACCAAATTTTCAAATAATGTAAGAAAGAGAAAAACGATCTACAAGCTCTCAATGCATCGCAAGGCAGTGCGAGCTTGTAGATCAGCTATTTTTTTTAGTAGCCTATATTTATCTGTAGAAGGTTAAAAACCACTGCTAGAAAGTCCAGTCTCCCTCTGTCAGTCTGAACTCTCTCCATAGCCCCCCCCCCCCCCCCCCCCCCATCTCTCTCTTGGAGTGACAGAGGTGTGTTCATTCTCTGTGTCAGCTCACAGGTGTGAGTCAGTGGGTCCTGGTTGCACTCTGCCTTGTCAAAGCAGGAAGGAGCAGAGATTTGCACGTCGTTCTGGGGTTGTAACCCGCATGTTTCACTGCAGCGCCTGGAAGAAGGACTCCCATAACTGAAGTAAAAGTACAAGTACATTTACAAGTTCTGAATTCAATACTTTACTTGTACAATTACGTATTGGCATCAAAATATTACAGTACCAAATGTGAAAGTGCTCATTGTACGGAATGGCCAATTTTACAATCATATCATGGATTGCTTTTAGTAATGCATTTATGTGACCTCTTTAACTGATAAAGATACTGCTGCTTTTAATAACTCTTATGGGTACTGGGTATATTAACCAATAATAATACGTAATTCATCAATTCATGTATTGTAGGCTATGTTTTGTGATAGTCTAAATCTGCAAATGAGTTAACTAAACAAATGTAGTGGAGTAAAAAGTAAGTATCGTGGAAATACTCTAGTAAAGGTTCCTCAAAATTGTACTTAAGTAAAATTTGAGTAATACTTGACTACTTTCCACCACTGTTTGCCAGACCTGTTTTAGTTATGTATCTGTGTCTTGTCTCGCCCTTATCCCCATGTATCTGTCTCTGCTTTTCTCCCCGTTTACAAAACTCCACTGTAAAAAGTCCAAGTCATAATTTAACTCGGAAGAGTGTAGAAAACCCACAAGGGTCCATTTGGTTCCATTTGTATACTCTCAAGAGTTGGGGATGGTCACGTTAACGCTCCGTATTTGACAGTGTCGGGGCTATAGTCCTGTCGTGTGTCTTGTGTGACAGTGTCGACTAAACAGTGCCAGTGCAGAATGCAGTCAGGAGGAGTACAGCAGTGCTGTGTCTGGTGATCCAACGTCACCGGCCCCGGGGCTTCTGTTTACATCTACGGTACGCTATGAAATCCTCAGTGTTCATTTAACTACAAATCTATAAATGGAACACACTGCATTTTAATGTGTAGAGATGGTTAGACCATTTCCGTGGGGGACATTCAGTTGTCATGGCAGTGCGGCAGTTATGAAACACAGGACAAATACAGGAAATAAAACCAGTAAGAGGCCTAGTAAGGGTCTTGCGGCCACCTGGCCAGTGATGTATATCGGACCACTTACCCATATACCTTGTGTTAACCTAATTTTGATAGGTTAACACAAAGTGTGTTAATGTTTTATCATTAAATATAACAGTAAAATACATTTGCCACTTTCTATCACATATGCCTTATAGCAGTAGTTCTCAAATTTGGATTTCTCCCATAAAGGTTCCTTTATGGGGGTCTAAATTGACCCTTACAATTCTGTAACTTTGACAGTGCACCACCCTAACGGGTCCATTTGGTTCCATTTGTGCACGGTCAAAGTTAAGGGGAGACCTTCAAATTTCAACGTTTGAGAACCACTGTGTACCCCTTGGGGTGCGCATACCTCCATTTGAGAAACACAGTCTTGGAATACAGAACTCTGGCCCTCTGCACTTGGGCTGGCCAGGGATTCGTATTTTATATGAGCTATTAACAGGTGTGAGTGTAGCAGCAGTGTCTCAGAGCCTCTGGCTGATATTTACCCCAGCCAAGGGGGAATTCCCCTTTAGTCTAGTGCAGTGTTTCTCAAACTTTCACATTTCAAGGTCTTCCCCTTAATTGTCGGTGTACAAATGGAACCAAATGAACCCGTTTGTACACTGTCAGAGTTACAGACTTGGGTAAATTTAGACCCCCTGAACCCTAAAGCAACCCACAGAGTCCCCTAATCCACTTTTGAGAACCACTGGTCGAGTGGATAAGACGTCGGCTTACCATGCGGCAGACCTGGGTTCGAATCTCAGGCTTTACATGAATATAAAATGTAATCAAAGCGCATCAATAGTATATTAACGGTATTAACAGGTCAAAGTGTACATTGGGTGTAAATGAGCAGTCCGCTGATTGAGTTTAAGTTGGTGTTTTGACGTAGACCCTATAGACTTAACCATGTTAATCCTCCTTGCTTTTTTCCCCCCAGAAAGAGGAAAGAAGGACGTATATGGAATGAGATTATCTCCAATAACCCAGCACTTCAAAATGTAAATGGGCTGCTAGCTGATTATTATATTATTACAATAATAATAATAATAATTATAATTATATATATATATATGCAGTATATAAAATAATTTTCAAATAACCTGTTTTGGTGTTAAACAACACCTCTCTCTCTCTGTCCTCACTGCTCTTCTATTGTTCCTCTCCCTGGACTACACATCAAGTCTTCCGTGTCCATTTCGCTCACATTTGTCTCAGTATTTTTCTTCTTCTTTTAAGCCGTCTTACTCTACGTGGCCTTATATGGTCGTGTCACCCCAGCGGCCCGTGATCAAAGCTCAACACATGGAGCTCCAGACAGCAAGTTCATAAACCTTCATGTTGTCTTCTCCCAATCTCTACTCCCTCCCTCGCTTTTCTCCCTCTTTCCACCTCTCCTTTTTTAATCTGTTGTTCTTACCCTTTGTTTGATCTGACTTTTATATCGGCCTCTCGAACATGTTGATGGATGGACCTAGAGTTTTCTTTATTTCGAGCAGGAAATGTGTTTTACCTGGGTTATGGAGTGAGCGCAATAGGCTCCCCCCTCCAAAGTCTAAACCAGCGGTTCCCAAACTTTTGAACTTGAGACCCAAAAGAGAAATTAGACGTTTGCCTGGGACCCAAACTAGTGAAAACGGCAGATCTACAAGCTCACAACGTGCCACATTGACATTGTGAGCTTATAGATTGTCTATTTTCTCTATTTCTTAAACATTTGTTTTCTAATTCATGGAATTTCTTTTATTTCTAATTTTTTCATTTTTTTTTTTAAATAATAATAATTACAAACAAAATGTAGGCATAAAGGGACACATAAATATGTGTTCACGACCCAAAAATGGGTCCCGACCCATTGTTTGGGAAATGGTGCTCTTAAGCCCACCCCCACCCCCCATCTCTCTCCACTCTCTCTTTATCTCCCCCTCTATCTGTCTCTGTCTTTCTCTCCCTCTCTTCATAATGTCACCCTGTCTCTACCTGTCGCCATCCTCTCCTCAACCTTCCCTCTTGTCCTTTCCTTCCTCTTTCTCTCCTCCTCTGTGCGTTTCCTCTGTTTCGGTCCTGTTTTGTGTCATGTTTCTATCTTCTGTACTACTTACGTCTGCCTCTTTCCTCTGTGCTGCTGCATCTGGCAGCATTGTCAAAGGACATTATTTATTCATAGCGAGAGAGAGAGAGACAGAGAGAGAGATAAAAGCTCACAATGCATTGCAGATAACAACTTGTGAGCTTGTATGTCGGCTATTCTTCCGCACACAACACTGTTGTACGCTTGAGCATAATTTAGGCTTATGGGTTCTTGGGTGAATGATAAAAGGCTAGGGAGTGTGGAATATAAGAAGGTGCTATATACCATTAAGAGGTTTGTATGCCAGTAAAAGGACCTCAAAATCAAGGGAGCCATGTATAAAAAAGTAAAATGGTAATATGCTCTCCTGGTTCTTGTTAATTGACTGGCTGCAGTGTCCTGAATAATTTGAGGAGCCCAGTGAGTGGGACATCACATTACAGTAGTCTAATCTAAATTACTAGAAATAAAAATGTAGGAATTAATCTCTCCAGCATCTATTCTTAATTCTTAATAATAATTATTGCCGTACAATGGTTATTGTGTTATATGTTATGGTATGAGAGCAGCACCATGGCAATTTCCTTGACAAAATACTTAACCACTTAAAGCTTAGTTAACCGGAGTCCCCCAAGTCCTCTCTACAAGCTCACAACAGCTCATTGTGAGCTTATAGATTGTCTGCTTTCTATAAATGTTAGTCTATTATGACATTGCCCACAATTGGGATGCCAGGGTCCATGTGGTTAAAAAGCTGCAGACCTCCTCGGCATCCAGGCGTGTTTAGATAAAAGTCTGTGACTATTCCTCTGCTGTCACCCAGGCAATCTGGGCCCGGAATAAAACTGCAGGATGTGAGGTTTGGAGGGAGACGAGAGGAGAGGAGGGTGAGTGTTCCCATGGGCGTCACAAGGGGGGGAAAAGTGGGACTGAGTTAGCCCAAGGTGGAGGGTCCTTAATTATTTTAAATACTTAAGCTATTGAAAAATAGCAGATATACAAGCTCACAGCAAGCTTGTAGATCTGCTATTTTTGAGAAGTCGTGAAAATGTGTGAAAATCTTTGAATATACATGTATGTATTTTTTAAGCGAACATTTGTAACTGAAATTCTGCTTCTGGGGGGTCCCTGGAACTCAATATCTTGAGATGAGGGGTACGTGGCCAAATACATATCATATCATTTTGGGGGTCCTTCACATGAAAAAGTTTGAGCCACTGACATAGAAACATATAGGTTTTTCAAAAAACCTTAGAAGGATTTGAAATATTCAAAGACTTGCACAAATGTTCACGATTTTTCAAAAATAGCAGAGCTACAAGCATAATGCGTAAAATAATTCCCAGTCTAAATGGGTTAAACCCGCAGTGAATCCTTGTACCCAGGGCCCGGAATTTGGTGCGACACACCTGAGTGTTCCTCCTGGGTTGGAACATTCTGGGTTGTCCAGCATGTCTGCACCCATTTTACAATGTCAACAGGTTCTCTGGCAGACCTACTGTATACTGTACCCCACTGTAGGTGTTTGTAGCATAATGATTGCATAAGGGCTCTGAAAGTGCTGGATTTGAAACACTTGAACCCATTGTGTCCCTATTCTGTGACCCCTCCTCAGTCCATAGGACAGTGGTGGGGTTCACATCAGGAGTTGGCTGGAAATGAAAGTAATAATAATATTATATTTTCTTTACTGTGATGTAACTTTATTGTGATGTGTATATCAATTTCACCCCAATAGAAGGAGAAGATTGCAATCAATATATTTAGACAAACATACTTTATTCATAATGACCTTTCAAGCACATGCTCTCTAAACAACATCCATATACATTGTTGCATGAAAATCGCTGTATTGAGGACACCATACACACACACACTCGGCTTGTGATTACAGTGTGTATCACTTCACCGTCTGTAGAAACCGCTCTCTGGTCATCTTAAATTGGCACTAACATACACTTCTATACACTAAACACACACACATCAGGGCCTGATGTCGCCACAGTGTGTACTGAGTTTAACCACTTAAAGCCTCTATTCTTAATCAAACTGACCTTAGTTGCAACTGTACTTTTTTCACATATTAGCTATTTTTGGCTAATGTTCCCCCCGGAATATGGATGCTAAGGTTCAAGTGGTTAATAGCTTCTCCACGATATCTAAACATCACCTAGTCTCTCAAGACTTTCAACAATCTCACAAAGTATACGCAAAATTCTGCACGGGGAAGCGGCCGTCTGCTTTGTCATTTCTCTTCACAAAAAATATTTTAAATATATTTTTGAATTTCCATTTCTGCTATGCAGCAAGCTAGATAGGCTTTGACTAAAAGTCTGGGTTTCCGAGGCTAGGCTTTGACTAATTACATTTACAGTAAAATAGGAATTATTTACATGACTGCATTGAGGATTCTATTGTAGACATTTTCAGCACATAGGTTTGTCCCCATCTCTCATCGAACATCCTCTCTGACAAAAACACACATCACATTCCTCTGTTTATTTTGGCTAAACAGATTATACTGATGGGGGCTCACGAGGCAGCGCAGCCGTCTTGGAATCGGAAGGTTCCTGGTTCGATGCCCAGCTCCCTCTAGCTTAGTGTCGAAGTGTGGTTGAGCAAGACAACGAACCCCTTTCTGCTCCCGATGAGCAGGTTGGTGCCTTGCATGGTTTCCGCTGCCGCCCGTGCGTGAAAGTGCTTTGGACAAAGGTGCTATAAATGCACCATTTACCATTTACTGACACTACGTAAAAAAGTGTTTCATAAGAAGAAGAATGTAAATCGTTGTTGTTGGGTGGAAACAAGACCGTTCGTTTTGTATTTATCATTTAAAAAATGAACTAAACTAGTGAAAATACCTGATCTACAAGCACACAACTGCCTCGCACCGCGAGGCGTTGTGTGCTTGTAGATCGGCTGTTTTCACTACTTTTGTGCGACAGCTTTGTATGATGAAGCAGGGCTTTACTTTGCGAAAAAAAAACATACAAATTTGAAACTTGGAGATACAAGGTTTCTGCCTGACAGCGACGAAATGCTAATGGTGACATTGGAATTGACTCTTCGTCACAAACGGTGCATTTCCATATATGGTATATTGGTATCGGGGCACACCCAGAGTCTCTCCATGCTTGGCTGCCATTGCTAATAGCCCTCCACTCTTGGCTGCTGTAAACATAGAACGTTATCCAAACATTGCCTTATTAAGACACGGTACGCACAGAGAGAGAGAGAGAGAGAGAGAGGGGACATGGACAGAGAGAAGAGGCATATATATGTTACTTAGAGAGAGAGAGTCCAAGAAAGAGCAGAGGTTGTGATACTTAATTCTTTTTTCTTTTCTTTTTTTGGTCCTCGCGTGGTCCCACCATTGCGAGGAGGTCAGTGAGCGATAAAGAGAGAAACAGAGAGAGATTATGATGTGTGTGTGTGTGCGTGCGTGTCCGTGCGCGTGTGCGTGCTTTCTGCAGAAGATTTAAAATTCAAGTCCTCCCACCTGTCTGGCAGTTGATCATCGTAGCAGCGGTCTTTTGTCTGTCCTCACACACACACACACACACAGACACACACACACACACACACACACACACACACACACACACACACACACACACACACACACACACACACACACACACACACACACACACACAAACACACACACACACATGCACTCACACACACAGACAAGCACACCATAGACAGACATACACACACGTCGCACACAGCATGCGCACACACACACAGCACAAACACACATTTTATTTCACAGCGGGTCTAACCCTCAGCATGAGTAGTGTTGAGAGAACAGTGCTCTTTCCCCCCCAGACACACTGTGTCTGGATGTAGTGAAGTCCAACAGACTGGTCTGGTGACAGCGTGGTTCTCACCTCACAGGGTGATGGAAACAATGTTCGTTTAACCACTTAAATCCTTATGCTTTGTAAAAGGGCCTTTCTGTGTGGAGTTTGCATGTTCTCCCCGTGTCTTCTAGGGTAGATATCCTCACAAAAACATGCAGTAATCCTGGTCTCTATAATGCCACCCCCTGGCCGGCCTGGTGGAGGGGAAAGGAACTGGTTGGAATAACACGTTCCTTCCACACACCACGTCCAACCTGGGAAGCTCCCCCCTGTCAGGTGATAAGAAGCGGTCTGCTCACTCCTCATGCACTGAAGGAAGCATGAGCTCAGTTCGGGGCTCTCCCCAGGTTGGCAGAGGGAGAGAAACACCCAGGATTACAGCTACAAAATAGTGATAAAAAAAAAAGAAATCCTTATGCTTTGTTGACCGGAGTTCGATCCCAGGGGTCTACATTAGGCCCTGTCCTAGCAGATATACAAGCTCACAATGTGTCACATACTCTGTGTGTGTGCATGTATGTATGTGTGTCCGTCCGTCCGTAAGTGCAGTGGTGGTCAACTGTTGCATGCAATACACACTTGCCTACGAGCACTAAACGTATTGCACTGGTGTAGGCCTATACCAGCTTTAAAAGGAATATCTAGAGCAGGGTTTCCCAAAGTGGGTGCCGCGGCACCCTAGGGTGCCGTGATGCCTGTCCAGGGGTGCCACAGAATAATCTGATAATATTTGGAATTTATCAATATCACTTCACTATGCTCAGTAAAACAGGACAGGTCTTTTTCCATCTACGGCCAACTCTTCCCCGAAAATCGCAGATCTACAAGCTCACAACGCATCACAATGTGACACGTTGTGAGCTTTTAGATCTGCTTTTTTTGGTGAACCATCCCCCCACAATAGGGACGCTGGGGTTCTAAGTGGTTAAACGTCAAGTATAGTTATTTTCAGTCGTTTTCTCCGTGCCATGGCCTACCGTAACCCCTGAATAGCAGAACGACAGGACAACCAGGACAAACTGTCTCCGTCTCTTCCCCCTGGGTTTGGGTGGGGCTGATGTTTGATCCTATGAGGCAATCATCCAGGGAGCTGCCCCGTGAAGCCCCATCCTGGTGTAGGTTCAACCTCCCACCTGTTACCAATAAGATACCGCGGCCTCCCACGCCCCATCGCATGGTAAATCATTTCCCCTGTGTTGCTGTACATGATACATACCAGTCAGGGTTTAGAAATCTGCAGGGTGCACAAGTATTGACTTAACCGCATGACCCCCTATAGCGTCACTGTTCTGGGGGCAGACATTTTTGCCAAAGGAAAATATTTAGGGGGCTCTGGTCATTGCGACCGTAGGTCGCAGTTAACTATGAAAACCGTCACATCTTGTCTGGAACTTCTCAATGTCTATAGCTGTTGACCACTGATCAACTAAGGTGCTCCGGTACCATGTAGACACATGAGCATCTATTATGTTTAAAGTGTTAGTTCACATATTTTTGACATACTGCTGTGTGAAATACTTGCCATTAAAACAGTGGTTAAAAATGTATTAATTGATTACCAGAGTCCCGAGGTCAGAGTTCTGGTCAGTTTCTAATGAATATTAAGTAGTTCCAACGGGGTGGGGGCCATTTGGCGTGGCCCAATCATTGAAAATAGATTAATCCACAAAACTAGTGTCATTTGTATTGTTGGCCTATTTCTACCATATAGAGCGAGGTTTCGTTCTGATCAGCTGACTGCAAAGCACCTTGTTTTGGGGAGATATGTTGCAGCGGCGTAGTGATACTGGACATAAAAAATAGTACCATGTGACAGAGGGGTCAAAGTTGAGCGAAAGTTGGTCTATTTGGTAGAAATAGGTCAACAATACAAATGACGCTAGTTTTGTGGATTCATCTATTTTTAATGATTGGGCCATGAGCCCCTGCCAAATCACTGGAACTACTATATATTCATCTAAAACTGAACAGAACTCTGACCACAGGACTCTGGTAATGAATTAATAAATTTGTAACCACTATTTTAATGGCAAGTATTTCAAACAGCTTTATGTCAAAAATAGGTGAACTAACACTTTAAACATTGCGTTTGTTATGGCCAATGCATTAATGTATCAATTATGTATATGTGTATACCATGTACATTTGCCCAGATTTTATTCTGCACATTCCCCATTACTACTAAAGTGGTATTACCTGTATTATTGCAAACATTATTTTTGTAATACAATTTGGAAACTATAGGATATTTGATTAAATCCAGTGTTATCATAATTATTATCTTGTTATTGTATGGTTGTTTGCACAGCCTTACAGAAAATGTCACACCAGCATTTTTATGAGTGTGTGACAGGAACATCTTGCACCTTGTATCATTGAAAGATTCCATAATCAAGCCGGCAAACTTGTTCTTGAGTGTAAATGCGGGCATTTGCCGCTGGAGACGGAGAGGCAAGAGGGGATGATGTATTCTGAAACCCCAGGATGTTGGAATGATGTGGTCAGTGCTCCAACTGACCAGAGCAGGGACGTGCAGAGAATGTTAGAGAGGCAGGGGCTGAAATTCCTAAAAGGGCCGTTTAGTGAAAATACAGAAAATAGCAGACCTCCAAACTCGTCGCTCTGGAGGTCAGCTATTTTCGGTGCTTGATACCACACTGAACTAAGCATAATCAATACTGGAGATATTATTATTATTATTATTATTTTTTAAGATTTGTTTCACAAGGTCATGGGTTCGATTCCGGGCACCGCCAACTCAGCGTATGAGTAGCACCCTTGGCAAGTCGTGCGGCAAGTACTGGGAGCATTCCATCTCCCAGGGGTCTAGCGCATTGTAACGGGGACAGACTCCCGCGTGTTACCGGCTGATACCGACAATAAGCCACTCCCGACCTACCGGTACTTGTTTTGGAGCTTTTTATGCCTTTATTGATAGGACAGTAGAATGACAGGAGATGGGGAGTGACACGTGCCTGGACCAGTAGGCCAGCGGGCGCCCCCCTGGCGGCATGTATTTCTACACAGAGAGGGCAATTCTTTCAACATGAGATGCTGCATTCAAGTTCAGGAGAGTTTGGACATTCTCTTGAACGCTGCCTTCAGGTATGGCATGCAAAGGGAGCATTTGCATTTCTTTCACCATAGTGAAAACTGCATTTGTGGTCTGGAGAGGGCACTTTTGACAGACGGGTAAAAGTGCAGGGGCTCAGGCCCCCTTTTGATGTCTATGGGTGCACGTGCCTGGACCAGAGCATAGCATTCAGTCTGCTCACGTCATTTAAAGAAAAGAAAAAAAAGGAAATCTGCCACAGAAAATGTGTCAACGCAAAGAGGAGTCGTCTCACAAATTAAGCCCAGGCCACAGGATGCTACACAGCAGGGGCGTCAATTGGGTATGGCAGGGGTATGCAGCTGCCATACCCTGGGTCCAGGGGGGAGAATACAAGTTACTTTAAAATATAAATCCATGAATGTCTCATTGTCTATCTGCTGGTTATGTTGTTAAATTACATTAAAATAACTACAAATGCAAAATTTAACAAGGTATTATAATTATATTCTCCACACTTGTATTCTCCCCATCTTGACTGAATGGTATATTCCCAGGTTCCGCAGGCCAGCTGCACAGGTGCAATTCATTATTGCCATATCCAGCCCAAGAAACCATAGACATTTTGGGGGAAAAAATTAGAATGTACTTCTTAAAATAAACATATCATGCCTGTTGCTAAGGTATGGCAACATGACTGGTGTCTTGCACGCGTGCCTTCGCGCGCGTGCAAGACACCAGTCATGTTGCCATACCTTACCTTTTTCTGAACTGACGCCACTGCTACACAGTAAAATCCTTAGTGTTTGTTTATCTCAGAGAGTGTTACGAATGTAACCAAAGACCGCGAGGGTCCTTTTGGTTACATTTACACCCAGAGGATGTGATACTGTATAGTATAGTGTGGCTGCATGCGCTCTAGCTGTTTTCAATCACACTGTTGACTCGACCTCGCTGACCTCCCAACGGTCCCCCAGCCTGCAGTACACACACAAATACTGAGTGTTCCTTTAGTTCATTCGGTCAAATTAACACTATAACTTCTCTGGTCGCTTTGTTTATTTATTCTCTCTCTCTCTCTCTCTCTCTCTCTCTCTCGCTCGCTTGCTCTCTATCTCTCTATCTCTCTCTTTCTCTCTCTCTCTTTTCTCTCCCCCTCTGTCATTAATTTCTTTGTTTTCCAGCCCAAGAACCGGCCCATATGGGGCATTGAGGAGAGGCCTTTAGTGTGTGTGTGTGTGTGTGTGTGTGTGTGTGTGTGTGTGTGTGTGTGTGTGTGTGTGTGTGTGTGTGTGTGTGTGTGTGTGTGTGTGTGTGTGTGTGTGTGTGTGTGTGTGTGTGTGTGTGTGTGTGTGTGTGTGTGTGTGTGTGTGTGTGTGTGTGTGTGTGTGTGTGCGCGCGTGCATGCATGTGCATGGAGAGAAAGCGAAGGAGAGAGAGAGAGAGGGAAACAGAAAGAGAGAGAAGGAAGATGGTAATTATTTGGAGTAACAGAGCATTACTTGACTGTTAAGAGTAAGACACACACACACACACACACACACACACACACACACACACACACACACACACACATACATACAGAGGAATGGGGGTAATACATTCCACATGGTGTTTCAGGGGGCTGTCCTGCCGGCCGCCTGCGCAGAAAAACTCCAAATTTAGAAGAAATATGAAAATCGTCAAACACTTTTTTTTTCTCCCTTCGAGGAGGAAACAAGACCCTGTCCCCTCCTCCTCTCCTCTCCTCTCCTCTCCTCTCCTCTCCTCTCCTCTCCTCTCCTCTCCTCTCCTCTCCTCTCTGGTCTCCTTCTCACACCGTACCCTCCCCTCCTCCCCTTCTCTCCTCTACCCTCTCTATCTTTCCTTCCTGCTATCCTCATCTCTTCATCCGTGTCTCTCTCTCTCTCCTCCTCCTCCTTCTCTCTCTCTTTTCCCAGACAGATTCCTACAGGTCACTGCCACGGGTCATGGGAGTCCTCGAATGACAGCCAATCACGGCTGTCCTCGGGGGTGGAGGGTGTGGGGGGGGATTTCACGGTGTTAGCCACGCCCCCTGCGTCCATATTAGGTAAGAGAGGAATCCTCAGATTCATAGGCCAGCTGCCTCATAAGACAAGAAAGAGAGAGAGTGAGAGAGAGAGAGAGAGAGAGAGAGAGAGTGAGTTAGAGAGAGAGAGACCTGACGGTTGTTCTCACATTCAGAGGATGTCTTCTCAACCTGTGGAAACACTGTTGGACTGTTAGCTGCTTGTTTAGCTCTGCGGCCTTTTATCTGGGCAATGTTTATCTGTTGTTTAGACGGTTTCAAAGATTTAGAGGTCAATCAGAATACATTTGGCTGAGGTTTTTACTTTTAAAGTTTAGTGGACAACCAGAACACATGTAACGTTTTATCATTGAAACAGTGGTATAGCTCTGAGGACGGCCTGGATGAATACACTCAACTAGAGCCATTGGAAAAGGCCTGGATAGCAGGACAGTTGAGCCGCGCGGGTCAAGGGATGTCCAGCTGACAGAGAAGCCAACAGAACAGCAAGTCACCTGGAGATGACAGCCAGCCTGCAGGCCAGCCAAGCAGCCATCCAGCCATCCTGCCAAACAGCCTGCCAACCGGGTAGCCAGACCAGACTGCCAGTCTACAGGCTAGCCAGTAAGTAAATGAAAACAAAAACCTTTATCACTAAACTTTGTTGACCGGGGTCCTCCAGGGCTCTATACTTGGCCCACTCCTTATTTTCCCTCTCTATACACCAAATGTCTTTGTTTCTTGATCCTGCAGTCATTGAGGATGGACATTAGACTAATAGCTCTATGTTCTGATAGCAATCACTGCTTGTTCAGTAACAGTGATGACACAAACACATGAGCAGACCAAACTGGAATCGGAACACTATCAAATCGAAGCTGATAACTCCTAACCCTGATTGGATGAAATTGGCAACCCACCTCAACATGTATTTTCTGTTTATTAAAGAACTGTAAAGATGAAGAGACTCATGTTACTAAACAAACACTCTAATAACAATGATTACCGGTACTATCAGAGTATAGAGCTTGAACCTTTTCACACAAAACTAACTTTTTGGTTTTATCCAAAAGGTATCACTTACATCGCTGTATAAGAGATATGATGTGGTGCAAAGTGGACCGTGTTCTATGCTGACAGAACAAAAACAACAACAACCCCTCCAACAATAATTTCTTTGTCCCGCTGGTCTACATGTACATACTGTAATAATATTGAGCTTACATGGTGTCCTGTATGTTTTTGCACCCCGCAGCTGATGACGTCACGGCACGGCATGGTGGGCGAGGAGACGCGAGGGGACGGGACACACGTAAGAGCAGAGCACCACACTCACTCACACGCATACGCACTCACACGCATACGCACTCACACACTCACACACACACACACTCGTCGTTGTCGGCTGGAAATCTCGTATCTCCAAGTTTCAAATGTGTCCGTTCTTTCGCAAAGTAAAGCCCTGCTTCATCATACAAGGCCATCGCACAAAAGTAGTGAAAACAGCAGATCTACAAGCACACAACGCCTCGCATCGCGAGGCGTTGTGTGCTTGTAGATCGGCTGTTTTCACTAGTTTAAATCATTTTTAAAATGATAAATGCAAAACGAACGGTTATGGACATACAAGGTTTTCACCCGACAACGACAATATGCACTCACACACATGATAGGTGTGATGGGGGTCTGTTATGCCACACGCCCGCTTAAGTCCTCGATGTTAAACAAATCCACTTGTAACTTGGAGGGTGCACAAACGCCTCACGGGGTCCATTTGGTTCCGTTTGTCCACCCTCCGAGTTAAATTATACATGTAAGCAGACAGGCAGCTGGGGTCTGGGGCCGAGGGGGACAGTGACAGATGGGACGTGAGGAGGGGTGACAGGGCAGAGGTCAAGGGTGAGTTGGACGCAGACGCCAGGGTGACGGCGCGTTTTGAGGCGCGGGGCAGACAACAGCGGGGTCACACACACACACACACACACACACATACAAAAAGTATCAGTAATGCATTATAGAAATACTCCATCGCAAATCCGGAATTCAAAATGCACTTGAGTAAAAGTACGAAAGTGTTGGCTTCAAAATGTACTTAAAAGTACAACAAGTAAAAGTACAGAATGTTTGAAAATAGCCAAGGTATGAAATAGGGCTAAAGTGGTTCATGTATAATATTATAATGTATTAGTAACTAGTAACTAAGGTTTTCAAATAATTATAGTAGGAGTAAAAGTACAATATTTGGATCCGAGTGGAGTAGAAGGATGTAGTGGAGTAGAAGTAAAAGTATTGGAAATTGGAAATACTCAAGTAAGGTACAAATACCTCAAAATTGTAAATGCCATTCAGATATTAATATGGGGGGTCCCCAGATGTTTAGCTTAATGTGCAGCATTGTTTTCTCACTCAACAGTAAACAAACCAACATACAGTATCAGCGTATAGGCTACTACAGGATATCTGCACACATTTCTAAAGTTTTTACAATTTACTGACTTTTAAGACCTTTTAAGGCCAAATTGTCTAATATGATTTAAGAAAGAGGCAAGCGTTGTGAAAATAGGCGATCTACAAGCTCACAACGCCTCGCAACACAAGATGTTGTCAGCTTCTAAGTTTGGCTATTTTCACGATATTTATCTGTGAAACCGAGCCAACTACACTGTGACATGAGTTTCACAGTTTCTGACTATTTCAGACCGTTTTCAGAGAGACCACGTGACCTACTGTATCATACTATTATAATTTTGGGGCGTGTCAGGCGGCCTTTAAGTAAAATATGTGAGCCACTGACCTGGGCCTCCCAAATTGAGGCTGCAAACATCTGCCACTCACTCCAGAGGAATCCCTGCTTGGCTATTGGGCCAGATATTGTACTACAACTTGTCAATCAGTAAGTCTCCTATACCTGACACCAGGATCTAAATATCGCAATGGAAGAGTGGGGAGACCGCGCACTCTCCTTTGCCAACAGGTCTGAGCTGTGTGTATCTATTCTGCATCTTAGCTTAAGGCAAGACCCAAATTCAGAGTGAACGTTTTTTAACTAAAATCTTTGCTTCTGGGGTCCCTGGGAACCTCTGATATAGGCCGATTCCACAAATGTCTTCTAGATCCTAACAGTTTTCTGAAAAAACGTACAGGGTATGTTGCTATATCAGTGCTTCTCAGACTTTGTCATGTCAAGGACCCCCAAAATGATATGTATTTGGCTGCGGACCACCATCTCAAAATATTTTGTTCCAGGGACCCCCAGAAACAAAGATTTGAGTTAAACCCTATTTAGATGCAGAATAATCTAGTTTAGGGCCTCAGACCCGTTGGCAAAAATGAGCACGCGGGGAGTCCACCTCCTCCAACCACTGATGAACTACTTATATTGTATTAATATTCTCTACCATACATATTGATTCAAATAACGTTGTATTTGTTAGACTTAGTTTCAGATGCAGCTCTAAGGGCAGAGATACAGAGACGGTTGTCAAAAAGTCAGCCAGCTAACTATGTGTGCTAACTAACTGTGTTAGTATTTTGTGGGAAGGCGTGTATATTGCGTGGTATAATAGGCTAATGGCTAACCATATGTGCCATGTGGTTAACTTTTGTCGAGAGATTTGGTGTACAGGGAGAAAAGCCATACCTTAGCTTTTACTAAACTGACGCCACTGTGTGTAGGCGTTGTGTCTAAATGATGATGCTTGGCCTGGCCTGTGAAGTAAGTCTCAAACTGTTGTTTGTGTTGTGTGCTGTCCAACGACTAAGTATAAACAGGCAGGCTTAGCTTTGGAATTTCACCTAAATCCCTGTCGTACAATACATACATGACATGTAGACTAAAACTATGGACTATCAACCTATAGAAACATATTGTTGCTGTCGGGCTGTAACCTTGTATCTCCATATTTGAACTTTTTGATCCTGCCTTGCTTGATCATATTATAGCGTCACTCAAAAGTAGCAGATCTCAGTGGCGTATGTTGAGCTTGTAGATCTATTACTTTTACTATATATATATATATATATATATATATATATATATATATATATATTTTATTTTTTATTTTTTTATTATTATTATTATTTTTTTATCCTGAAAAGTATAACAGTTTTGGACATCTGACAAAGACTATATGAAATGGGCACTATATTACCACCTGTTCATTTTCCAGTTAAACCCACTGCTTTTCACATCCTTTCCAATAAGGCCCTGTGGTTTACAGTAGAGAGTGAATTAGGCAAATTATTGTTTTTTGGAATCCACTAGCCACTGTGATCAATCCATATTATATACGTACGGTATATAGCCTGTATGGTTTCAATAGGGTTGTTTTTTTAATTCTATATTTACAACTGTTGTACACAGTTAAATATTCAATTCATTTGTAACTCTTACGAATGTGAAATTGTGCACTCTCAGAGTCAAATTAACAGATTTTACGGTGTCGTGATGGCGATGCTCCCTTGACATGCAATTGTAAGTCATTGGTTTGTGGATGTGCAGGAGGAGAGGAGAGGAGAGGAGAGGAGAGGAGAGGAGAGGAGAGGAGAGGAGAGGAGAGGAGATGTATATTTGTTTAAAGAAGAGAAGTCAAAAGTCTGTGGGCTGCTGTACTAGCAAGACTTTCACACAACCTCTCTGTGACCTGACACACACACACACGCGCACACACGCGCACGCACGCACGCACGCACGCACGCACGCACGCACGCACGCACACACACACACACACACACACACACACACACACACACACACACACACACACACACACACACACACACACACACACACACACTCAGGCTCACACTCAGGCTCACACTCAGGTTCACCAACACTGCTCCCCCAGGGCCCGTGGGACTGGTGTTCCCAGGGTCCCCTTCGCCTAACGCAGAGAGAGAGATATAGAGGGAGGGGGAGATGGAGGCCTCAGTTCTCATGCCATATATATAGAACACACACACACACACACACACACACACACACACACACACACACACACACACACACACACACACACACACACACACATACAGCTGGCCTTTTCTGGGAGGCTAATCTAGCGCGTCTTGATTTTGCTCAGTAGTCGTGTGTGTGTGTGTGTGTGTGTGTGTGTGTGTGTGTGTGTGTGTGTGTGTGTGTGTGTGTGTGTGTGTGTGTGTGTGTGTGTGTGTGTGTGTGTGTGTGTGTGTGTGTGTGTGTGTGTGTGTGTGTGTGTGTGTGTGTGTGTGTGTGTGTGTGTGTACGCTGCACAATTCTTGAGCTTGTGAGCCTATAGATTGCTATGACTTTGTTTGTTGGAGATGTGTAATCTCTGTTTGCCGAGTGACAGATTCACATTCAGATCGAAATTAGATTTTGTTGTCATTCACAGTAGCCTATAGGAATGCAGCAGTTACTATTCGATCTAATCGATTAATTAAAAAGATAATTGATAGTTGCTGCCCTACATTAAAAGCTGTGAAAAGACAGATTGCACAGTTGCACAAGCTTCAATCATTTGCAATTTCAAACAGCGTAAAAAGGATAGATCAAAACAGAAACAGGGAAGGGGTCAGTTTCTGCATGTCCAAATATAATACCAGCAATGTCAAACAAGATGCATGGTGTACACAAAAAATTTAAAATAAGCCACTTAAAATAGCATTAGTTGCATTCAATCAGCTTATGTGTTGATTGAATGCCGCAGGACACATACCGGTACACACTAGCTACTGTAGGTTAATCATCTCTTCATTTGTATCGATAAAAACATTCATACATTTAAGACCATATTATCATCACCGTCACTGGCAGAAACCTTGTATCTCCAAGTTTCAAATTTGTACGTTTTTCATAAAGTAAACCCTGCTTCATCATACAAGACTGTCGCACAAAACTAGTGAAAATAGCAGATCTACAAGGCATTGTGTGCTTGTAGATCTGCTATTTTCACTAGTTTTGTGCGATATCTTTGAACAATCGTCAATCGGACAGCTTGGCTAAAGTTCCACTACATAGTGGTTCTCCGTGTGTGGTCCTTGAGGGGGTTCCAAGGAATCCTGAGCTGATAGATAGGAAGCAAATGGACACTGCAACTTTGAGAGTGTTTGGTTCTGTTCATACACACAGAGTTAAAATAACACTGAGGGTTTTAAAGTGAGGTCGACGTTACACACCAGGAGCGACGCGAATAACCGATACAAAACCATTCACATCAGTTAATTCATCGCACAAAATAAATGCTCCCGTTATACAGACCTATAGACTAGGATCTACACTACACTATGTTTTAAAATAATATATATATATTTTTAAAACACATTAAAACAATCATTTCAAATGGGGGTCTGTGGCTTAATCCATATCATATCATTTTAAACATTAAAAAGGTTGACTTGAGGAATGAATGCCATAGCCTACAATGTTGATTCAACACAGAAAACAACATAACTGTTCTTTGTTTGCACGAATATGAGAATCAAGACATTTGTCAAAAGGTTTATCTGAAAGCGGACGCTCTGTGAATTATTGTGCACGACAGTGGTTCTCAAGGTTTTCAGGCCGCGACCCCCCCCAAAATAATCATATTTGAACTGAGGACCCTCCAAAATAATCATATTTGACCTGGAGACCCCCCCAAAATAATCCTATTTAAACTAGGGACCCCCACCTTCACAAGCACTTGGAACTGTAGGAGTTGAGGCGTTACGTTTAGTTTGACTCAGCTCCCACAGATCCGTAGTTGTGAAAATAGCAGATATACAAGCCCCCTCAGGGTCCCGAACCACAGGTTGAGAACCACTGGTGTAAGACGTGGGTTCTCAAACATGTTCTTGTTCATGCCAAGGGCCTGCATTTCGTCACTGTTGGGCAGAAACCTTGCAATGTATCTCCAAGTATCAAATGTGTGTGTTTCTTCATCACACAAGAGGTAATATCTACACAAAAGTAGCGAAAATAGCCGAGCTACAAGCACACAACGCCTGGCGATGCGAGGCGTTGTGTGCTTGTAGATCGGCTATTTTCGCTATTGTAAATTGTTTTTTTTTTAAATAATAATAAAAAAGGAATGGTTTTGGACATACAAGGTTTCCACCTGACAACGAGGATTTGATGTGTTTGATGTGTTTGGCTACAGACCCCCATCTGAAAAGATGGGGGTCTGGGGTGTACATCGTTGCTGCCGGGCAAAAACCTCTAATCTCCAAACTTGTGACATATGGTACGATATGGTAATAAATAATGAAAGGATTTTGTTGCAGTCTACAGGGGTGAATATGATAAAATAGTATTAATAGCAAGGAGAAGAGAGGTTGAAAAGAAAGAAATAGAGAAAGGGAGAGTTTCCTGTGTGTCACTGACAGAGATAGGAAAGAAAAAAGCTGTGACCATATTAGGAAATGTTTGGCTCTCCAGGAGAGATGGCTCGACTGTTATCATGGCCTGTCTAAACACACACACACACACACACACACACACACACACACACACACACACACACACACACACACACACACACACACACACACACACACACACACACTCTCTCTCTCTCTCTCTCTCTCTCTCTCTCTCTCTCTCTTTCTCTCTTTCTCTCTCTCTCTCTCCCCTCCCCCCTCTCTCTCTCCATACATGCCACAGTGTGCTATTTCTGAACTTCATCTAAAGATCTTTGAGCAGGTGTTTGCACTGAAGTGAGACGTTCCTCCAGGATAACGTGCATACAACCTATCATTTCAGTGTATCTTTCGTTCGTATGATTCCAGCCCTCTCATTGTCATGAATAATCTAGCTACAGTATATCTCAAAGCCGACACGTCTCTTTCATATGTGTTCCTTATGTATTTGTATTGCGTTGAGGATCACGAGAACGTTCCCCCGTTACATTTTGGTGTGTTGGTACAGTCCTCAGAGAGTGTACAAATGGACACCATCCCGTAAATTAAATTAACATTGAGAATTGCATGTGTGTAGTAGGCTATACTGTAGGCTACAAAGCTAGTTTGGGTAATGCTTTACAATAGTGGCATTTTCAGGCCTTTCTTATTGGCTTTGAGTAGTGGATTCTAGGGTCAACTTTATGTATGGAAAACTGAATTTCAGACATTGTCAACACATCCTTAAACTGTCGACATTAGACACAATAGCTGTCATAGCAGCAACTGCTACTTTTCTGTCCATTGAAAATACACATGTTCTGGATTCCTATATAGTTGCCTGTCCTGTTGGAGTGGAATATTCTAAGACATACATGGGCAACTGGCGGCCCGGGGGCACCTTCACTTAATGCTGCCCGCTGGTTAATACCGGAATACTGATATATTACTGATTTCAGCTGTTACAATTCCAAACATGACCTGCTTTAATTCCGTCAGTCAATATTAGTAGCTTAATGACTAGTAGTATTAAAATGTATTTTTGTATGTCCAATGTATTTGTATTTAGGTTCATAAAGTTAACATGACTATATAACTAAATGCATTTGAAATTAGATAAAAATGTTACATTTCAGGATTCCAATTCAAAAACAACAAAAATAATTCAGGATTCCAATTCAAAAGAAGCAGAAATAGCCAATCTACTGCGATGCGTTTTGAGCTTGTAGATCTGCTATTTTTGCTTCTTTTGTATGAGATACTAGAATGACAAAGTAGGACGTAGCAATATGCAATGTGGCCCTCTGGAGTGAAGGTGGAAATATAGTGGCCCTCGCCATCATCAAAGTTGCCCACCCCTGATCTACGACAAGAACTTTTGTTACGCTATATAACAAAACGTAGCCCTCTACCAACCATTTAATCCAGTGAAAATGCTCTAGCGCAGTGGTTCTCAAACTTGGGGTCGGGACCCCAAGTGGGGTCCCCAAATCTTTTTTTCTCACTCAACGGTAAACAAACCAACACACAGTATAAGTGTGTACAGGGGTATCTGCACATTTATAAAGTGACAATTTAAGGACTTTCAAGACCCAATACCAAACTGGCCAAATTGTCAAATATTAAGTAAGTGTAGTGACACGCGGAAGCTGGGATTGAACCCGGGACTCCCACTCGCCAGTCCAACGCACAACCAGTCGTGCTAATAGGGCTGAGCCCGATTAGCAGGGCTGTTGTCGCTGCTTCATCGCTGGGTGCTACATAAGCAAGAGGCGAACATTGTGAAAATAACCGATATACATGCTCACAACGCCTCGCAGTGCAAGGCCTTGTGAGCATGTAGATCTGCTATTTTCACAATATTTATCTGTGGAGCCAAGTCACATTATATGTAATACCTACAATTCTAAGTGCTTGTCAGGGTGGGGGTCCCCAGTTGTGTGTTTATTTTGGGGGTCACAGCCTAAAAAGGTTTGAGAACCCCTGCTCTAACGTATCTCCATGACCACACACATGCCGTGCAGGGAATGATTATCATATCCCTCATACATACATACATACATACTGTAAATACGTTCATATCTACATCTGTATGTCTATAAGATGAAGGCTCCGCTCCGGCTTATGCGTGTGAAAGAACACATGGCGTGTTTAGTTTGCCGCCCGGATGTTTGGTTATTAGCTCACCCTTCCTGGGAGAGGTCAGCTGTGTTTGTGAGTCTTCCCTCGCCCCCATGGCCAGAACCTCCATGGCTTCCTCCTGGCCTGGAGAGACGACCAACCCACGCAGCGCGTGGAGGACTTTCCCCGGCTATCATAGACCAGTGGTTCTCAACCTTTTCAGGCCGCAACCCCCAAAATAATCATATTTTAACTGGGGACCCTCCCACCCTGACGAGCACGATCAAGAGTTGAGGCATTACATTTTGTATAACACGGTTCTGTTGTGAAAATAGCAGATCTACATGCTCACAACGCCTCGTGTTGCGAGGTGTTGTGAGCATGTAGATCGTTGTGAGCATGTAGATCGGATATCACCGGTTCGATTCCCAATCTGGACGACCTTTGCCACATTTCGCTCCCCATCTCTCCCCCCATTTCCTGTTAGTCTACTGTCCTATCTAATAAAGGCATAAAAGCCCCAAAACAAATCTTAAAAAGAAAAAGAAAAAAAAGGAAATGTGCAGATATCCTCTATACACTTAAACGTTATGCTGGGTTGTTTACTGTTGAGTAAGAAAACAATGTTGCACATTGAGTTAATCATCTGGGGGACCCCCCAAAATAATTTGGGGACGCCCTGGGGGGTCCCGACCCACAGGTTGAGAACCACTGTCATAGAAGAACATGCGAAGAACAGTTCATGCCAATAACGCATTAAAACAGAGATTTCTGCGTTGGCTATTCAAAAATAGCAGATGTACAAGCTCACAGCGCAGCACGAAGTGACGCGCTGGCAAGCTTGTACATCTGTGAACTTGTACGTCTGCAATTTATTTGTTGAACATTTTTGAAAAATCTTGTGTGCGATCAGATAGATTGTAAAGGATTGGCAAAGAATATCTAATGTGCTACAGCCTTTTCCTTTTTTCGGTTGTTGAATTTGGATTCGGTGTGTGAGTTGGTTGATATTATGTACATTTATGATGAAGATTTTCTTGTTCTAAGTCCACACAAGTGCGCTTTGGTGCTTTGGCATTTTGTTCAGTTGAAAGTAGGTAGGCCTATTGTTTATCTGCATACATCCTTACGGGTAGCATTTGGTAACATTTTCATGCTCTCAGAGCTCAATTGACCCTGAGGATTTTATGTTGTAAGTGTGGTTTAAGAGAGAAAGAGAGAGGATAGCTTAAGCTTATGGTTCTTAAATCATTTTATCCCTTCTCTCTCCCTCTCTCTCTCTCTCTCTCTCTCTCTCTCTCTCTCTCTCTCTCTCTCTCTCTCTCTCTCTCTCCTTTGCCTTTTATGTCTCTCTGCCGCTGCTTTGACTAGAAAAGGGAATGTATGTACTTGGCTGGCAAGACGTAGCCTTAGTTGAAGGAGACAGAGAGACAGAAAGAGAGAGAGAGAGAGAGAGAGAGAGAGAGGGAGCAGGGGGAGGGTTTGTGTGTGTATCAGCAGCATGTGGTGACTAACTATCTTTCAGAAAGATCGCAGGGCTGAGAGAGGGAATGTTTATCCAAAGCAGCGCTCATTTTCCATGATCCCCAACATTACAAAAAAATGTCTCATGCCTTATATGGAGAGTCTGAGACGGGCTCCACGAACCCAGACCTTCAGAATTCCTGGTAAAAGAGCCTGAGATACTCACACTGTTACTCATAGTCTCTCTCTCTCTCTCTCTCTCTCTCTCTCTCTCTCTCTCTCTCTCTCTCTCTCTCTCTCTCCATTCAATTGGCACTATTGGCATGGAATTTGATGTGTTGCAAACTTGCCAAAGCACAATTTCAAATATGAGAGACAACGTTAAGGAATTTAAATTAATACTAACATTATGTGAATAACAATATTAATTAATAATATACATTCTTTATTCATATCTGTGTATGAAAACAAACGGTTTATCACAAGATCATTACGAGTAATAGGCCTAAATCAGCCATTTACCAACCAGTTAGTTAGTTACTTTATTGACACAATTGTAGAAAGGAAAAGAAAAACATGAATAAAAACTTTAAAAACTAAAAAATCTTTCAATTTACTCATACAACAGGAGACAGACAGGCATGTAGCATACGCAACGGTCCTCTGTTAGTGCCCACAAAGAGTAAGCTCAAATCAGTAAACTCATGTCCATGTTTCGTTCTGATGTCTGGTGTGAGGAGACACTGTGCTGTTCATTTTGTATACCAGTCTCACATTAACAAATACGCTGCTCAGGTGGTATGCGACTCCACCTCCTCATGTCCACACGCCAGGCACGTGCACACATAGACATCAAAGGGGGCTTGAGCCCCTGCCCTTTTTTCCGTCTCTAAAAAGTGCCCTCTCCAGACCATGAACCATTTTACTATGGTGAAAGAAATGCAAATGCCCTCTTTCCATGCCATACCTGAAGGCAGCATTCAAGAGAATTGCCTCGTTCAAACTCTCCTGAACTTGAATTCAGCATCTTATGTTGAAAGATTTTCCCTCTCTGTGTAAAAATCTAGCGAAAATAGCCGACCTCCAAGCTCACAACGCGTCGCGAGCTTGGAGGTCTGCTATTTTCGATATTTTCACCAAAAGGTCTTTTTAGAAATGTCAGCCCTGCCTCTCTAACATTCTTTGCGCAGTCTAAGAGAGGACAACCGAAACCGTGTAAAGGTTATCCTCAAATAGTCCTCAATGTAAAATGTACGCTGGTGCTGGTATAGAGTGGTTGAACAGATAGATCTGAGCACATATATTATGCATACTGTAGAATAGGGCCTTCAGACACATTCTACCTGTGTGCAAGTCTCACGTTTCAATTCACTCTGTTACCAATGTTTCAATTCAACTTGTCACCCATGTTTCCATTCACTCTGTCATCCATGTTTCAACATTTCACTCCACTGTCGGGTGAAACCTCTTACAAAATAACAAATCGGGCATTAATTAAAAATAAAAATACATTTGAAAATGTTGACATTTCTGCCCGACAGCGACAACATGTGTTTCAATCTTCTCTGTCACGCATTCAGACAGAGGAATAAGTTATAGAATCAGGGTTGTATTATAGTTTGGGGGGATCCATGCCTCTCCTTTTATACACAGCATTCGCCCCTCTGGTCATTCATTTGTATGGCCTTTCTGGTCAAATTGAATGAAATACTGTACATGCACAGGGGTGTCGCACCAAATTCTGGGCCCTGGGTACAAGGATTCACTCACATTTTGTGCTTTAACTATTGAAAAATAGCAGATATACAAGCTCACAGCGCGGCACCTATTTTGAAAAATCGTGAAAATGTGTGCAAGTCTTTGAATATTTCAAATCCTTCTAAGGTTTTTTGAAAAACCTATGTTTCTAAGTCAGTGGTGCTCAAACTTTTTCACGTGAAGGACCCCCAAAATAATATGTATTTGGCCACCCCCATCTCAAAATATGTAGTTCCAGGGACCACCCAGAAGCAAAATGTAAATGTTCGTTTTAAAAATATGCAGTATATATTCCAAAATTTGCACACATTTTCACAACTTAAAAAAAATTGATCATATATATATGCTATGTTTTCAATAGTTAAAGCATTCAATAATTCTAGGCCTAAATGGATTAAATACTGTACATGCCTCTCCTCACATCCCAATTCAACAATTTTATTAAAAGCTTGCATTGTGATGCATAATTCTGAGCTTGTATCAACTATTTTCTCAGTACAAAATAAGTGTAGAGTGTAAAGCTTAAAGGGGTACTGTCACCTTGTTGAGGGGCAGATTACACTGTGACATGAGCTTCTCTGAAAACGGTCTGAAACAGTCTGAAGCTCATGTCACAGTGTAATCTGCCCCTTGCCCCCCAACAACAGCTGTCCAGTACAGTAAGTAGTCATACAGTCAGGCTATACAGACAATTAATTTGATTGGCTTATAATTGCACAATGACGTCATAAAAATATTAACTTCAGTTGTTTTTTAAGATGATTCTTAAAGTGACAGTAACCCTTTAGGTGACAGGCCCCCTTTAAGTGGTTCTTTTTTTTTTTTTTTACGATTCAAATCCTGGTTATAAAAACACTACATGATACATAATTTTAGTTTGTCTGTTATATGTTGATGCCTACTTGTATATGCCATTATTGTATACTTGCATAGTGCATTTTATCGTATTGCCGCTACATTTATGCTGTCAACTGTTTGTCTACAATCTTTGCTGTGAAGGCTCCCAAATATCAAGTAATAGGTCAGGTTGTCCATACAACACAGTAAAATAATCGGCGCTATTTTAACACAGAGAGTGTACAAAATGTGTATACTAGTCAAATTAACACAATTTGACATTTGCAAACCACTGTGTGTGTGCGTGCGTGCGTGCGTGCGTGCATGCGCATGTGTGTGTGTACGTGCGTGCATGTGGTGTGAGTGAAGGGTATGTGTTTGTGTGACGTGTGTGTGTGTGTGTGTGTGTGCGGTGCGTGCATGTGCGTGTGGGAGGAGGAGAGGGAGTGAGAGACAGACGGACAGGAAGTTCACATTATTTAGGTCTACTGGGGTCAAGTCATTTCCTGTTTTCCCTCCCCACCAAATGCCCAATGTTTACAACCTTACATTCCTATAACACACACACGCGCGCGCGTGCGTGCACGCATGCACACACACATGCACACAAGCTCACACTTTAGTGACTCATACATATTCACATATTTATCTTTCTCTTGTCTTATTGCCATGTAAATAACAGCATAATGTGGAAATGTAGCCTACTGCATTTGAGCTCACTTTACTTCATCATTAATGCAAAACATGTATGATACGCTACCCAGCAGCATACCAAGTAACATAATAACCAAAAAGGAATGGTTTTGGACATACAAGGTTTCCACTTGACAGCAACACTACAGCGTCACAGCAGAAACCTTGTATCTCCAAGTTTCAAATGTGTGTTTTTTTTTTCATAAAGTAAAGCCCATGCTTCATCATACATGCAAGACTAGTACAAATAGCAGATCTACAAGCACACAACGACTGTGTGCTTGTAAATCAGCAATTTTTTAATTTTTAAAATTATAAATACAAAAGGAACGGTTTTGGACGTACATGGTTTCCACCCGAATAGGTTTGAGTGGTTAAATGAACACACCGGGTTTAGCTGTGCTTCCTTTAAAACCAAACATTCAGTTGGTAATTCACTGTGTTTAATTGTGTTTTTAATTGTGTTGCAGGTTGCTCTGCTGCCGAGGTCCGACGATCAGCAGGTACGTGTGTTCACACAGGAGCTGGACCGGTGTGTCGCAACGCTTGACGCAGTGCATGTGCGCCCATCGTGTTTTGTCCACGGCCCATGGTGCAGTGCTGCATCTCTGGTCAGTTGGTAGTCTGAGATGAAGCACTGTAGCTCGGGACGGGGGACGGCAGCAGCCAGCGGAGGACACGCCACTGGACCTGCCTCTCAAATACAACACCTGAAGATGCTCAAACACAGGTTAGGCAAAAAGTGGGGGCCAGGGGGGCCATGGAGACCAATAGAAAAGGAGAGGAACTTAAAATGAAACATTAAGAAAGAAAATTCATTAAAGGGGTATTTCACTTTCAAAAAAGCTTTTGGTCATTTTATCATCTAATCAGGCTTTTATGAACACCCTGAAGAGTTTTTAATTTGCTTGATTCAATATTTAGATATTTGATGTAAATGTTATCAGTCAGGGCTTCTTCCCATACACGCCCATTGTAACTTCAAACTCCATTTTAAACATGATAAATTCATTTAAAACGCCCATTATTTTTTTTTCTGGTGACTCATACTACCCTCCTAATACGTGAGCAGGCTGTGCTTTTTTGATAACTTTTTTCATTTATTTTTAATAATCTTTTATAACATAATTTGTTTTCCATTTTCCGAAATAATTATTAAAAATAAATAAAAAAAAGTTATTGTTATGAATACTACGAGTATTGTGTCAGTATAGTCATTAGTCACTTTTAACCTGGCATCCCTGTTTTAGGCATGTCATTTTGTAAGAAATGTTTAAATTCAGAGATAGAATAACTGTATTTTTTATACTCTCTGTGAAAATATTTGTTGGGAAGAGATTTGGTGTAGAGGGAAAAGGGGAGGGGACCAAGTATAGACCCCTGGGGGTTTCTCCTCCCCTCTTTCCTACCTCCTCTTTCCTACCTCCTCTTTCCTACCTCCTCGTTCCTCCTCTCTCCCGGGGTCCAGTTTTCCCAGGAATCCCTTGACCAATCACAAAGGGGGATTCCTGGAAATACTGTTCTTGGGGGCGGGGCTTAACAGCTATTTTAAAACTCCATTGTGTTGTTACTGTGAATTTTCTGTATGCACAAGTATGAGAGTTATGTGTTGTACGTGTAATAATACACTATCTTTCAACAAGATGCCATATTACAGTGTTTCTCAAATTGGGGAATGTGTTGTTGTTTTTTATTTAATTTTTTATGATAAAACAATAATAAACTTAACTAGCACAACTGTTATTGAATAGAAGGAAATAGCATACTTATTGTCCGTTATGCTGTTTTATTTTAACATAATCTTGGCCCAAAGTTTAAAGGGCCAGTTCACCTCTGGGACAACCTTATTTTATTGTTGTTTGGCACACGATCAACACAATCCTGAGTTATTTTTTGTGTTCAATCTGTGTTTTGAGATATTTTAGTATTTCAGCATGACTAGTGATGCATTTTGCATCATCAGTGATGCGTTTTGTATCATATGATGCAAAACGCATCACTAGTCATGTTGAAATACTAAAATATCTCAAAACACAGATTGAACACAAAAAATAACTCAAAATTGTGTTGATCGTGTCCCAAACAACAATAAAATAAGATCTGGTTGTCACAGAGGTGAACTGGCCCTTTAAAATACATCTTCTCAGGAGGCACTGCAACTCTTTCACTCCATTTCTTAATTGTAATATTATTTGTTAAAAGGTGGTTTATAATTCATACATTTTCTATTGCTACATTCCAAACTAAATGTTGTAGCCAGGGTACTTTAGGGGAAAAAGGGTACTGGAGCACAAAACATTCCAGAACCACACACATCTCACTAACAGGATGGTTACTCTAGTCTAAAACGTACTTTAAATGATGTGAAATGTGATGTGTTTTTTTATTTAATTTGTATGTCTGTGTCCAGAAATGTATTATTCACATACATATCGTCATGTCCATGCAACACTGTCGTAATACAGAAAAGAGATAAAGAGAAAAGAGATAATCCTATATTAGAATTGCTGAATGGGTCGGCGACCACCCCGTCACTATGACTCAGATATACTGCACAATAGTAGCCGATGTTTGTGCTTAGTATAGTAACTGTTTAATAGATTACATTTGTTACTATGTCTCTTTTTGAATGTGCCTTGTTTCAATAACACATTTTAAGTGTTGTTTTGTTGCTCTTGTTTTTCCATTCATATTTTATTTAAATTCTGTTCTGATTCAGTTTTAAACTGCAAACATGAATAAATAAAGTCAAAGGAGAGATCCATGCATCTTTATATGGTTGTTTTTTATGTATTTGTATATTTTTTATAGTGACAGAAAAGTGGACACTTACTGAATATATTTACAGGCCGAAATAATTCATAGCTTTAGTAAAATAAATTAAATAAATAAATGGTGCATTTATATAGCGCTTTTATCCAAAGCGCTTTACAGAGATTGTGCATTACATTCACCCATTCACGCACACATTCATACACCGGTGGCGGAGGAAACCATGCAAGGCACCAACCTGCTCACCGGGAGCAATGTGGGGTTCAGAGTCTTGCCCAAGGACCCTTCGACATTAACTCAGGGGGGAGCCCCGATTCGAACTGGGAACCCCTTCGGGAACCCTTCGTGCTTTAATAACGGTTCTCTATCCCTGAGCTATTAGTACATTCTTTCATCATATGCAGTCTTGATGCTGATGCTAGAGTGAGGTGTGAGTAATTGCATGACAATAATGAAAAAGGAATAACGTACACATATCATTCCTTTTATCACTTCTTTTTGCTTATTTCTACATTCACATATTACCTGCCAACCTCAGACCGTCAGAAAACGAGAGATTTCTTCTGGGGGTCCCCTCCCCCTGGATTTTTTGATACTTTTATCAGGCCTGCTTTACTAGCAATTTAAATATTAAAGGCGCAAGTTGACTTGGCACATCGACAGAGTGCAGTCTATTTGAGACAGGCAGCGAGCCTTAAAAGCATTCAAGTAATACAAATACATTAATAAATGGCAAAAGCAGCAGATCTACAAGCTCAAAATGTGTTGCTTCGCACCACGTTTCAAGCTTTTGTATTTGCTACTTTCGATGCTTTTGTGTGACACTGTTGTATGATAAAGTAGGACATTATTTTATAGAAGATATATAGTGAAATTGGAGAAGAAATGTCTGCCTTCATGTGAACAGTTACCGCATTTACTGTCTTTTAACAGTATTTTTATGTCAGCATTTTCTGATTATGTGGTGAATTTATTATGTCCCTAATTGAGACTTGAACCTGAAACCTTTTGCTTACTAGGCTTTCACTCTAGACACTGAGCTATGACTGTCCCTCTGTATAACATAGTAATTCTCACACATGTTCATGACAAAGACCTGTTAATTGATACCAATTTGGTTGCAAACCTCTATCTGACAAGATGTAGTGCCATGTGGCCTTACAAGAAAGATTTGAATTTAAAAGAAAAAAGAAAGTGTTCAAACATTTTTCAAGACATTGGTGACAAGTTGACAACTAAGACAGGATTTGAACCTGTGATCATTCACCTATCTCTGCCTCCAAAACTAAGTGTTCTGAAATGCTTTCATTTCAAGGGCCCACAATTTGTATTGTATTTGGCCACAGACCCCCATGGGAAGAGATGTAGATTTATACAGATTGTTATTTAAAACAGCAACAAAAATGGCATTCTTGTCAAAAGGTAAGGCAGGAATAGAACTTATAACCTTCTGTCCTTCAGGAAGATTTTTAGACCAGTGAGTCACTGAGGTTTTCAATATTTTAATTGGATAATAAGACAAAGGGTAAAGTCCTGTTTCTATTGCGGTTCCAAAACATTCAAACATCTAGACAAGCAACAACAAATATGCTATTAAAGATTTTTTTTTCTTTTTTTCTTTTGTAATGTTGTTTGTTGTTCGTATAATAAGAAAAAAATACTATGTAGTTTCAAGCAGTAAGTAGCTTAATGAGTTAGGATGCTGAGCTAATGATACAGAGGCTGTGGGTTTAAGCCCCACTGAAGATCCTACTTTAAATTTCTTTCAAGTTTAAAATATAAAAGAGTTAGTCAAAAGCACTGGAAAACTATCTAGTTGTCTAAAGATCAGACCCTCAGTTCAGAGGTCTCATTTTCAAATCCGAGTTCTCGTACAGATCATTGTTGTTACTTTTCAAGGTTAAAATACAAAAGAACAATTCAAAAGCACCAGATAAAGTCTGCTGTGGGAGATGGTGTAGTGGTTTAAACATCAGACTCCAAATGCAGAGGTCACATGTTCAAATCCATTCCGTGCTTAGACCTTTTAAAGGCTAAAATAGAATAGAACAACTCAAAAGCACCAGGAGATACCTGCTGAGGGCCCAAAGGTGCCTTGGCTCAATGGTATGGTCGCTTGATCGGTTGTCCCTGTTACAGGCAGGTTTCAGACAGGTTCAAGTCCCATGCCCAAGGTACACGGAGGACCATTGTGGAGGGGTGTCCCTCCCCCTGTTTCCTGAGAGCTAAAGGTGGGGTGTTATATCTGAAAGAACTCTGTCCAACAAACCTTTTACATAAATATATTATGACCCTCATGCCTTGTGACCATTGGAAAAAGTTGAGAAAATTGAGACAATTTTAGTCTTAAAAAGGTCAATGTACTCCAGCAATGAACTGTAGGTGGAGTGGGACTTGAACATGGTACCTCTTAGTTGAAAGTCTGATCTTTAGACCATTAGCCCATCTCTCACTGCAAATTTACTGGTGCTTTTGAGTAATTATTTTGTATTTTATTCTTGAAAAGGTCCAAGTAATAGAGCAGCAATTAATAGGGTGACTGGGATTTGAACACAGAACCTCTGCACTGAGAGTCTGATCTTTAGACCACTACACCATCTCCAACCTATAAATATTAGGTGCTTTTGAATAATTATTTTGTACTTTACCCATGAAAATGTCAAAGTAAAACAGCAATGTAGGAGGATTGACATTAGTACATGGAACATCAGGAGATCAGTCTGATCTTTAGACCACTACTCCATCTCTCACTAACTTTTGAGTGCTCTTGAGTAATTCTTTTGTATTTGAACATTGAAAAGCTCCAAGTAAAAGAACAGTGACCTATGGGAGGACTGGGATTTGAACATGGCTGCTCTGATCTGAGAGGCCCATCAACAGTCCACTAGACCATATGCAGGGATAGCAACCTTGGAATGTTAGAACCAATAAGATTTCTATTTCTATTTTTTTAAGGGGGTAGGGGGGAGATTCCCTAAACGGGGTGTCGGGGTCTGGGCTGAGGGTCCTCCCCCAAGAACTTAATCTTAACATATATTCCTGTGTTTTATTGAATTTTACCCAGAGATACCTTGATGGGACTCACTTTTCTCCAGGTGTTTCGCCTTGATGGGACTCACTTTTCTCCGGGTGTTTCGCCTTGATGGGACTCACTTTTCTCCGGGTGTTTCGCCTTCATGGGACTCACTTTTCTCCGGGTGTTTCGCCTTCATGGGACTCACTTTTCTCCGGGTGTTTCGCCTTGATGGGACTAACTTTTTTCCAGGTGTTCCGCCTTGATTTTGGGACTCACTTTTTTGGGGATTTTTTGGTATTTTGGGACTCACTTTTCTGCGGGTGTTTCGCCTTGATGGGACTCACTTTTCTCTGGGTGTTTCGTCTTGATGGGACTCACCTTTTTCCAGGTGTTTCGCCTTGATTTTGGGACTCACTTTTTGGGGGATTTTGGAACTCACCTTTCTCCGGGTGTTTCGCTTGATGGGATTCACTTTTTTCCATTTTTTTCCCCTTGATTTTTGGTACAAGGTCTACTAAAAGGAGATCCATGAAAAGACTAAGCTTATTTCCACAGGAAACCATTAAAGTATCTCATATAACATTGAATGACAGACGAATAGAACACAGTACTATGCAGTAGATATGTAAAAAAAGAATAAAAAGAATAAAAAGTAAAACATGGGTAGCGGGTATGGCTAACAGGTAAGGCACTGCGTGGCAAGAATAGGGCCCTGACAGACCAGAGCAATCCAGGAGAAAAAAACATGTTTGTTCACAACGCTTTCTTCTTTCTGTTGTCATCTTTTCCAGGCTGTCACAAGACTCACAACACCGTGAACTCCCACCACAACAGTTTTTGTTACTTTGTGTAATATGTATTAACACAATGATGTAGGTGATTGGATATTCATACTTAAACAGACAGAGACGGACAGATGATGATTATTATTTTAATAGATGAATTTCATGGATTTCATGCTTGAACTCCTTGATGCAACATTATATTTCCGAAAATATGAACATAATGAAATTAAGGTCTCCCCCATTCATTAGTAGGACAGTCACCAGAAGCAAGGATGTGTATTTTCAATTATTACAGGGAGTTTGAAGTTGAATGGGCATATACAGGAGCAGTGTGTAACTGATCAAATTAACATTTTGAATAAAGAAACTTAAAAATAGTCCAGCACACACAAAAGGCCCAGTAGACATGAAAAATGGACCCCTGAGGGAGACCCACGGCCTCACACTTTGAATATGCAACATCAGTTCTCACATTTGTTTATAGATTTCTTTCTACTAACTATGAACACCTCGCCCCACAAGTGAACTTGTAAATCGTCTATTTTCAAATAGATGATTTTAGAGTTAAAGTGGTTGAACTGATTTTGATGCTATATTAAATAATTCGATAATTTAGCTGGTGGACCCCCTGAAATCCCAGACCCCACTTTTAGAACCAACATAACGATCATTTTGTCAGTACAGTCAGGTTGAATAAATGCTCTGTGAAAAAAGATAAAGACAAAACTGGCATATACTGTATGTGGCACAGTCACATTGTCTAATGAATAGACTATTATATAGGCTTAATGTAAATATAAAAATATAATACAAATATATAACAGTTTCTGTATATAATTATTACAGGAGAACTTCGAATCGTGAACATGAATCCTATCACTGTGACACTGTGACAACACCCAAAGTTCTGCTTTAACAATATAAAAATATGTGTTTTCAGCATTTCATATTGTCACTGTCGGGTAGAAACCTTGTATGTCCGAACTGGAAAAAATAACCTGCGTTCCAATGGATCCAATGTAGTAATGTTTTCTCTCTCAAGCTCTTGTTAATAATGTTCTTGGGTCCAATATTTATAAAACCCATAGCCACACTTGACCACTTTCACTCTAAAAAAAATCACTAAAATTGCAGATATTTAATACTTGGTAGACACTGTAGTATGACAAAGTAGGACATTCATTTACAACCTAAAACAAAACTAAAACTAAAAACAAATAAACAAAAAACAGTATGGACATAAAAGGTTACTACCCAACAGCAGCGATATACATGTATATAGTAATAACATAATATTTAATATATAATAATAAAATAGTAATAATAATAATACATTATAATTATTCAAAACCACACTGCAGCTGATGGTAATCTAGCCTTGTTTAAAGCTAGTGGGTCTATGGCCACTTGGTGTGCAGGCACTGCTGCAGCAGAAAGAGTCTCCTGACTTCCACAGCCGGTTCATCTTTTAATTTCAACAACTCTCAGTCAGATGTCCAAAGACATAAATTTAACCTATTCTCAGTACACTCTCAGAGTCCAGTTGGACCCCTAGTCGTCCCAGTACCATACGTTGAGAAACCCATTAAGACCTGAGGCAGATTGTACAAAATGTCTTCTAAGTCCTAACTGTTTTTTCAAAAAGTTATGTTTCTATATCAGTGGTACGCAAAACCTTTTCATGTCAATGACCCCTAAAATTATATGTACAGTATTTGGCCGCCGATCTCAAAATAGTTTGTTCCAGGGACCCCCAGAAGCAAGGTTTTATGTTAACAATGTTCGCTTAGAAAGAAATATAGTCATAGTGTGACATGAAGTGGGGTGCTATGAGCTTGTATATCTGCTATTTTCTTATAGCCAAAGTATATATGGCTAAAATCTAAAATGACACATGCTTTCCTGATTTAATGGATTAACTGACTCCTAAACATTGTTGTGGGTATTGGAGTTGCACAATTAATGCTAAAATGGTGATCCAAATGATTTGTTTCAGTAACGTGATCTTCACTGTCTCAATTAAATAGGGACACTGTTTTGAAGCTATATGTGTTTCTTGTTGCCTCTTATCAACTACAGTCGATGATCTAGTAAATACCTTTTAATTATTTTTAGGATTAGGACTAATTAGGAATTTAGGATTAGATATGCCAGTATCCTGTACTGGCCTATCACAGCTCGCTTTGCAAATAAAATTAAAGAATATTAAAAACACATTCATCATTACAGTATGGTCTCTATCGGGTGATCCGTGGAAACCTAAAAAAAAAGTCCAAAACTGTTACTTTTCAGGATTCAAATTTGAAAGCATCAAAAGAAACAGATCCACAAGCTGAAAACATGTTGCTTCATGCCTAGGTTTGAGCTTGTAGAGCTGCTACTTTTGATATTTTTGTGTGGTGCTATAGTAAGGCATTACTTTACAAAAAAAACACAAACAGTTAGAATAAAGATTCTGCCCGACAAAAAACGATAAGCATGGAAACTGCAGCATGGAAACTAACTATACCTGACAAAAAGCCTCTCAAAGTACACACACTGATGCAGCATAGAGAGTGACCCGCAGCTTCCACAGCTTTGGGTAAAGCGCACTCCAAATAAGATCATGGTTTCACTACACAGCATTAACATTGTTTCAAAAAGTTTCCAAAATAGCGAAATAGACGATCTACAAGCTCATCAAGGCATGGCGATGCGACGTGCTGTGACCTTGTAGGTCGGCAATTCTTGGTACAGTATATAGGTATAAGTGATTGACATTTTGGCAAATGTGAGAAGGGGAGGTTTCAAGCAAAAAGGTTGGGAACCACTTATTTATGTCTTATCTTATCTCTGTGTGAGACACACACACACTGTCGCTCCTGCTCACACAATGCTGTGCTCTGTGTGGTCATTTTGTTCAGCTTCATCCATCTCATCCTGGGTGGAAACATCGGGCTGCGGAGCGCTGGGTCCCTTGTACTGGAGAACTCTCTGATCGACTGCCTCATAGGCCCTACCAACACAGATCAATGCAACATTATCACATACAGGCTGACCGGACCATAGACGCCATCGGTGGACCGCAATTAAGTACATTTACTTGAGTATCTGTACTCATTGTAGTGTAAAATATATTTACTTCTCATACCTGCGAAAGCGATCCTTGTTGAGAAGGCAGACTAGTAGAAGCACACCAGCGAAAACACCAGCTAAAGCAATGATGACTGGAATCCATGGGAAATCACGATCTGTAAGAAGAATTGAGACAGCTCACTAATTACAGTCAAGATTTTAGGCAAATAAAATAAAATAAAAAGCAAATTCACAGTGATGAGGTGGAGACAGAGTATTATGTACGAGCTGATGTCAAATATCATTAGTAATGCAAGATAGATGATTAAAAAGGCATGGTGTATATGGAAACTGACTTGTGTATTCCCTTATGCTGGACTTTATTGTGTTATCCTCACTAACTTGTAACTGTATGTTGATTGTTGATTATTTTCAAATAACATAAAATAAAATAAAGCTAGTGTATTTGGGAAAGAAAGAAAGAAAGAAAGAAAGAAAGAAAGAAAGAAAGAAACATCATGTTACTGTGTCTAGGCCCTATGGGTGACGTGCATGTGACGTCATGAATTTAGAGGGCCACCACTTCAAAAATCCATATTACACCACTGGAGAGGGCGTTCCCTTTTCTTTGACGACGGTCAGCCAGATTGTGGAGAGTAACAGGAAGAGACGTGCAGAAAGTGGGAGACATTATAACCAGTTACACTTAAAACAAGATGATCATTATCATTATTGTTAAGATTTCTCTTTCTCACCTTCATTGCCCACAGCATTTCCTGGGGTCTGTCTTTCATTTTCGTCAGTACAGATTGCTGTGATGTCAAAATGGATATATTAAAACATGAACAAAACAAAAACAAAGCACTAACTCCATAACAACGTATGATTTAAGGGGAACTTCAATCATTAACTGTTGTACTCTCCCCGATGTCCACTTCTGCTTTTAATGTGTTTGATATCATTCTTTGACTGTGTTTTGATTTGAATTCCTAGAGAGCCATTCACTCACTTCACTGACACTGTACAACTGTTACGAAGGTGATACAAGACTAGTATTTCTCCAACACCATCTCTTTGTGGCTTTATGCACACTTGCATAGGAGTTTTCACTTTCACAATGTCACTGAGCTCTTTTGAACACTACTTTACACAGATCAAGTGAATAGCAAGGCTGATTCCACATAGGATGCAGTGTAAATGTCCACAATTCCAAAGCTCTGTAAATCTCTCAATAGCCGTCATACAGCATTCTTTCCTCCCTACAGACGTAGTATTAGCAAAATATCGTCTCTGTCCAGTGGAAACCTCACGTCCTAAACTTACATTAATTTACGAAAGAACTTTAAACAAGTTAAAATATGGAAATAAGATGTTTCTGCCCGACAGCAACAATATCGTTTTTTGGAACTTTTTACAGACTTTTAATGTAATGTTTAGACTGTAACGACCCAATTTCCTCTCAGAGTCAAATAGTCTTAAAATAGGACCTCAACAGTATTGTTCACCCGTGTGGTGTTACTGTATCTCATCATACTGCACTGCTTGAAGGTACTAATAATGACACTCACCAATACAGCGGGCTGTGTGCACATGCTCCTAGGAGGGAGGGAGAGAGGGAGTTAGGGCTGTAACAGTTAATGAAACTCATTGATAATTAAATAAAACACTTAATTAATAATCTATGCCTACTTTATGCATGTCAAAACACATCAAAAATAGTGCGTGAGAGAGCTTCTGATGATAAGCATGTTCATCTGTAATGCTGCGGTCATTCTGTACCTGGCCATCTATGCAGGTGCGTTCATAGTTCAGCTTCTCCATGCACACTGTGGTGGTGATAGAGTGGTCATCTGAGGAGGTCACCAGGGTCCTGTTGTACTCTGCCTCATTGGCTACTATGATGCCCTGAGGTCAGCAAATACACACACACACACACACACACACACACACACACACACACACACACACACACACACACACACCCGTGCGCGCACATGTATAGAGTAATGATTGACAAAACAATAATAATACTTTTACAAACAACAAACTGCTCTGAATTGAGTTCCATTCAACTGGTGTCCTTGTCAGTCTACTGGCCAAGTCGGGGACTGCTAAATACTATTTTTCTTTTAGCATTGATAGATGTACTCCTCATTAATATCCACTGTGAATTGATTGACTGTACTTCACCTGTACTACTAGGGATATGTTGTTCATTATCAGGATTCTGCCAGACAGCAACAATAGTCGGGCCGATGCAAGTCAGGAGCGATGCAAGGTGGGAATGCATACCCCAACCGGTTATGCAATACTTGTACTGATAATGTTAGATGTTACAATCAATGAGTTATTTATTAATGGCCACTAGTCTTCTAGGGACGTTGCAAGTTGCGAATGCATGCCCCACCCAGTCCTGCAATATCTACTTCGTACTTGTTCTCTGTTTGGCTCTGTTTGAATGAGCTAGGTGTTGAAAGGGTTAACTCACGTTAGCATCAGTCCAGTCGTAGTTACATTTGTGTGACAGTGGAAGATCCAAGAGGTTGTATCTGGTTTGGTGTCCATGGTCCAATTTGGTCACATTGCATCTCAGAGGTTGGGCACTGGCAACAGCTGCTATGGCAACTTAAGACAAAGAATGAGAAGAAATCTTTTTAGAAACCACTTGTTAATGAAGTATTTGTATTTCGATATTTGGTATTCATTTTATCTGACACGCTCCTTCCAATATAAACTCACTGTAACTTCAAACAGTCAGACAGACTACTTAATTTCTCTGCTGTGTTAGACTTAGGCTACAAAGGAGCGCCGGCCAGCATAGCGCCTCACCCCACGGAAGTTAGGGTTAGGGTTTGGGTTAGGTTTGGTTGTCGAAAAGATGATATGTAGAAACAGCTACACGCTCCCGGCACGGGTGCCAACATTGGCACAGGGGAGGGTGCACTGGCAGAAGTGTGAGAGAGAGTATTTTTTATTTTAAAATGAAATATTGTTTTTTAAAAGTGGTCAATTAAACGAAGTCACCTTTACATCATATTACATCCTGCACATAATTCTACATTCATTAAAACTCTGAACCTTGACTGAGGAGGGAGTCAGGGAGATAGGTGGGTTACTGAGTCTAATGATCGTTATAACAATGTCCTGCCAATCAAAATATGTCAGAATGTTTGATTGCGACCAAAGGCCGCAGTTTACTATGAGAAATGGCACATCATGTCCGTGTCCGTGTCCGTGTGACATCACGCTGACTCTCACGCTCTGACATCACTGTGATGTCAGGGGAACCAAATCCCTTTCATGGCCACATATGGAGATCCCTGATGTCATCAATATTAAGCCCATATCTGTGAATATCTATGGGTACCAGGGGTCTCCATATATGGGTAACTGGTCCGATATACATCACCGGCCAGATGGGAAAGACATGACGCAACCTTGCTTTTCGCCCTTAGGCGTCTTACTGGTAAGTCATTATCATGTTGTCATTTATGTTGGCATACGTAACATGGCACACTGACCATCTAGAAAATAAAAACATGGCACTTTCATTTCAAAAAGGTTGCTGACCCCTGGGCTACCTGATCATTATGGTCTCCTGAAATACTGCAGGTTCTGTAGTGGCAAAAAAAAAGGATACAGACTCATACAGTACACTCTACCAGCTCATTTTAAACATAATAGCCAACAAACCGTTCACTTCACAGTGGCCAGTGTATAGCTATTTGTATGTATTTATTATTCACATTCACTACAAGGCTAACTACTATACCTTCTTTAATTAAATATCTTGAATCTGCCGGCTAGAATCGCAGAGTAGAGACAATGACGTCACTGCTTTCAACCCCCCCCCAACCTCTTTATGGTGGTAAACAAGGAAAAGCATTGAGATTCCGACACAGGCTGTGTTTAGGCGTGCAAATAATGATGATATCAATGCAGTGATTTATGTGAGTACTAGTAGCGAAGTAGGTTTGTTTATGTTTATTTTTTTACTGAAGTCGAGCCCTCGTGGGGCAGCAATTCAATTCCAAATAACGCGTATCTGAGGCTGAGCCGAATTCCTGGAAGAGCCTGAGATACCTGGCTAGTGAATAATAAACCCATTGAGTTAAACACGACCCCTATTTAGACATGTAGTGCTAGTATTCATTTGCAATATTTTACATTTAAATGCTAACATACGCCGCGGAAATCAAAGCTCAAAATGAATAGCGCTGCGTTACTTGAGATGACGCAATTACACTTTCTAACTACAGTGTACAAACAATGGAAGTGTCGCGTGAGTGTCGACTGTCAAGATAACTCAACTGTAAAAAACACATAACAGCCAACACAGTAAACATGTAACATGTTATGTTAACTTTGAATACTTACGGCAGAGCACCAGTTTTCGGCCAAGAAACAAATCCATTCGAAAAGCTTTTTGGCAACTTTTGTAGGTGGGCAATAATAGTGGCGCGGTGTTTATGATTGTCTATCTCATGATTGTCTTGATATGACGTGATAATAGAGCCAAACCCTTCTCGTGCTGGGGGGATCCCCCAGGCTGACAGCAGTGGTGGAAAAGTACTCTGTTAGTAAAAGTCAGGAATTCTAAATGTACATGAGTAAAAGTATTGGTATTCAAAATGTGCTTAGAGTACAAAAGTAAAAAGTACTCATAATGCAGAATGTCCCATTTCACAAGTTTTCAGATTTGTAAAATGTATAAAAAATATAATAATAATAAACTTAAATAGCAGATCTACAAGCTCACAATGTGTTGCGATGCTGTTTTCTTTCTGCTATTTTTAAATGGCCGAAATGTATATAGCCTAGGGTTGAAGTGTTTATGTTATAGGCCTAATAGCATAATAAAAATCTACAAAACTAACTAGAAAGTTTTCAAATAAATGCAGTGGAGTAAAAGTACAATATTTTGATCTGAGATGTAGTGGAGTAAAAGTATTGGAAGGTGGAAATACTCAAGTAAAGTTCAAATACCTCACAACTGTAGCCTACTAAGTACAGTAACTAAGTAAATCTATTTAGTTACTTTCCACCATGCACAGGCACACATGTGAGGTGTGGTGACGTGAGGGGGTGATATGGTGTAATAATGCAGTGTGATGCAATCGCCCATCGATGGGGACTTCCAGAGTGCGTTCTAAGATTTACACTGTAACAAGTTACTGTATAGTGGTGAATCTGGTGATGGACAGACAGATAATAACAGTGGCTCCCAACCTTTTCTGGATCAGGGCCCACGTGAATATCTTGAAAGTGCAAGAGGTCAGAAATGGGCACATCTTTTGGGGAGGACATATGGGCACATTACCCATTTTACATTTTAGAGCCATAAAGGTGGTTAGAACTAGGGTTGCAAACTCAAATAAGGGACACCTCCCGGCTGCCTGCCTTCCAATGTCATCAATCAATCTCTGATTTGGGACTGTGAATGCATTGGCATAAGGTGAAAGGTAAAGTGGAAGACTCGGTTAATTCTGCATTGGAAATTCAGATTTCAGCATCATCCAGCCGATTGCTGCCGGGGAGCAGTTAGGTGAGAAGTGTCTTGCTCATGGACACCTCCATGCATGGCTGGGGCCAGGAGGATTTTAGGGAGTGAGGATCCGTACTTTTGAACATAAGTTGTAGCTTGGGGACGTAATTTACAATCATAAATTAAGCAATGTTTAATTGTCTATCTTAAAATATCAATCTCATTGTCTTTACATTCCAGGTTCATATATTAGAGAGAGTTGGGCTTAGGTATTGCTTTTACCTTCAGCAAACATTATCGTTATTCTCCACATGGTCTCCTGTTATTATTCATTTATTATTCATTTCAGACCAGTGTGTGGAGTGAGTGCAGGTGAAGATGAACTCTCCAAACTCAGCCAGGGACATTTCTATTAAGAAGGAGGAACTTGAAGACCACCCACAACACAGTACGTATTTGGCCCGATTCATTATCTGTCTGTAAATAAAGTGACTAAATCCGGAGGAAAGTTTTGTTATATTATGAGCTGTGGACTCTGACTGGACAGTAACAGTGGACTGTCACTGGACAGGTTTGTGTTTATTGTGGATGTCACAGTGATTGTTGACTGAGCTGAAAATGCAACTATCCTGCCTGATGCACGCACGCAACCCTCCGCAATAGCTTTCGCCTCTCGGAGAGGCGAACAAGCTACGCTCTGTCTACGACCAGTCTCAAAGTAATGGTGAATAATAAGCTAAATATAGCATCAGACCAGAGAATATGGTATTTCGTTGAAATGTGCCACGGGGAAATGTCTCTGGCTTATTTAGGCTGCAGCACAGAGGTATTGAGTCCGCTCAATTCTACCGACTTGCAAAAGGCTCTGGGTATGTTTCTCGAAAATAGCCGTGCTACAAGCTAACAGTGCAACGCATTGTTAGCTTGTAGATCTGCTATTTTCCGTGAGCGGCCCTGTACAACGGTCAGTCTGACAAGCTTCTGACGTCATCGTATTCTCCGTACTGTTCCTTTTATACAGCTTCACACACTCAATACGAAAACGAAGAAATCCACCTGGGGCCCCGAATTCAAAAAAGATGCGGACTTAGTCATAAATACAGGTCTTAGGGACCTCTCATCCGTACTTGTTAACATAAGTTGTAGCTTGGGGACATAATTTACAATCATAAATTAAGCAAGATGTCTACCCTTAAATATCAATCTCATTGTCTTTGCATTCCAGGTTCATATGTTAGAGAGTTGGGCTTCGGTATTGCGTTTACCTTCTTCAGCAAACATTATTGTTATTCTCCACTAGGTCTCCAGTTATTATTCACTTACTTCATTTCAGACCAATGTGTGAAGTCCAGACTGCAGGTGAAGATGAACTCTCCAGACCCAGCCAGGGACATTGCTATTAAGCAGGAGGAACCTGAAGACCACCCACAACACAGTACGTATTTGGAACGATTCATTATCTGGCCGTAAATAACATGTAAATAAATTGACTAAATACGGTGTATATTCTGTAAGCAAATACTGACGTGCAATTCACCAAGCAGTGCGTACAGCCTTCATTTGTGTGTATCGCGGCTCTAGCTCATTTTTGCCTGACAGTCACGGGGATTTCCCCTTCTCCAGGCGTTTCGCCTCGTGTCGAACCTCCGCGCCCATTTTAACACCATACAAGGTAACTGTGAACTCTAACGTGATGACGTTTATGGTCTCACGTTGCTAACGCAAGACCATAAACATCATCACTTCTAAATGTACAGATCTACAAGTACAAGCCATTTCGTGGCCGATCACAAAGATTGTATGTTGATGTGTTGAAGCGTCCCAAAGCTACTAGCTAACTAGCTAGCGCGGTAATGCGGCAGAAGCGGCACAGGATCAGGAAATGGAGAAATGGGCGTTCTCCTGCTAAATTTAACATGGCCAATGGAGATTCCGCTTTCTTACTTTTTTCTGGCCCAAACCGGAGGTGCTACTTTTCAAGCAGCTCGGCACCAGCGGCCTGGACCAACGGCAATAGAGAGAGTTAAGAGCTACAATCAATTTTGGTTTGTTTTGCTGGGGGACGTAAACAGACCCTTAAAGGACAACTTAGTTTTTTTTTTACAACAAGGTTCATATTTTAGATTGTAATTAGAGAAAAGAAAAGATGAGTGTTAAAATGTTTTCATTTGCTGCTTTCTATTGTTTTAGCCATTTTAGCGATTTTGATTTCAGTGGGTCGGGGCATGCATACAAGTAGCTAAATATGTATTTTTTTAGATAAACTTGGTGTTGGTTACCAAGTGATCCCTGTTGTCGTTGACCCAGAGGAACCCGCTGCAATGGACCAAGAGCCTGGTGTTGGTTGCCAAGAGATCCCAGTAGTCAGGGAATTTTAATAGAACCCTGGGAATAAATTCCTTACCAAACAATTTCTTCACCAATGTGTTCGTAAAGGTGTCTAGTAACATATCTAACAAAGATTGAAATTCAACATCCCTAGCAAAATGTTTGACAGCTAGGGTAATTCTGGGTCTCATTCACTTACTATACGCTGTACTATAAAGGAAAAAATTACTCCCAAAAATATGCTTTAAGTAGCTAGCATTTTAGGGGTCTACTGGGTGTTTTTATTATTCTGAATCCATTGCAAGCATTTGTTTTGCACGAAAAACATTAATTGGGCCAAAAACAGATGCGAAAAAACTATGGTTTAGTGATGAGTCATCACTTTTCACAAGGTGTATGGGGTCCATTTTTGGCCCAAGGGATGTTTTTCGTGCAAAACAAATGCTTGCAATGGATTCAGAATAATTAAAAACACCTAGTTAGACCCCTCACATCCCACTTAAAGCATAATTTTGGGAGTGATATCTTCCCTTACAGTATAGTGTATAGTAAGTGAATGAGACCCAGAATTACCCTAGCTGTCAAACATTTTGCTAGGGATGTTGAATTTCAATCTTTGTTAGATATGTTACTAGACACCTTTACGAACACATTGGTGAAGAAATTGTTTGGTAAGGAATTTATTCCCACATTTGACAGATATTCTGATAACTTTCCCTGACTACAGGTGTCGTCGACCCAGAAGAACCTGATGCAATGGACCTGGTGATCGAGGTCGAGACTGAATCGGACCTCTCCGAATCCGACGACGATCAGGAGAGTCCAGTCAACTCCCAGCCGTCCCAATCTGACCATACAGATACTGATCTGGACGAGGCGGACGAAGAATGGACCCCGAGGAAAGAGCACCCTATTACTTTCGAAAGTGGTAAAGACAAAATCACCATTACACCTCTGCTGATGATCTAAGTCAGGGTTCCCCAATAGGTGGCCCACGGGCCATTTGCGGCCCGCGGGGGGCTACTGTCTGGCCCCCACCAACCCCAGTAATAATGGTAGTATAAGAGCAGCAAGAACACTAGTGTATCGTCATTGTCGGGTGGAAAACCTGTATCTCAAAATGTGTACGTTCTTTTGCAAAGTAAAGCTCTGCTTGATCAAACAAGGCCTTCGCACAAAAGTAGTGAAAACAGCCGATCTACAAGCACACAACGCCTCCCGCGAGGCGTTGTGTGCTTGTAGATCTGCTGTTTTCACTAGTTTAAATCATTTTAAAAATGATAAATGCAAAACGAACGGTTTTGGACATACAAGATTTTCACCCGACAACGACGATATCTGAACTGTCACTGGAGTAGAGGAAACGCCACCGTCGCCCCCTGCAATGTTGTGGCCCTCGGCTTGGTACCCTAGATGCCTAGACATAATTTGGCCCTTGGGGAAAACTAATTGGGGAACCCTGATCTAAGTAATTTACTATTACATTGGATGCATGGTGACTATGTACTGCATTTTATGTATTACATACTGTATATACTTATTGTAAGTCACATTTATTTACTAAATCCCAAAATTGTAAATTGATTTGTTTACATATTTACCAAACTATTTGATATTTTCCTGGCTATGATTTTAGATACGGAGTCGGATGGAGCGGAGCCCACAACTCATTCTAGACCTTTAAGCAGTACAAAAAGTAAGACATTTTTTTATTTTTTTCAGATACATTTTCACATTGTATAATTCTATTGCATTGTAGAGTAGATATAGAGATCTGTTTGTTCAATGCTTTTATCATTTACATTGTAATTGGAGGTGGCAATGAAGAAGTAGAGGGCTGTGCCTCCCTTGACTCTTCTGAAATCACAGTAGTAAATTATAAAATAGTAAATATGATGTGCACGAAATGAAATCATTTTTAAAAACGTGTGCCAGGAGGTGGCAGGGGTGCACCATTCTACAGACGCGGTGGAGGCCTTCCGGCAGAGCCTGGCTGGAGCCAAACGGACTGGAATCCCAGAGACATTGAGTTCACGGCAGTCCCTGGGCCTGCCAGTGCTGCGGCTGCCCTCCAGTCCCAAGATCCGGTTGACTTCCTCGAACTGTTCCTCACAGATGAGCTGCTGCTGCGTATCGCTGAGCAGACCAATTTGTATGCAGCACAGTGCATACCACCTGACGGTGAGAGCACACCGCATGCTAGAGCTAATGCATGGAAACCTACCAATGTGGCCGAACTGAAACATTACTTCGGGCTCCACTTTCTTACTGCCATAATACATAAACCGGAAATCGAAATGTACTGGTCAGTCGATGAGATGCTGGTGACCCCCTTCTTCAACAAAACCATGTCTCGAAACCGTTTTCAACTGATTTGGAGGTTTCTTCACTTCACTGATAATTCAAATGCAGCAAACCTTGGTGCTGACAAGTTGCGCAAAATCCGACCAGTTTTAGATTATGTTGTCTCCAAATTTCGTGAAATGTACATACCAGATAAAAACATTTCTGTTGATGCGGGTACACTTCTATATCGTGGGCGCCTACATTTTAAAATCTTTAATCGACAGAAGACAGAGAAATGTGGGATTAAGACTTATGTCCTCTGTGATTTGGCGACAGGGTATTGTTTCAACATGAAACCGTACTGCAGAGAACCTGCTGTCCAGGTTGAGACAGTTGAATTCCTCCTGGATGGGCTAGCAGGTTTTGGCTACAGGTTATTTATGGATAACATAACAAATTCTGTAGAAATGTGTGACCGTATGCTTGAGCTGAATACACATGTGTGTGGCAAAAATAACAGGGGAGGACCACAGTGCATTCGACGGCTTACCGACGCTGACCTGAATGTTGGGGATTCAATTGCGATGCACAATGACAAAGTGATGTTCTTGGGGTGGCGGGATAAAAGCATTATACGAATGGTGTCGACATTCCACCAGGGAAACATGGAAACCGTGGAGGTATGGCAGAGACATCGGAGTGTTAAAGTGTCAAAAGAGAAGCCTGACTGCATTGTTGAGCACCACCAGAGAATGAATGGGATTGATAAGTTGCACAGACATATTGCATATTACCCATTCATGAGGAAGACTACCAAGTGGACGAACAAATTTGCGGCCTACCTGTTTTCAATATGCATGTTCAACGCTTTTGTTATTTATCAGGCCAAAAACCCCCAGGGTAGGTGTAAATATCTTGTCGACTTCATGCAATCTGTCATACGGTCTTGGACCAGTGTACAGGCACCACAGCGTGAGAGGAGGAGGAACCGCTGTGAGGAAATGGGGAGCGGGGATGCAGAAGGGGTTAGGGTTAGGAATGCTCCTCCACTCGAACCGGATCCAAGGGCACCACGCGAGGAGGCCGAGGGCAGGCTGGATGTCACCCTAGGCCATTTACTTGTGACGTTACAGCCCACCCGTAAAAAAGCTAGACCGACCAAGAGATGTAGGCTGTGTAACCTCAAAGGTCTGCGGAGCGAGACACGCACCTATTGCCCAGTCTGTCGGATGCCCTTACACCATGATTGTTTCCCAATTTATCACACTGATCCGAGCTTGTAGTTGATACTGTATTTGAGCTGCTGCACATTTGAATGTAAACTGTACTTGAATATAAGTTTGTAAAAGGTTACTTTATACATTTATTTTTACGGAACGGAAGGCTGCATTTGAATGTAAACTGACCTTACTAAAAGTATGTAAAAAAAGCATTTTCTGAGTTGTATTTATTTTTGGAATTTGTTTGAAAACAACTTCTGTTCATATGCCTAATGTCACTGAAGCCAACAATAAATGGCTAAAGAGAGACTCAGGGCAGTGGACGTTGTGGTACCAAGAGATCTTTGCACTTGTGTTGGGTGGAGTCTTTCGGCTATACCTGTACCATAATTCTCAAGGGATCCTTTATCCATAAAGAAACATATTACATGAGAAAGTAACCTTAAATATCTTTGTACAAAAACAGAGACACTTGGGTATTTATACATTGCCAGAAGTCAGCTGACATTGCCAGATAAAGAACTGAGCTACTTCATTCAGCTAAATGTCATTAGCTGGTTTCCTCCAGAGGTCTGTACATGGCCCCCCCACCTTTTCCCTTTATATGAAATATCTTCACCTATTTTCACTGAATGTTTGACCATTATGGCATGCCCTGAATAGGTTATACTGTATGTGGTTGATTTTTTTCTTTTCTTCTGAGTGTGCCATATGTACGCACTCTGAGTTAAATAAGCACTGAGTATTTTACACTGGGATCCCACTATTAGTTCAGTGATTCTCAGCCTTTTGAATTTCAAGGTTGATATGCAGATTTGGCTATGGACCCCATTTCATTTCTTCAATCTCTGGGAGCCCAATCTACACAGTAAAAACCTCAGTGTATATTTAACTGTGAGTGTACAAATGGACCTTTGGTGGATCCTGCACCCAATGTCGAGAATCAGTGTTCTAGAATTCAGTCAGAAACCACAAGGCCAGCAGCATCAGTGACTGGGAAGAAGTTTGGATTTGGAGCCCTTTAGTAGTTGAGCAATTTTTTTATCATACATTTGGAGACGGCTGTATAAATGGCCTCATGTGCCATAGCATTAATTAGTCACATTTCATACTATGGCAATTATGAAATATATATGAATATGTCCACAAGATTCACTATGTGCCCTCATCGAATTCTATTGGCATAAAGTAGCCTATAGTTTGACCATTGATGTTTGGCCACTAGATGGCACTCTAAGACCATATAATGGGCCAGGTTTATGTTAAAGGAGCACTTCATCCTATTTAAGTCTTCATGGCACCATTTCTGTCTACTTGGTCTGTGTCTCAGAGGGGGCAATTCAGGAACATGCCTTCCAGTAAAACAAAACGTTTAGAACTTTTTAGTTTTATTGATGCAACTCGACTCAAAATCTATTTCTCACAACATGCCACGATGCACGTTGTGAGCTTGAATATCTATAAAAAAAAATGTAATTGTGGTATTGCCATTTCTATTGGAGTACTTCCACCATTGGTGTAAACTCTCAAATGATTGGACTCACAGATTAGAGTGTGTGTGTGTGTGTGTGTGAAACCTAGTTCAACTGGTTTAGGCAAAGAGAACCGCAGGGTGTGTGGACCTGCTGTGTTATGTCTGATTTATATCCAATCTACAAGCTGACAAAACAACTCGTCCCAACTCCCAGCACGATGTGTTGTGAGCTTGTAGATCGGCTATTTTTGGAGTGTGGCAACTAAGTATATAAATCAGGCTTACGTGAGGTTGCGGGCTAGAGAAGATCATATTAGGTAGGAAATGTCACGCACAGGCCAACACAAAAATAGCACATCTAAAAGCTCACAAGGCATTGCGCTGCAACGACTTGTGAGCTTATAGATCTGCTATTTTTGGTGCACCGGCACACAACTAGAACTCTTAACCCCAAACCTAACCCCTAAATACCCAAACCTAACACAAAGCCGAACCTGAGTCTTTTACTTTATGTAAGTTTAACCCTGAGAAGTGTTTTCTTTAACCATATACTATGCTTGTAGGGCAACACACGCGCGCACACACACACACACACCCCTCTTGTGCTTCCTCATACCTGTGAATTAAGGCTGACACACCTTAACTAAGGTGTGGCCCTGCAGTCATTCACTCTCACTGACTCACTGCTGTCACACGCACAGCCAAAATATCTGTAGATGTACTGTATGTGTTTGCCTGTTTAACCCCTTCAACCAGTGCTTCTCAAGCATAATGTCAATGACTCCCCCACCCCCAATAACGAGACGTATTTGGCCGCAGACCACCCTTCAAAATTATTCCAAACTTGTCAGAATGAAAAAAAAAAAAATAGACGATCTACAAACGCACAATGCGGCATTGTGTGATGTGAGGTTGTAGATAAGCTATTTTTGAATAGCCGTAGTATAAAACAGGGTTGAATTGTTTAGGCCGGTTTAGCTTGGCACCCCCTGGAAGTCGGAACCCCTTCAAGGACCCCACTTTGACAACCACTGCCTTAAACCTTATATACCTATACTATCATCACTGACTGGAGTAGCCTACTGCTATTCAGTCGGATGGATGGACGGACAGGAGCAAAGACAGTCTATGGCCTATGGGCCATCCGGCCTGGCGGAGACAACAACGAAAAAGACCAATGTTTGCAATGGGAGGTTGGTTTGTTTCATGAACCTTGACCTTGGTCTGTCGCTGCCCTCCTCCTGACATCTGTTGCAGTCTAGCCACAGAAACACCCTGCTCGCCCTCCCGTCTTCAGTCTGTCTCTGCTTGCTTTTGTTACTACTTCTGTCTGGACATCTGACCCCAACTGATCCCCCATCCCCCCACCCCACCCGGTGCATTGTGGCACTCGTTGCTTTGAGACTGCTGGGACAATGATTCTCACATTGTCTCATGTCAAGGACACCACATTGATTGTATTTGGCCACGGATCACCATCTGAGAAATATATTGCCAGCGATCCCCGATCATGATTTGTGCTGTTAAAATATTCCACAGAAACCATGATGCATCTCCACATTTCAAATTTCCCCTCCTTTTTCCCGGAAATGAATGCCCTACTGGCCTACTTCAAGTGTCAGACAAAAGTAGTGAAAATAGCTTAAAAGTAGCAGGAAATAATAATTTTTCAAATAATGAAAAGGGAACGATTTTGGACAAGGTTTCCACCAGACAGCAACTATGGGAACGGTCCACATTTAGAGTTACATTCAGTCAGGTTTGCAGGGCCTGCTGAGGCAAGCAGTGCATGTAAGCAAAAACCAAACCCCAAGTGTCAGTACAAAAACCACACACACCATCGCCGTTGGGCAGAATCCTTGTATCTTCACATTTCAACTTTCGAGCTTGTTGAACTTCTATTTCTTTAAAGTGAAAGTGGCTTTCACTTAAGTGGCAATTTCCAAATATACTAAAAGCATAGGTCTTAATTGGTTAATGTTTTGTAATAATCCAAATCTACAAAGCAACTTGTAGCTGAAGTTGTCAAATAGTAGTGGTGGAGTAAAAAGCATAATGTTTGCCACTGAGATGTAGTGGAATAGAAGTATAAAATATAGAGAATGTTGACATACGCTGACATAAGTAAAGTAAATGTACCTCAAACTAGTTACTTTCAAACACTGGGTGTAGTTACACCTGAACTCAGCGTATTCCCGCACTGTGATTACAGCCTGCTCACACAGGGAATGCCAGCTGTGATAATGGGTGCAGGCCATTCATTTTGCTGACAATGAAGAGCAGTTCCTACTCAAATCAGTATTTAACGTCTTACCTACTTCTAAATTGCACCCTTCTCTAACAATAAGATCTCAAGTTTTTACAATGATAAAGGCTATTTAAAAAAACAAAGCGCAATCTGAAAATGCATCTCTGCTGGTAGGCTCTGTCTCGCTTAAGGGAAAACGAGATTTGACTGGAGCCAGTCCACCCAGTTGCACGTACTGAGATGTGACATCACTGTAGCTCAAATAAAATGTGCCTTTAAACACTTTATTACATTCTGATTATTAATCAGAAATGTCATTGTGAAAGCACCAAGTAGTCCTCTCCACAATATCATCACAATATAAATATCAAGTCCACATCGCCCACCCCTGACTAGTCATGATGGCAAATTGTTTGACACCTAAGCTGAGAAGCTAGCCGACAATTCCTCAATTTGAAGCTCCTTCTGCAATACAGTTAAAGCAGTGTTCCTCAACCTGTGGTCAGGGCCCAAAGATTACAGGGGGTGACGTAAGGCCTGGTCTGTTTGGAACATTTTCAACATGTTCCACAAAATCAAAACGTTCCTTCATCCACCTTCAACCTGGGATTCCTCATTTTGGTCATAGTCAAAAACATGTTTTTCATTTGTCAATGTTTGTCAAAAGATATGCATATCTATATAAGCTCACATTGTGTAACGTTGATCATACAAGAACTACTGTACAGCACCTATTGTGTTCGAGTTCACGTGTGGGGGAGGGGGAGGGGCAAGGAAAAAAAACATTGATTCTCAAAGTGAAGTCCAGGGACCCCCAATGGTCATTGAGGTTCCAGGTGGGCCCTGAGCGAAATGATTAATATAGCATCATCAATTTGAAAATAGCCCAAGTTCACAGCACGTTGGCTGTGATGTGAGCATGCATCCATTTACAAAATAATCTTTTAATAACGCCACAAATTTTAAATGGGGTCCCTGGCACAACATATTTTAGGATGGGGGCCCGTGGCTGAATGCATATTCATTTGGGGGTCCTAAAAAAAGGTCGGGAAACAACTGATCTAAAAACCACAATACCACACCATCTACACAAGGCAGTGCAGTGTGCCAGCATGCCTTGGCACACTGGGACCACTGGCATCCCTGATTTGACCATGTCATAATAGGAGAAAATGCTACATTGTATTTGATTACGTTTATCTGATCCGGGGCCGCGAAAAAAATCAGCCTTGCTGCAGCAGACCCCAGTGCAGGCTGTTTAGGATGCCCCCCAACCCAGTGGGGACAATAATTATAACTTATTAAATGCTGGCTTAAAAATTCATCCAAAGCAGGAAATTAGGCTACGCAAAGCCTATATCGTTGTGCATCTAACCGTGTCTTTTAAAACACGCTTGTAAGAAGGTGTTCCTCGATTCCTTGATTCGGTACTTGAACTTGTATTCTTGTTGGGCAGCATTCTACAGAGATGTAAAGGAGGTTACATGCTACCATAGTTCTGATGTCATATGGTTGAATGTAGAACTTTACAGTTTACTGGATTCTAAGCTACATGCTTCTTATTAGGAATATTTGACACTTGACCAGTTTTCCCCATCCTCTTTCTCAAGGTTTCCCCTTTTCTGAAAATTGCAAATGATGGGAGCTTTTATCATTCACCAGCCATTTTTGAATATCCGTAGTATAAATAAGCATCAATCATAAAACATCCCATAGTTTGAATAATACATGTCTTTGAGCAGAAACTATCTGAAATTTGGAACTTCAATCTCATCAGGTGTTTACAGTTTTAAGGTCACAGAATTTCTGGCTCATTTAGTTAAAGGCCAATTTGGCGCACATGGCGGCCATTCTGCTAACTGGATCGTGGCCATTTAAAGTTACATATAGTGTATCTGGGTAATTTAAGCGCTATACATTGATCATTTGGTCATAATAGGTCAAAAGTAAATCCTTAGTGAATAAACATTAAAGGGATATTCCACTTTCAAAAAAGCGTGGTCATTTTATCGTCTACTCATGCTTTTGTGAACACCCTGGACATATTTTAATTAGCTTGATTCAATATTTAGATATTCATTTTATCAGACAATCCCCACCCAGGGCCCCTTCCTATACAAACCCATTGTAACTTCAAACTCCATTCTAAAAAATTCATCAACATTTTCTGTCGACTACCCTCCTAATATGTGAGCTGGCCGTGTTTTTTCATATAATTTTAATAATTTCTTATATTTAATTTCCATTTTCCTCCCCCAAAAAATATAAATGAAAAAAGTTATCGAAAAACACGGCTAGCTCACATATAAATTTCTTTGAAAGTGGAATATCCCTTTAAACACTTGATATATTAAAATAGCTCAATATTCCCATAGTAATCATTGCTACAGCATGTTAGTTCAGTAACATTGGTCTCCCCGTCTCTCCAGCTCTTCAGTAAACAGAAAATAAATGTTAAGGTCAGGATACCACTTTTATCCACACAGGAGCAAGAACTCATACAGGCTTCAGGCCAAACAAGTGATTTGTAAGCAATGAAACTAAATATTGAGCAGACAAAGTTGGAACAGGGATACTAAAATTCAAGCTGATAAAATAATCTCTATGTACTTTCCGATTACTGTTGGAATATAGAGCTTTTAGCTTATTTTTTAATTCCTCAATGTTACTTATTCACTCATTGCTTGACATAGTATGAATTTTGCTTGAAGCAAATTTCATCACAGGAGAAATAAAACTCAATCATTCCATCAGTCAGGTGGTCCCCACAGGAAGAAAAAAAAAAGAAAGCAAGCAATTCAAAGCAGACCATTGATATTTGATTCTGAAATGTACAGGCCAGCATATTCCTGTCATTTTACATTCAAGAGGACGTGGGGATAATGACTCGCACTTGGTAATCTGTGGTATTTGATGTTTTTTTTATTGGTATTTCTTTTTTTGGAGACCGTTTCAGAAGACCATAGATTTTACAACAGATTTAATAATAATGCAGAGCTCTAAAGAGAGAGGGAGAGAACCAGAGAAGTGTTTCTATCGTAGACTGTTGCGGTCTGCTGTTAAAACATTTTAACCACAGCTGTTTCTATTCAACAGACACACTCCTAATCACCATAGGGAGAAAAAAAAAAAAGGAATGAAGAAAAACGAGAACAAAATTATAATCCAACATTTTTGCTTTCTCTTTTAGTAAATAACACCCAGGATACATCATTCATTCCTTCCTTTCAGAAACAACAAAAAAGACAGTTTTTCTCAGTTAACATCTTTTCATTTTGCTTGGAGGGAAGAAAGGATTAAAATAATAAAAAAGGAGCGGGGAAGGAGGATTGACATTTTCTAAATGTGTTCACTGGGGGTAGAGGGACAAGCCCCATTTATGCTTAGTTTCGCACCAGTGTCGCTCGTTAAAAAATAGCCGATCTACAAGCTCTTAAATCATGGAGCTTGTAGATCGGCTATTTTCGGCACGTGACACCGGCATGCAACCAAGTACAAAATTAAGCAACAGAGAGAAAAAAGTAACGGGTCAGCCGACCATTCATCTGAATCATCTCAACGTTTCCAGAAAAACAAAAAATAAAAACAAAAATGAACGTATAGAGAAGGGTAGAAGAGACGAGTGGAGCGAGATTAGGGAAGGGAGGGGCTACGGCCGCCACATCCAAAAAAAACAAAAAAATCCTGCTTCTTTTCTTTTCTTTCAGAGTGGAGAAGAGTTTTATTGTATATACATACCGATATATAGATATCGCTGCAGACGTTGGCATGTGTATCTATATATATATATATCCATTACATAGTTATCATGGAAGGAGAGAACAGTTTGTTTGTTGGGGAGGTTTGGAGGAAAATAGAGAGAGAGATTGAGAGAGCGAGAGAGAGAGAGTGGTGGTCCTGGTTGCCAATTGTTACACTGCGATGGCGAGAGGGCCCACTCTTCTGATTTCCACCACTGACACGGCGCTCAGAAACCTGCAGGCACACAGAGGAGAGCGTGTAAACAAAAGAGAAACGCTTTTGCACAGCCATACTGAATTTCACTGGCTTAATAGCCCTCCTTCGTTGACTCACTGTGGAAAGTAAAGCATCGGATTAACACAATATTTGTCATTACCGCGAAATGTTACGCTTGAAAGAGCAGGAAATATGTTTAAAAGAAATAAAGAAATGACAGACACCAAAGTCAGGGTAGAAGACTAAAACAAAACGTTAGATATGATAGGAATTAAATTAGGTTAGTATAATTGGCTAATCTCGTTAAGTTTTTCAAACTTCCTTTGTGAACGTCTGTAGAGAGCCACTAGGAAGCACAACTAATTTTGCTTGCTGAAAGGATTCAGACAGGGCTTTATTTTACCATGTAGTTATTTTGTCAACTTTTTGTTCCATCGTCTTGATACTACAGGATCTCAGATCTGTGCCTACAGACAGGCCTGGGGAAATCTAAATTCAAACTTAAACAGGGGTGAGAACAAATCTATCCACTGCTTTGAAAACCACTCCCGATGTTGTCCCAATATGAAGGGCCTCTGTCAAGTCTTTACATTGGTTCTGAGATGCAGTTATTTTTCTTCCGTCTCTGTATCGGTTACCAAACAGTTTAAGCCCCTACGTTGAATTTAGATGTCAGAAGACGTTAGGTAGGCAAAGATCTCAGAAAGTCTTGACTAGTGGCTACACAGAACTACTGGAAGCATATTGTTAAGTTGTGGGACTGCCAATGGAAACAAAGGGAACCAACTACCTAGTATCAGAGGTTTAACTATTTGAACCTTGGAATTAAAATAAACGGGACTATTCCTTTACATTAAAGAGCAGGCAACGAGCTATTCATCTATGAGACTCATCCAGTAACGTGTACATATCAAATACTGCAGGTCTGGTCTTCAATCGTGCTCATGTTTGTTTGTTGTCACTGATCCACTGTGACACTGTGATGACCTGGACTTCACCCACTTAAACCCTATATACTTAGCTGACCGAGGTTCCCCAGGGCTCTATAACAAGTATTTCCCTCAACACTAAATCTCTTTCCAAGGTTCTGTGAGCTCAAAGATAAGCCATTTTCAACTAACTGGGCGTCTGATTTAGTAGGATTCTGAATTTGGAACATTAGCTATGACACAGTCATATCTTTGCCTTTGCATGTTACGCAATGTGGAACAAAGGGGAAACAAAACAAAAGATTCTTTCTGTGACTTGGTTCTGTTTTGGTGCACTGTGGGAAAAAAACCTCAAGCGGTAATTAGAGCTTGAGGGCTTGGTCTGGTCCACACTCCAGATTGTCCTAGAAGCAACGCAAAAGCAAAGCCACAGTGGAAACTTCTATACTGGCTTACAGACTGAGAGAAGGCTGACCGTCATGACAAATTATTTGACTGCATCAGTTAACGTCAATAGTGCAGCCAATGTGTCCTGATTTTTAACCATTCCAATCAGCCAGGCACCTCTTTTTTTGACATGTCATTCTAGTTAAAAATTGAGAAGGCATTGAGTGACAGGGACATGGCCACACATCACCCAGTCCTCTTGTAACTCTGCTGCAGGGACACCGCATGCATGGCTGTGCAAACTCTACAGCGTGGAGACTGGACCTTCTAAATGAGGAGCATTTGCACAGCTCAAGTGTCTATGGAGAACAAAGACTTTCAACAATGGTCCCTGTGTGGACTGGACATGTTATCATAGAGCGCTTAAGAAGATTCTATCACTTTCTTTTCAAAAAGGTGAAAATAAAAGATCTACACCAAGCAGATCTAACATCCATTTTTCATACAACGTAGTATATAGGGCATAACCAACCCCTATCCTGGGCATGTCTTTGTAGGCCAACATTTGGCAGCAACAGCCCATCTACAGGCTCACTTGTTGTGAGCTTGTAGATTGGCTATTTTCGGCAAAGAGATTTGGTGTAGAGGGGGGAAAAAAGGAGCGGACAAAGTAAATATATTTTGCAGGGGGACCCTGGTAATCACTTTCAATATTTATTGGCAACAAAGCGTAGTGCTTGGTAGAATGGAGAAGACATAAGACGCCCAACTAGTGTACCGGTAAGTACATTTACTCAAGTATCTCGGGCGGCCGAGCTTCTAGTTTACTTAATTACTCAAGCTATTGTATCTGCATATAATTGGTCCTCATTAATGCTCATAATAAGATTGCACCATTTCTGGCTACTTGCTCAGGGGAGTTTCCCCGGCTTGTGGAAGGAACCCATTATTCCAAACAGTTCCTTTCCCCTCCATCAGGCGCCCCGGCTGGCCAGGGGGAGGCAGTAGAGACCAGGATAACTGCATGTTTTTTGGGATGGTACCTACCCTAGGGGACACAGGGAGAACATGCAAACTCCACAGTAGCTTGGAATCTCCATCAATAATGTCATTGGTAAGCAGTTTCTGAACTGTCCATAGCCCAACAATGGAGTGAGAAAACGGAAATTATGGCATCTTTTTTAGCATGAGTGAGGACCAACTTTATGAAGATAAAAGTTGAAAATGGATGACGTGAGTACTTCAATTACGTTTAGGTACTTTCCACTCCAGTACAGTTATTCACCCAGGAGGTCAATCCACCAATTGCTTTTGCTGTTGCTTTGAAAGGTCAGCCAGTGTAATTAAGACTAAATTTAATATTTAGCGCTTTCATTGCGCGTTAATCCCTCCACTGTCAGAAACAAGGCACCACACAGACTGACTGGTCTCTACTGTCTAGACCTCTGTGTTGTGTTACTCTGTAGCTGAGTCATTCAGCCTGCCGGTTGGGCTTTGAGCCAAACTTCAGAAAAAGCTTCTAGATTTTCAATTTGCTGTTTTTGAAGGTTTGGGAATTATTGTTTTGAGCTTAGATGTGCCATTGATTTGTTTTAGTTTTTAGTTTTTTTAACAAATGTTAAAAGTTTTGCAATATTTTTGAAACATTTTAAGAAAAATCTTGTATAGGGATCCCTGACAAAATATTTTCAGATGGGTGTCCACAGCCAAATACATATGATTGTATACATTTGAGAAGCCAAGTTCCAAAACACTGGTTTCAACCGGAGCCCGTCTAAGAACTCACTGTACTGCAACCTGACACCTAATCACTTCACTGTACAACAAGTATTTCAAACTACTGCTATGCGGATATTCTGAAGAGGGTTGAAATGGCCGATACCGCACCACACCTTGGAGTTGTAAAGGCCCAACTGTCGCTCACTATGGCCCGGGTCAAAGGTCAACAAATGAACCCTCCAGCTGCGAGTTAAGCATAGAAAGTCTCTCACACCCCCCTCAAACAGGCTGTCGTGTGTGTAAATGTCACCGTCTAGTTGTAAGAAGATTCCAATGTTGTTTACATGGCTGCAGTTAATGCACAGCCTTGGAGAGCTATTTATGTGTGTGGTGCACACAGGATGGGGTTAAGACAGTAGCCATTTGAGTAGGGGTGCAACAGTTAATCAAATTTATCAATTATAAAAAATAATCTATAATTTACCAAAATAATCGACTAAGTAAATGATCCCTATTTTGGGCATGTCATGTCACGATTTAGGAAAGTAGTTAAAATAGCCGATGGCGTTGTGATCTTGTAGATGGCCTGTTTTTTGCACTTGTGGGACTAAGCAAACTGAGATTAAGTGTTTAATTGATACATAGATACATTAAATAAATCTTTAAATGCACAAAAACAGAATAATCTAAGTGATATTATCGTTTATCGTGATAAAAACACCCACGATAATCGTATAGTGGAGATTTTGTCTTTTCACTCAAATATCTTTGCCAAAAAACAACCGATCTACAAGTTCGCAACGCGTTGTGAGCGTGTAGATCGGCAATGTTTTTGCAAATGTTCCGCCCCAGGATAATGGATTTTGATTATCGTGAGATTATCGTAAATCGTGATTTCTTCATATCGTCCCATCCCTACACCAAACAAATCGGGAACTCACTCACTTGCTTTGGCAATGTTTGGAGAAATATAAATATAAATATTAGTTATTGTCAATGGCCAAACTATAATAAAAATTACATTTCAACGGAAATGTAATTGGCTAAATGAACCTCCCAAAGAAGTTAGGTTGATGGACCATTTAGTTACCAGTGGTGGACTGAAGTTAGACCTGCCATCAGGACTCAAGTGCATTTGGCTCAAAGTACATTTGGCTCAAAGTAATCACTCAGAAGAAGTTTTTATTAATTTGGAACTACTTCCTTTTCTTAGATGTTGGCTCAATTCAATCCATGTCATCATTTAATTACTTTTAAACAAAAGACTGCACATGCACACACACGTTCACAAGCAGTTCCATTTTTGGCTTCCATGTCTCCGCCTACTTAGCCTGTGTGCTGGTTGAGTCACAGCTATCAATGGAGAGGGTTAGCAAGCATGCCAACAGGCTGAAAGTCGTCACTGCCGGGTTAGACACCTTGTATATCCAAGTTTCAAATGTATGTTTTTTTTCTTCATAAAGTAAAGCCCTGCTTCATCATAAAAAGACTGTCGCACAAGACTAGTGAAAACAGCTGATCTACAAGCACACAAAGCCTAACACTTGTGTGCTTGTAGAGGTTTAACATCGCTTTTAAAATGATAAATACAAAACGAACGGTTTTGGAGATACAGGTTTCCACCCGACAACGACGAAGTGCCACTGAGCTGGTTGAAGAGCAGCTATGAATGGAGGAGGTTAGCTAGCTAGCATGCTAGCTCACAGGCTGAAAGTGACATGACCATGTACACAAAGGATTAGAGCTGCAGTGAAACGAGCGTCATCAAAGTCCTATTTATAACCTACTGCACTGTTCTGCTCTTACAACTACTGGTAGTAACACTGTACAATTCTGAGTGTTCTTTTAACCCTTTAGGCACCTTTTTTTAGCACTTTGAGTTAGATTAACACTCAGGATTTCACTAATCAAGTACATTGTTTGACCAAGATAAAGGGTGTGGAAGATGAGTGGAGCAGGGTAAACTGGAGGGAAGAACAGGGTGTTTGTGGGGGAGGGGGACAGCAGTTCAATGACTCAACTACAACTGCCAGTAATCCAATTGGCGCCCAAAACCGCAGATCTACATGCTCACAAGGGGTTGTGCTGCGGTGTGTTGTATAAGCTTATAGATCTTCTATTTCAGGCAGTAATCTTCTGAATCTAATACAGGCTCGAATACAGGCCAAAGGGAGTTAAGTGATAAAAATCTAACATTCAGATTAAATTAAAAGCAACCCTGTGATAAACCAGTTAACAAGTCAAGACAGTGGCACAGCGGAGACAGGGGAGTCTTCAACGGGGGTCCTCAGAGCTACTACAGGGGGGCCGCCAAATCTTTGTGTGATAGGATAATTCTTTTAGATTAACAACTTGAACCCTCGCGTCCCTATTCTGAGAAGAACTTTGGCCTAAAATAGCCGATCTACAAGCTCTTAGCTCTCAACGCCTCGCAGCGCAGGCGTTGAGAGCTTGTAGATCGGAGTGATAGGTCAAGTTTACAGTATCAACAAAGTGATTAAATGTCTGGGGAAAAAAACATTAATCCAACATAGACTGACGAGAGGGTTGTCAAACAAGTCTATGAAATCAATGAAAATCTGCAACACAATTTATACAACATGTAGAGGGGGTCCCTGCTTCATCTCTCTCTCAGTTAAGGGGTCCTTGGCCTGAAAACGTTGAAGACCCCTGAGGTAAACAATTCTGTCCACCACAGCCTGACACCTCTGACGGCTGCCTTGTTGGGAGATAACAGCCAGAAAACAATCTGAAAACAATACTATAGTGTATATAAAAAAGGAAAACATTCTGATTGTACATTTCCAGGTTATATATATAGTTAACGTCTGATCTCAGATACAATCAAAAAATGGGAGTCTGTGGTCTAATCGATATCGAATTTGGGGTATTTGAAATGAAAATGAACAACAAACTACAAATCACACACCTAACAGGCCTATATACTGTACGAACGCCGACATTTTAGACAGTGCAGTAAAGCCAGGGTGTGTGCCTGGCCAACAAAAGGCCTACAACAATAGACCTAGATATTGTACTAAGCTAAGTCACCAGAACAGAGTACAGAAATACATTGAGACAATGAGGTAAGAAGCTCTTTATTAAATTTAGTTTGTTAAACTATAAAGCTGCTTCACTCCAAATGATTCAATTAGTCTGGTCTCTGTTTACAGAGCATGCGCGTTATGTTGTGATGCAGATCAGAATAACAAAACACTGCAGTGATTATGCAGCTTAGGATATTACAAAATCTGAATCATTTTATGCATTACTTTAGACTGGCTGACTTGGGTGATGCATCAAAAGAAAACCTTTTTTTGTGCTATACTATATGGCATTTTGTTTGATGTGCAGATGAAATTACTGGCAAATGCATCTCTTTTGAAAAGAGTGACATGCGTAAAACAGCTTCAGGTATAACTGAGAAATAACCAAATGTACAGGTAATAAGAGATTAACCCATTTAGGCCTGGAATTATTTAATACTTTAGCTATTGAAAAGATAGCGTGGCACAGCGTAGATCTGCCATTTCTGAAAAGTCGTGAAAATTTGTGCAAATCTTTGAATATATGCATTTTTAAAGCGAACAGTTGTAACTCAAACCTTGCTTCAAAAAATATTTTGAGATGGGGGTCCATAGAAACGAGGATTTAGAATACACTTATAGAATCGGGTCAAAATATTCAAAGACTTGCACAAATGTTCACGATTTTTTCAAAAATAGCAGATCTACAAGCTTGCAGCTGTGAGCTTGTATATCTGGTTAACCTATTCATGTATAAATCTTAAAAATAAAATAATGGTCTGCATTTGGTGACTTTGTCGGTTCCTTGTCGTTCCCTTCTATTGTCTTGTTTCATGCCCGACTACTGAACCACTTGATAACTATTGGTTATCAAGTGTTGCAGCCCTAGTTCCTAGCTCCATACAGAGTGAGTTCACTGTTCCAGCTCTAGGTGCAGGTGGAGAAATGAGACTTGCCCCAGGCAGGTCACTGCTGTCCAGCCGGCTCCAACTGGCCATGCTGCTGCTGGAGGGAGGGAAGGAGCGAGCCCACAACCCCTATGACAACACATCAAGCATCTACATGTAATCAATCACCACAGGCAGAGAGGAAAGACAGCCACACATTTAGAATGCTATGTTCATCTACACCAGACTTTTGATACATTGTGGAACCAAAAGCCATCAAAAATTGCTGATCTACAAGCTCACAATGTGCACTGCGAGTGTGTAGATCGGTCGTTTTCCAAATGGTGGTTAAAACAGCACTTGTAGCCGAAAGTTGTTTCATCAGCTGGCTGAGTTGTTGGTTTCAATTATAAACGCCAGCGATGCTAAAAAGCCATTCCTAGGATATTAAGTAAATGCGTTACTACTCCCAAAAATGAAAGTTTGTGTATCAACTACTCACTGTGCCGCCTGGAATACTGAAAACCTTATGCCTTCATGGCAACTCTGACACAATGACTTGCACCTTGAAACCTAGCACCTACCACAAAATCCTACCTATTCTGGGGTGAACATTCTGCAAACCTATAAGCTCACAAGGAGTGTTGTAGGCATATATTTTCATTAACAAATTTGGTGTAGATGGAAATATTAAAAGGTCAACTCGGTATACTAAGTCCTATAACTTTAACTATGTCACGGTTGTGGTGTGGACTTTGTCATTCACTCGAGTGATTTTAAGAACGACATCTTCATAGTCACATTACAGTGTGAATGTCCCTTATGATTAATATTTTGCGCGCCGAAAATAGCTGACCTCACAATGCATCTTATATAGGTCTGCTATTTTTGCTGTGAGTCGAAGCCATGAACTTTATTTTGCAATATCTTGGCCGAAAAAGTGTGTTTTGGGGAGGTGACTGGATCACAGTGCATGAATACTTAATAATTTGTTCTGAAGTGTTTGCTGTTATGAGAATCTCAGATAAACTTCAATGTTTCAATAATGGCTACCATTCTTTTTAAATCTTTTTGTCAAGTATTCTAGGCTAAACAGAGTGAGTACTTGATACAAAAATGATTGTTAGAGATGTGGGTGTGGACAGGTGGATTTCATTTTTGGGTATAGTATGCCTTTAAATATATGCAGTGTATAATAAAGTCTGGCGAAGAAAGATCAACACTGAACCACAGCGTGTACAGTAGGGCAAACTGAAAACAGAATGCCATTCTGTCACCCGTTCAATTATAGATGCACCTTTTTTCCCCCAAATGATTAAAATGATTCCCAAAGCATTCACCTATAACCCTTGAATTTAGATGTCAACAATGCACCCTGGTGTATGTCCCCATGAGCGAGGTGTGTGAATCACACAACTCTGCTACAAGGCGATAGGTGTTAGGTCCAAGAATGAAAAAACGGAATAGTAAATTGTAGGAAATCACAGAAAACCATCATCATCCCATTTGAATATGGAAGGTTAATAATGAGATTAAAGTAGAGATAAGAATAGATATATGATCAAGAGGTTGGTTGTCAAAGAACAGAAATCAAAAACAGCAGAAGTGTGCCTGTTGTCCGTCCCAAAGAGCAGGACAGATTATCAGGTCGGCAAAGTTAGTAGTCAAATTCCCCAAGGACGTCTTTGCTTCTGCAAGACAGACCAATTGTATCAGTAGTATTTTTGGGGCTAAGACAGTACTGTTTGATAACGATATAGATACATATCGTTCTATAAGACATTTTCTTTTTCTTTGTCTTTTTTGTTTGTTTGTTTGTTTGATGGAAGTGATTGTTCCCCAAATCTTTTTTTCTTTTTTTTTTGTAACCATTCTGAAGGGGTGTTGGTTGGGTGTTTGGATAGAGCAATAATGATATTTATACGAAATAAGAAAATAATAAATATATACTGTACTGTATTATCATATCTATATGATGAGCAATTGGTGTCTCTGTAAAAAACGTCGCTTGGCTGTTGGCTACTAACCTTTCATGTTAGGCTTGGTTTTGTCAGTTTGCTTGCCTGTGGGGGTTTGTGCCTGTTGGCTCTGGCCCCCGGAGGAGGCGGCCTGCTGAGCTGCTTTTTGTTTCAGCATGGTCCAGTCGAATGTGTAGTCGTACTGGTGGTTCAGAGTCCTGCACAGGGAGACAACACACAATTAACACTTTTAGTGCCATTACCTTTGTAATCATCCAAACACAGTGTGCCACAATTTTCCACCATTCACTGCGCTTTATTTTGAAGAGTCCTGGAAGCCACGATCGTATCCATGTTGTGGAAATTCACTAGATCGGATGTAGACCAGATTGTTTACTTTCACACAGAGAAGAAGATTTTTCACCGTAGCCGACCGTCGCTGCCCAGTGTCGGCGTTTTGGAGAAAGATTGCGAGCAAAAGCAGTTTCTTTGCAGCACAATGAATAGGAGCCTATGGATAGTATATGCTTCATGATGACGTGATCGCCATGTCCCACAGCATATGACAAAAATGCTGTTAAAGATCTACAATTTGGGGAAAGTGAGGAATAGTAGTCAATGATCATGTGCAATTTCAGATCGATTGGTCAACCCAATGATGATAAAAACGGATGAGGACTGAACGACAAGAATTTTGTTCATTTTTAGAGTAAGATGAAAATACTTGGATGTCTACGGCAACTTGGGGAGCAAGAGTGTGTGTGTGTGTGTGTGTGTGTGTGTGTGTGGGTACCTGAACAGGATGCGGAAAAGTTGGCGCAGGTACATGTAGTCGGGGGCCTCCTCGAAGCGCAGGCCGCGGCAGTAGTTCAGATACATGGCGAACTCTGCAGGGAAACCCTGGACACGCACACACACATTTAACCGTTGGTGATTTTTCCTCAATCATGACATTTTACTTGAGGATTCATTGTCATACATATAATTGCAATTAACTATGTAAATGTTTTTGCCGTTGAACATTGGAACATACCTTTAAGCCTGATTATTTATATTTTGCACACTCGTGCCAAAACCTAGCACAGGGGTTGACACTTAGGTCTCAGAGGCACTTGTCGGTCGGGCAAGTACAGGTCATGTTCTACATGGCCAAAGGTCATGCCCACTTGTCCGAAAAGTCAATCATACCGTTCATTATAAAATGATAGAACAGTTGAATTTAACACAAATTTTGTTTTACTTTCTGGTGCCGTGCGATAAAAAAAATCTTATCTACATTTTTATCCAAATACCTACATAGCTATGATTGAATATGACTACGGGTTCACACCTATTTGATATTTTTAGCAACAGTGAAAACAGCACATTATAGGTAAACAGTGCTCTTATTTTACATTCCACAGACCAGAAGTGCACTGGCCACGTTCAGGCGTTTAGACAGATATCTCGTGTTGCGTTTATAGACGGTTGCGTCCCCGCTAAAACAAGCACTTGCCCGGTCGGGCAACCTGTAGGTAAACTTCACCAGCCTGAAAGATTTATTTACCTGCCAGGGGCAGGTGGACAAGCCTTAGTGTCAATGCCTGCAACATATTTAAAAGCTGACATTGAGCTTTTATATCGGCTATTTCCGGCAAAGGACAGAGGAAGTAAGTTTACCTTATTCTTCTGTGGCTACACGTCAGTGTTTTCTTACCTTGCAGAGGACCTCGACGGGGGTGGACATCTTCTTCTCCGAGATTTTCTCGTACTTCTGCTTCTTGGTGGCAGCCTGAGGAACAGCCGGCCACAATTTCAACATCCATGTCAAATAACATCACTCGATATTAAAAATTTAACACAAATCGAACATGCAGAGCGATAGTTCTAGGAAATTCAGCCTACATGTATTTTACACTTACACTGCCTGAAAAATGGCCTGCTATGATTGTTTTCACTTTTTATATAGTGATAATGTAGCCTGACACTCAGCCTGAATTGACATTTCGTTTCACTCCATTATTCAGTCTGAGGTCGCTCCCCCCCAGGGCGATTGCTGGGATGGGCGTTGCCAAAGAGGCAGTCTTCTGCGATTGGTTCACCGTCTGACCAACACATGACGTAGTGTTGTTATGTGTGACTGGCTAGTGGCTAGCCTGTTGCTTGCTAGTGCTACTTGCTAACCAAAGAAACAGGCAGAATAGGAGCACTACGAACTAGTAATCAAACACAACATAACATGCCTGCTACTGTTGTTTCATAGCGAGATCGATACGATCGCATTTTACCACAATTTACCGCGACTCGATGCGCGGTACAGTACGGTGGCGGAGCTTGTTTACTTGCCCAACCCTAAAATACACTGGTCTTCTCCCACTGTCTGTGTACGCATTTACACACCTTTCTCAACTCTACAGCATGTAGTTTTGTATGCCGTGTTCATGAATCTGTTCAGTCCCTCCCAAATAAACAAATGCATTGAGTAAAGACACACACCAACACTCAGGGCCATATAAATGTAATACCTTTAAGCCCTGCCAGGGCAGACTGGTTCTGTTGAAGTACATCAAGACGTAGCCTAGCGACTCCATGTCGTCGCGGCGACTGCAAGAGGGGAGGAGGAAAAAAACATGATTAGTCGAGGAAGACTAATAATGACATACATGAATAAGTTCGATTCACCTGAAATGGGGAACACTGCAACCTGCAATCACTGTGCCACATAGCCAGCTTGTATTACACATACTGTATATACATTTAAAGGTAGGGTAAGTGATTTCACTTTTCAAATTTCAGTTTCAGTTTTCATGTAGGTGATAGGCGGGGGCCTTCCTCCAATCATGATTAAGTGGGGGCAAGCCGTGCAGACCCGTAGAATGGAGAGAGTTATGACACTTACGTTGACTCCCATTCTAAGCGTGGAAAGCTATGGAAGTAGCTAGCTTAGCCTTGCTTACTGGAGCCTGTTCTCATTCTTAGCGAGCATTTGCCGTTCTTCAGCCCCCGTCCCGGGGCTGAACAAGGCATTTTCACTCGCTGGTAAGTAGACTAAATCACGTCTTTTTCCCCCTTTTAATAATGTAGTCTACCTTGGAGAGGCCCGTGAACGATTTAAAAGCGGGAAAAAGATGTGATTTAGTCTACTTACCCAGCGAGTGAAAATGCCTCGGTTATAATAGGGGCGGACAGGGCTGAAGAGCACCAGAGGCTCGCTAAGAATGAGAACAGGCTCCATGCGACGCCACTTCCGGTCTGCGGCGAGATCAAAGCATGCATGACGCCACTCTCTTCTAAACCACACTGAAGCCGTGGTGCGTGTAAGGCCCGCCCCCACTCTAGGCACCTCGTGGAGAAACTGAAACTGCTTTTTCTCCTCACAGGAGATAAGGCCAAATATGGACCAAACACTCTTATAGTGACTAGTACTATCAGAACATGGATGCATTTTGTTATTTGAATTAAATCACTTACTCTGCCTTTTACTTTAAATGAATCCCCAGTTAATTCAGACAAACATCACTTCCAGGAACATCATTCCTGAAGATGCCATCTTCAACTTGTTCAGGTTTAATGTAATGGTTTAATGTAATGTAGTAGTCAGTAATACATATGAAGTCACATCTCCCACCAGAAAGCCAAAATGGCCCTGAATGCCATTTCATGGGGACTTTAATAATACGCTTAGTGTTTAATCAGGCTAATGAGGAGGAGCTTGGTGATGTTGTCTAAAAATAAACAATCCGTTTTCACCAAATCATTTTGGGGCCTGAGTGCAGTTACTACCACAAACAAAATCTGTGTCTCTATTTATATGGGATTATGTTCTTGTAGCTGCCAGCACCTCTTGTCCCACAGTATATACTGAGCTCTAAGCTGTTTTTCCTTCTACTTGTTATGATGGAAATGTTTAATTACCGTTTAATAGAAAAAACAAAGAGAAAAAAAAAGGTCCTGCAGCTGGGGACAAGGGGCTTAAGCAGTTCAGGCACAAACTATATTATAAACATCCTGGATTTCTATCTGGCTCAGAGACTGTAGTGGACTTCCATAAAGCGGGTTTTTGCGTTATAAGGCATTTGCGTTTTTCGACATAATGATGATTAGCTTATTTTTGAAAAAGCTTTATGGAAACGCAGCTTGTGTCTAAGTCATTCTGACCCATATTTACTCTTGAAATAAAGGGTTTTAGAAGACTCTAAAGCCAGACAAACCCTTTGTTGATTTGATGGCTTTTCCAATGGTACAGCAATAGATTTTTATCAACAGGCCTTCACAAAAGGCCTTCCAATTAATGACTGGTTTCCTGCCAAAGTGACTGATTAGAAGGTCTAAATTCAAGCTGGTTGCCAGCCAAAGTGCAGCATGACTAGGTGTCATCTGCCTCTCTCTGGCAAGGACAGTACAGCTCTAAATGCCAAAGCTGTACTTTGTGTACAAACTGAAGGATCTTAACTTTTAACATGTCTAATACAGCACATCATACATTTTCTACAACACTTAAATGGAACTTTAGTGGACATTTAATGGACATTTAGTTACACCAATTGTAAATGTATTTAGAGCCTTTCTCAAGCTTCAATCACAATGCTAGACCATAAAACTAAAGTGGAACTTGTTTTGATAAACCAATCTTTATGGTAGAGTATGTTAATACAATACAAGCAGTATACCTGCTGTGGTTGAAGGTGGTCTCCCTACTGTTATTGAAACATTTATTTAGACACTGGAATTGTGCTTTTGACTCCAACCTGACATCGCTCTTGGTCAAGCAGGGATTACTTACCGAGCAATGGAACAAGCAGGGGTTAGTTACGGAGCGATAGAAAAAGGTCCAACATGCAGCAGACCTGGGTTCAAATCCCAGGTAGGTCAATGAAGTTACAGATTGTAGATTTAGGAACACCACAATGCTATCCAAGCATCCACTGAGAAGGCTTACGTACCTCTGTTCAATGCCCAGATGTGCGTTGATGGAGGCGTATCGTGCTGTGCCCGTTAAGTTCTTGTCTTCTCTGTAGGGGATGTGCTGCCGCGTTCGGTTGTCTCGGTACTTCTTAGCCAAGCCAAAGTCAATGAGGAACAACTGACAGAAAGGGAAAGACAATCGAGTGATATTTATAGTTAAGAAATGCAAAATGTATTCATAATACTGCCGCAATAAGTGCATTTAACACCTTGTACTGACAAAAGGTCATATTTACATCAGCTGAACATCTCTGGTTTCAGAATTGACGAGCAAGCATTTTAGATGATCTAGATGAGCAGGTTTTTATAGGCTCTAGGATTCAAGGACTAACTTTGACCCTAGATGACTTACTATGACCATAGAGGACCATGCTTCAGTTCCAAGTTAAAGCTTCAAATACCTAACATCCTAACGATACCGATGCCACTAAATGTAAAATACTAGGCTGGACGTCTTATTGGATGCTCTGGTATAGAAACAAAACGGCAGAATCCTTCATCTTTAATCTTTTACTACAAGAAACCTTACCACATGAACTCTAGGGTCGCTATTCTGGGCAAGTCATAACAGGTAAACATTCACAAATGCTATTTTCGTCTGAGATTTGGTGTAGAGGGGGGGGAAAAAACGGGGGGCTCAGTACAGACCGCTGGGGCCCCGGTCAACAAAGTATAAAGGGTTTAATTGGTTTAGAGCAGGAGTCTTCAACAGGGGGTCCTCAGAGTTACAACAGGGGGTCCTCCAAATCTTTGTCTTTTTTATATTAACCACTTGAACCCTAGAGTCCATATTCTGAGAACTTTAGGCAAAAATAGCAGATCTACAAGCCTCACACTGCGAGGCGTTGTGAGCTTGTAGATCGGCTATTTTCAGCTAAGAGGTTTGGTGTAGAGGAGAAAAAGAGCACACTAAGTACAGAGTGAAAGGTCAAGTTTTTTCAGTATTGATGGTTCAAGTGGTTATATCTAAAAACACAAATTGACATGAATCCAAAATACACTGATGACTGGGCTGTCAAACGATGAAACTATATGGAATCTATGATAAGGTTGTGGGGGTCCCTGCTTCATCTCTCTCTCAACTAAGGGGTCCTTGGCCTGAAAACGTTGAAGACCCTTGGTTAAGAGAGAACACCAAAACATTCTATTCCTTCCTCCCTGCCTTTTTACCACTGGCCAAAAACAAACCCAGCATTAACCGTCTACTCTGTACCACCAAAGTGTATGCCAAAGTCAACTGTTCCTGCAATGTTTTTTTATTACAATAAGCATCCATCATTTAATAAGGTTCATTGTTATGAATGTTGCTCAATGGTAAAAAGCATAAAATAAAAAGAAACATGTCCATCTCCTGGTACACAGACACACCCTAAACAGTGAGAGAGCACACTGCACCCATAATCATGGCTGCCAGTGTCTCTCCACCAGTGACGACATTTCCATAGGTCAGCTGTCATGGTTAGATCCTTATTAGAGCCATCATGGCTTCCAGTTGCCTAACAACCGGTGAAGGTATCTAGCCCAGCTGTCATTGTAGTAGCCTACACCCGCTTCACTGAACCACGGCAGCTATGCTGAAGGTGCAGGCATTTACAGAGCAGATTCAAATGTCCAGTTTTCTATCATATGACAAGTAGGGCTGCACGATTTTGGGAAAATATCTAATTGCGATTTTTCAGACTAATATTGCGATTGCGACTTTATTCGCAATATTTATATATCTATTTTAAGGTAGGTAAAAAAACAAAAAAAGGTTGCTATACCGGTAATAAATTATTTTAACCAAAGAAAATCCCTTCACTACCTAAGTCTAGCTTCTGTTGAATATTTATTGTGTAATACATTTAAAAAGAAATTGATTGTTTCCAACTAGGCTAATTGGCAATCAAATGGTTTGATTCGGTTCAGTTAAATTTCCAAAAGATCCCTTTTATTTTGCTTTAGCAATATAAAACGTTTTTATATTCAGAACAATCTCAGTAATAATGCCTCTCATTGTCAAGGAGTACCATATGTCGCTGCCTTGCTTTCATCAAGGCAAAAAATGCACCTTAAGACACACACCCAAGAGTTTCACATGTGGCTGGGACAGGCTTGCCAAGTCTCCTGAATTTTGACCCCATCTGCTGCCTTGCTCCTGAATAAATCTACTAAGTTTCGGGGGGAGGACCTCCAGACCCCCGTTTGTGGAGTTACACGCCCCCCTCAACTACCCCCAAAGAATTTGAAATGTTGACAACCCTGGTGCTGGGGATAGAGGAGGGGAGCGACGTCTGTACCAAAACATCACATTCACTTTCACTTTCAGCTTACGACAAACGGGAGCTTTTAATCTATGCACAAGGATTGAAGGATGTTATATTTATAATGATTACAAGAACATTCACTACCTGTAGCTTTGGAGTGCTCCTTTGCAACGGAAATAAACTTTTACGTGCTGTTAGACAGACAGTGTGAATGTGATGCCTTAGCTCCTCTCCTCCTCTTGAGTGGAGTGACGGCTAATCCGCGGTGCGGCGCAGGGATGCACGGCTATAAGCAAATAAAGACACCACAGTTTGATTTGATCATACCGTAGTTAATTATGAAGCGATTTCTAAAAAATTAAAACGTCTCCATATTACTTGGGAAGTCTACTTTCTGAATAAATTAATGAAAATCGCCAAAACCGCAGCCTTTGCGATTCGCTAATCGCGAGATTTCAAATCACGATTTCGGTTTGAAAACGATTAACCGTGCAGCACTAATGACAAGGGATATTGAGTGAAAAGAAGCTTAGATTCAGATAATTTGCATTCAAGGTTATTCAATAGATTAGAAAGGGGGAAGAAAGTGGAACATGCCAGGTCAACGTACCTGGCTCAGAATAAAGGCCACATGTCAGCCAGATTTTGTTTTCACATAATCAAAACTTGATTTAACTCCCTGTTGGTCAACCCATGGCTAAAGCAGGCAGCAAGCATTCGGTTTTTAAATTGAAGTCATATACAGTAGCCATATACGCTATATACATTTCCCCCATGATTTCCCCCCTGCTGGCTGCAGAAGCATTAACACTAGTTGCTAGTTTAAAGTCTTCTTTCAATTATCACGCTATGCGTTTAGTTAATTATGGTCCCAGTATTATTTTTATAATTAATGATAAATTAGGATATGTAAGGGCGTCAAATGGTGCTGCCGAGTTAAAACCCAATAGAAGACTTTCCGGTTTCTTTTCGGATGTTCAAAGATGTGGAAAAAAGTGTCTTGAAAACGATCTGAGAAACCAATCCCTTTGTCTATATTTGTTTTTAATAGTCTGTGCTAAAGGCTTTTCACAACGCCACGCTACGGGCTAGAAGAGGAATTCAGGGCATAGTCATATGGAATTTGATTTACCATTTAAAAATGTCTTGCCGTTTTTCAAACATCACTGATGAATGTTTTGTAACCATTTCTAATTTCCTTGATAATTTGTCATAATTATAAAGAAAATGTCCAGAAGCCATAATAGACAAAATATACAGTATATAAATATTTTTTTGTGTGCTAAGTGGACTCAAGTGTCCAATAGCACTTTAGCCAAATGTGCGCTAGCAAAACATGTTCAGTTTCTGTACTGAAATGGCCGTTGGATTGAAAATATTTAAAATTTACTAAGAAATATAATAATTGACTATTATTTTTGTTTTTCTTTGTTTTATAATCAAAGCCTTTACACGCAGGTTGGTTTTAATGTGTGTCTAAAATGTAGCTATGATGTGATCTCGTTCCCTCTAATTAAACTTCAAAATGATTTTATTGTATTTGCTTATATTATGGAACAGTTTTGAAGCAAGAAAAAACGACTCGAATTACCTAGCTTAGCTTTTCAACATTTGTCATGAGGTCACCTGCTCTGCACCTTACAGCAGAAAAACAGTTAACAGTATTTTTGGGGGAGTCTGGGAAATCCCTCAGTACCTACTGAGACTACCGTTTCACCAGACAAAACCCCACACTCGATATACACGTACGTGACAAACATCCGGACTAATTCGGGGTAATTCACTGTCTGCAATGACAGGTTTGAAATATGTTTATACAAAAGGCAGCAGAAGTGATCCAAAAGCTCTGAAATAACACTCAAGTGGTCTATTGGAACAGAAACTGCCATATCTGCAAATTTACCATAACACTCTCCTACAGATTACTTTACAAGACTGTGTTCATGTGTATGTATCAGCCATGTGTGTGTGCACTAAAAATGTTTACCAAATTCAAAACATTTAAATTAGGCTACTTATAAGTAATTTACATTAGTTTAACACTTCTACTGCCATAGTTTTGCCATAACTAATGTAGATTATCTGCCATGGCTTTTTCCCCCATCATTTACCAGATTTTTGATGGCTCCACATTGTGTGCACGGCGGCTCCTGTTCACGGCAAGTCTTTTCTTTCACACGAAGAAGAAAGAATACAACCGTGATGATCCGTGTGTAAGCTATGGTCAATAGAAAACAGGCAGTTTTGACCAAACGTGTGATATGGGAAAATAAGCGGAGAAATATTCATGTTTCTGCTGCCTGGATGAGAACAATTTAATGGGCGCCGGAAGTCGCCGGATCTAGTTGTCCGCAAGGCGTCATGGGAAACAGTTTTTTTTTTTCGCTCACTCCCGGCCGCTGCAGTGGGGGGGCTATTGGTTGCCATGGTAACCACTAACCAGTTAACATGTCCCTGAACGTGATAACGGCAGCACTTCACGGGGGGAATCGTTATCACGTTCCAGTGTTTCCCCTCGGGGAAGAGTTGTGGGGAGTGGCGCACGCAGAATATTTTACAGGTTTTTCGGGTCAGGTCGGGTGTGTTTGCGCGATTCTAACTCAGTTAAAAAAAGAAATATATATAGATTTGTATTTATAATTATCATCAACATTGGCCATCATCTTCTGATTTTTATTTTATAATTATCAACATTTGCCATCATATTCAGTTTCAAAGGGCTTTATTTACTTACACACAAAAAGATATACTATTTGGCTTTTCAAGCTTAGGTAAATAACCTAATTATTTACAAGCAACTTTACAGAAATAAAAGCCCAACATGGCTTATAATAGTCAGACCTGGCAACACTACATGTTATTTCCTCGAACCTAGCACAACATGGCTTACATTATCAGACCCGGCAACTGCATGTTGTTATGTAGCAGGAGGGAGAAATCAGCCCACAAACTGCACATGTAGCCACTGACAACCACAAACTACACCACTCTAAAATAAATACGTTTTTAAATTAATCTTGAGAAATGTAGAGCTAAGCTGTAATGATGTGTGGGACAACAAGTAAGCTATCTTCTCCTGTGCCTGTTCCATAATAGCCTACAACAGTGCCTGTGCGTCGCGACACAAATCAGTCGGTGCGCAGACTGAGAGAGCCGTTACTACTTTCTCCATCCAATGAGTGTAGCCGAGTGTTATAATCTCCTTCCAACCGTAACTAACCGAGAGAACAACTGTATTCTAAACAGTCACGTCGTTGTTGTGAAAAGAATTCCTCTGAAAAAAAAAAAAAAAAAAAATCTTAGAGTGGTGGTCAGATTTTAAGGGGCGGCAGGCCGCCACTCCTTAATAGGGGAAACACTGTGTTCAGACGTGTTCGGCATCCCATGTGTTAAAAAACGTCACATGCTTTAAATGTGTAATGTACTTCAATATCGGCCAAACACCACCATTGCAATGTGCATCACACCATCCAAACAGCTACCTAGGAAGATTGTGCACTCAATGCATACCACCGTCAATGTTATGCAATTAGTAAAAATCGCACCTGTGCTAAGTGAGTGGTGCTTCACTTCACCGCTCAAAAATACTAGAGGCCGCGGTTCTCACACTTACGTTGCACCATCGATCCAACCAATATGTCTGAGTCGGTGTCGGGGACTTTGTCAGAGTACCTGTCTGACTGTGTACCGGTGTCCCTTTTGAGCCCATATATGGAGATCTGTCTGTCTTTCCACCTTATATGTAGATGGAGATCCTTGATGTTCATACAAGTTCAAGCTTCCAATGTTCCCTTTCATGAAATCAATACTTTTTAGGAAAATGTCAGGCCTGTCAATGAGGGTACCATTGAACAAGGGCATGATGTAGTAGTAAGCTACAGACAATGTGTTACTGCATAAAGCCTGCATTTTTTGAAAGGAATAAAGACTGGCATGAAACCCCATGTTGATTTTGTAGTTTGTTATCCAGTTCCGGCTAAAAACTACAGCAGACTAGTAAGCAACATTGTTGCACCAAACAATTTAATGAGCGTAACATTTTCAAAGGTGTCCATAGCCAAGGGCATGCCAATGTACAAGCCTGATACAGTATTGACACTAATTATTTCTGGAAACAATCAAAAGCAAGGGTTTGCCATCTGTTGATGAGAAGCACATCAAGTTTCAGGGAGTTACGTGAATTGAAAGTTACAATAATACCCATTTATGATTATGTGTGTTCTTATGTCCACCGTCCAGTTGGAAGCACTTAACTCACCCTTTTTAACTACTGGCTACCTTACAACCTTCTATGGTGGCTAAACCATTTACACGGCAGACATCAGTCAACCAAATAAGACTAAAAAGGCTTTTGTAAAACCAATACAATTGTGTATGATTACAAAAATAACTCAAGGAATTAGATATTTTGAGATGGGGGTCCGTGGCGAAATACATATAATTTTGGGGGTCCTTCACATGAAAAGGTTTGAGCACCACTGACATAGTCTAGTGGTCTCTCAAGAACAGACTAACTGAGCTACATTTAAGTGAAAGGGACCATTTCTTTGACGATGGCTAGCCAGATTGCTGACATAGAAACATAGGTTTTTCAAAAAATCTTAGGATTCAAAAGACACTTCTAATTTTCACGATTTTTCTAAAATAGCAGATCTACAAGCTCGCAGTATGGCGCTGTGAGCTTGTACATCTGCTATTTTTCAATAGTTAAAGCATAAAATAATGATACAAAATAATGTGTACCCGTTCTAAATGGGTACAAACGCAGAGTTCATAGACATCTCCTGACCACCCCTCACACGACTGTTGAGGAGCTGCAGTGAACCGTATAGGCCAATGGAATGCGATTACATTATCGTACTTGGCACACTCGTTCACAATTGCATTTAATTAAAAAATACAAAATAAAGTAAAAATGTTGCAGTCAATTCATGATTAAAAAAACCCACACACAAAAATCCAAGTTCTTGATTATTCAATTGATCAAATATTGCATAGAGTTTCAGCGCAAGCAGGAAGCCAACACAGGAATGATTGCAGGGGACAACCACTCCCAGCCAAGTCATTTAAGTCACAACAATAGATTTTATTTGACATAAACTTCAGACTGGATTGCCGCTACCGGCGTGGATAACCTCCCTATCTATGGCTGTAGGTAGATTTAGATACAGTAGCAAAGCAGAAGTTGCTGTGGCATATATACTGTAGATTCTTTTATTTTTTTCTTTGCATGAGTGTTGTGGGTAAAAAGGTCACACCTGGTTTAATCCTGAGAAAGATGGGTCCTGAGCAGAGCTAACAGCCATGCTTCTTTTCCTCTTCCCCACTGTCGAGTCTAAACACTGGGGCAGACAGTAGAGGGGCAGGGAGTCAAATAACACAACAGGCTCTGACCACCTTTTCAAACAGTTAGCATGAGTAGAACTAACACTTTCAGGTGTACCCTTGGTGTTAACACTGGTTGGTACACGCAAGAGTGGAATTTTGCCCCTTGGCATCTGTGATAGAGCCACGTTTTAAGTAACTCCCAAGGCTGGATTTACACAGATGGGAATTTTAAACCATTTCTTTATTTTTAACCACATGAACCCTGGTCTTCCTATAGATCTAAAAGCTCACAAGGCATTGATACTCATTGTGAGATTGTAGATCTGCAATTTTGGGCAGGATATTTAGTGTAAAAACAGGGGGAGGCCTAGGATAGAGCCCTGGGGGACTCCGGTCAACTAAGTATATAGGGTTTAAGTAGTGTGAATTTTAAACTGCTTGACCTCGCCCTCAAATGTAGAGCTGACTTTACACCTGGCTTTAACATACTTCTGACTGAAACCACACCTCAAATGCTAGGAACAGACTGATGTGCACTTCACAGCACCTCAAAATATCATCTTTAGACTTTTAGAGATGCCCAGCTTCAGGAAAATTGCGCTCCATAATATTACTCAAATGTCAGCGTTATGCTCTGAGCTGCCCATCAACTTACTTTGTGAGCGGTACCTTGCATAGTGATCTTAACCTCCATTGAAAACCTTATATGGATTGGAGCCGTGTAAAATTTGCATTGTGTTATTAACTCTGGTGTCTTAATTTTCTGCATGTCATTCCATGCGAATATTCTCCAAAGTAGCCGAAAACTATAAAATGCGTAATTTGTTTACGTTGTACTGCGCTGCTCCAACACAAAATAGCTGATCTCCAAGCTCAACGCAATTTGTTGAGCGTGTAGATTGGCTATTTTGTTGACAATATTTATGTAGGAGTAGGAGTAAAAAAGGAGGGGGGCTAGAATAGAGGCCTTGGGAATCCGGTAAACTAAGTATATGGTTTAAGTGGTTAATGTGGCTGAATAAAACCTTTTCACTATTGAAGGTTGCTTCAGTGCTTGGACTTTCAATGTCCAATCCTACCAGCCAGGACGGATGTTAATGCCAGGTGAAAAACGGGCCATGGGGCAACTGCAACACAGGGGATTTTCCAGTATCAAATCTGTGCCAATAATATAAAAATATGTATGTTCACAGACTCAGGTTCGTAATATCCACAAAGGTCCTGAAGAGAGTGCAAGTTCAACTCATACTAGTTCTAATTCCTGTTATCTCTTGAGGCACACAGACAGACAGCCTAAACAAATGCCGGCGCAGACAGGCAACACCATGGCTCAGGAAAAGACAAGAGCGAGGGGTTGGGAGTGGAAGAGCAGAAAGAGCTGACAGCATTTTAATCCTTGTTCTACCACTAGCAGAATAGAGACAGGGACCTCCTTCAGACTTGGCATATGTGCTCTATTTACACTAGTCAAACACAAGAGGCTTTTCAAATCCGCTTCCTAACAATGGAGTTCGATCTTGCATTGTGGACAGCCAGAACCTTACTTCAGAGTACACCATATGAAGCTAGATTCAACACCAGTTTCTGCTTGCTAGATCTGCAAAAACAAATGTGGCTTTGAATAGTTGTCTTCTTAAGCAGGTTTGAGAGTGACATTTTTAACTGGTGTGAACAGATGGTTGATAGCAAGCCAGGGCCAGGAGACTACAGAATTGTGACTAGGGGCTGGGCCCAAGCTGTGGGGGATGGGAGGTAGCTGCGGTACATAATTGCAGTGAGCAAGGCCTCGATTCTGACATACAGTCACTGAGGCTAGAACATACAGAGCTACTGGGTGAGGTTTAATAGCTTAATCAAAAATGCTGTCTGTCTGAGTGGTTAAAACAGAGATTTCCTTCAGAGCCTGTTTTGCAATTTTTGACTTTGAAGTGGTGGTGTTTTGTTGCAAAATACAGCTTACAGTGATGGCACTGCAGAGGTGTGTGCTTCTTCAACAGCTGAAAAAACTAGCCATGTCTACTTTAAGTGAAAATAGCCAATGTACAAGCTCACGTGTCACGCTATGTTGTGAGCTTGTAGATCTTCTATTTTTGCTGTGCAACACAGCCATATGAAAAAGTACAAAATAAAGCTTAAGTAGTTAAAGCTGGAATGATGTCAATGTATGTTAATTAACTATGTTATGAAGCTAACCTTGAGGCTAGTAGCACCCTTTGGCAACGCCTTATGTGGTCATGGCAGATTACTCGAAAGCAGAGAGTAGGAGCATGGAGAGCAGTGTTTTGGGAGTATAATCCATTACTTGAAGCAGTAGTTGGGAGTTTAGGCATTGCCTGGCTATTGCATGTGCAGTGCAGCTTCAATGAAATGGCATCAGCTAAGAGAGGCACTTGAGTTACAGTGTTTCTAAAAAACAGGGTTGGGACACAACACTAGACAGTGTATAAAGGAAGTAACTTTTACATTGGGATATGGTGTTATTTGCACTCTGGGTCAATGCAAAATGTGTCCCTCCCAGTACAAAACCATTCCTCTAGCAAAAGCAACAAGACAAAGGTGTTAGTCTGTGATGATGGCTCCTATATCCCCACTGAGGGAAAAAAAAATGACTCTAAGTTACCAAATAACCCCTTTGCTATTCTCTGTGCAATAATGGGAAACTAAAGGTACAGAACAATAATTCCTGATAATTAGATGATCTTCAAGGCAACACAGAGATGATTATTAATTATATAAATTGTATATAATTAATATCATCAATGCATGTAGTTTAATAAAACTACACAATTATGTTCTGGTCTCCATAGTGGCATTTAGAGCCAAACTATAACTTCACTATTACTACTACACTGTCCACACATCAAAAGGTCCAATTAGGAGCAAAGACTGACCATCAAAGAATTTACATAAAAGGTATTTTTCTACACTATGCTCTTTATATAGATTAGAATTCCTTCAAATATCACAGATACAAATAATAATATAAGAATGGAAATCATCTAAATCACATGCTGGCAGATTTCATCTGTTGCCTTGTGCCCTCCCTTTTCAATTTCACAGATTCCTCAACAAATGAATTCCAAAGCAGATTACGATGTAGATCAGTACCAACTGATTCTGCTTAAAAGAAAAATGTATATTTGCCATAAAAAACAAACTTCCATATTACTTTGACAGTTGATCAAATGTCATCCGTGTGATTAAAAGTCAAGTGGTTTCAACACTGAACAGGCGATACAAGGCACCAACCAACCAAACATAATCTAAGGGTTCATTTCTGATGCAGACACTAGGGCTACATCAAAACAGTATATTTAAAACGCTTACCTTTTGCTACGTTTAAGCATCACAACATAAAAGGAAGCTCTATTGAAGCATGAAGTGAAAGCACAGATCAGCACAGGTAGTGAATCCCAATTCCTTATTAGCAAACCGATGTCCTTAACCACTCGCACCCTAGGATCCCCATTATGAAGGGAAACTGGCAGATCTACAAGCTCGCAACACATCGCAATGCATTCTGAGCTTGTATATAGGCTAGTTTTGGCTAAGAGATTGTGTGGAAGGGAAAGAAAGAGCAGACCCAGTACAGAGCCAGCTCAGGTCAAGTTTACCAAGTATAGAGGGTTTAAGTGGTTAAGACAGCGAGTTGGCTACCTGGTTATTCTATCTGGTTTCTTAACTATCCAATATACAGCCTGGATGTAAAGCCGAGTGACCAGTTGACCCAGTCCGCTGTTGGTTGACCGACCCACTCTGTGAGAATTCCTGGTTGGTTGACTACATTTGCCTGACTGGCTGACAGCTTAGTAGACATGTGCATTACAGAGCAATGATGATGCAGAATGCAGTTAAGTGTGTCAATCTAATGTGCACTGGATACCACCCATCAGTCTGTCACAGTTCAATATTACAAATAAATAAAAAACGTAAAGCTGGCACTCACACAAGACGCACAATGATACAGATACACCGAGCCCAGACGGCAATGCCAAAAATGAAATACAGGCTTTGGCACAGCTGCCCACTCCAATACTTTTCAATAACTGGCTAACCCCAAAGGACAAGGATTTTGGCTTCTCTTCAGCTGTGGTTTGATTTAGCCTCGACACTTGTGCAGTATAGAGACCAGGTCCGTCTGATATTGCAGTGGTTGCGGTTGACGCATGCATCTTTAGCTTTAACTTAGCCAAATGTTGCCTGTCTGCAAGGGCTCGGAATAAATACAGAATATCAAGAGTGTTTACAGGCAACTTGACCATATACAACTCTGTTCAAATAGGACAACAAAAGGCAATCACTAGGAAACAACAAAACATATTGAAAGATTGCTTTGTTGTTCTGTGGGTATAGAAATGTGATTACTGTACACATCATGCAGACAGAGAAGCCTTTTAAGAGAGCCAAGGTACTACAAACTGGGCAGGACTGGCTTAGAATCACATATTATAGCTCACAAGCTCACAACACATTGTGACACATTGTCAGCGTGTAGGTCAGCCATTTTCTGTTAAGATATTTGGTGTAGAGGGAAAAAAGGAGAGGGCCTAGTCTAGACCCCAGGGGACTCCGGTCAAAGACGACAATGGGGTTGAAGTGTCTAAATCACAATTTCAATAACTCCATGGAACAAATAGCTGATGGATGGCCTTTCTCTTACTTTGTACCTGTTGATGCTAGTGGCTCACATATTATTCTGAAGAATGCTGAACAAATGTGTTGATTGATTCATGTTGATTCATCTACATTTGTAACTAACGGTTCTTAGTCATTGTGTGTATCAATGTCTCAACCGCCATATGTAACTTTGAAGGGCACATCAGCGAGATGGAGCTTTCACACCAGAAGTGCCAATGTACATTGCACAGCTCAAGATCGTCATTTTCACTGAAATAGCTGGACTCTCCTAGAGCTGTGCAACCCTTGAAATTCTGCAAGGTTCAATGCACAAATTTCAACTCAATTCAGTTCCTTACACGTGATTAATACATAGTTCCAACTAATACTTGTACAAACAAAACCGGTACAAATAAACAAATAATGTGCTGTAGTTTGCACGTATGTACATTTGTGCCTTTGGTGTGAAAGCGCCATGACCCCAAAGTGTTTCACTTGTCCCATACAAGTGTTTAAATCAAAGCCCCATTTGCGTAACCATGATTTATCTAAATTACAGATAAAAGTAATTGAAGCAAATCCATCAATACTGGCCAAGATTTTCACCCAAGACAAAGAACCATTTAAATGCATAGTGATATATATTCTATTGGCAGTGTTTACCAATACAAAAACTGATGGCTCAATAATTAGGTTGTGATGTTAAGCAACACTTAAACCATCTCATACAATCCCATTTCAAATCCGGCCGGTTGAGGGGGCACAGTTTCTTATCCAAATGTAATCTTTGGTGGGCTATTTCCTCACAACGGTTTTTCAGATCCATTAATACAATCATCGGCAAACAAATTAGTTTCTATTCCTGGATAGAAATGTTTAGCTTTACTTTAAGGGAATCAACACCAAATGGACCAGAATTACTTCTGCTGCTGTGCTTAAAATGCCCATTCCGTCGGAAGACACTCAACAGCACATAATGGTTCTTTATCAGTGCAACTGATAGGGAACAAAATAATTAAGTACCCAGTCCAGTTCAACAGTGTTTACTTACTGTGTAGTCAGTAGGTTTGCCGATAGTCTGTGTATTGAATGTGTACATTTAGTCTGTTAAAGTGTGTGGAAAGAAACAGACCTGCAAACTTGTTACCTTTTGATGTTTTCAAAAGACCTAAACACTTCACTGCCACGCTGCTTCTGCTATTGTTTTGCAGAACAGGGTCTCTGGACTTGAAACACACATTAATTTAGAAGGACAGCCTTTTGTTTGTAGTTGTAGACAAGCAATTAGGTCATACACCATGGACCTTCTTGCACAGAGTAAGAGGACAGCTATATCAGTAAGGGCAGGAGACAGAGAGAGACAGGTGGAGGACCTGGCATTCTAGTGCAGTGGAAATGAAGACTTTCACCTAAAGGCAACATCCTTTTAACTATGCAAAGTCACAGATGATGCATGATGCTCTCATAGTTAAACAGTTGCTGATCAGCCATTTGAAATGCTCCAAAAGGATTTCAATAATGGCTTAATTCACTGATTTAGTTGGTTGTAATCAGGAAATTGGTCCTATGGAATTTATGGATTATTTCAAATTACTCAAATTTTTGAAGCAACTGTATGCTGTCTTACAACTAAAATACAAATATTGAAAAGGGCTCCACAGTAAGCCTGTTATATTCATGACTATGTCACAACGGTCAAAAGGCCAATATCCTTAAAGACCAGCAACAACCATAGACTGGAGTTGACATTGCTGCAGCTGAAAACAACATACCGTCTATGGATAACTCTGAAACTCTGAGATTTGAAATCATCTGGATGGACCTTACCTTGTTACAGTGGCGTCCGATGCCCATGAGGAAGTTATCTGGCTTTATGTCTCTGTGGATGAAGTTCTTTGTGTGCACATACTCGATTCTACTGATCATCTAGAGAGAATACAAATGATATATTTAGCAACTCGTAGGTTTCTAAAGGATTTTGTGTAGGAGTGCAACAGTCAAACTAATCGATTTAAACAATATTTTAATATATTCTTTTCAATATGTGTAAAAAAATAGGCCATCTATATGCCCCAAACGCATCGTGATGAAATATATTGTCAGCTTGTAGGTCTTTTTTTTACCCCCCTGACAATGTTGTACACAAAAGGTATCTGATTTCACACAGATTTGTTCATATATATAAAAATACAAAAATATATATTCCACATAACATTCATCTCAAACAAGTAATCAAAAAGAAAAACATAATACGGATAAACCGCCAAGAAAATAATCAAATAGTCGCAGCCCTGCAAATGGATACATTTAGCATAACGGCTTGTGGGTTTCTGAAGGATTTCATGTGATTGTAGCCTGGCTCTACATTATGTTACCTGGTCTGCCAGCATGAGGACAGTCTTCATGGTGAATCGGCGCGAGCAGAAGTTGAACAGGTCCTCCAGACTGGGCCCCAGTAGGTCCATGACTAGGACATTGTAGTCCTTCTCCTGGCCATACCACCTAAACAGACAAGTAGGAAAGTACACTATAAATATGTATACCTAGTATAAAGATAAGTTTGCACAATTGTAAAAAAAAAAAAAAAAAAAAAATTGTAAATGCAATGAGCTTGTCTTTGTTACGCATTTTTAAATATGTATAGATAGTTTGTAGCATGTGGTGCCCATGGTTTGTTTTAGTGAAGCCGTCATCAGAAGACAGATGTCGAATGTGAAATTGATTTACAACAAAAAGGTTCATATAAAGCACTTTTTGTACATACTGTGATGGAAGAACAGAAGCAGATTCACTCTGGTGGTGAAAGACAGTGTGTCATTGTTTTACTAGCTGGATTCATAGTTTTTCTTCAATGGACTACCACGAACATAACGTTCAAGAGGTGCCATTGAAAAATGTGTTAGTAACTACAGATTTAAAATACATTGTATCAAATGGGATTGTGTGACCTATTAAACTGAGGGTCCTTGAAATTAAAAGGGTTGAGAATTATTGATCTAATAATGTTCAGTAGTTTGTTTTGGTTGTGTAGAGGCTGGCTGCTGGTTGCAGCTGATTCACTCACTGGAAATCCCTCACTCACTGTCTGACTGGGCTTTTTCTTTTGGAGGATGTTTAAATGATCTGTTGTTTAGCCAACTTGCCATCCATGCAAACCTTAACTTTGCAAATAACACATCATTTGATCTAACGTTGACAACGCATGCATAAAATAGGCACCATTTTCAGAGTGCAGCACTGCTGTATGAAGTACAACTATTTTGGAAAAATCCAAACTAGAAAATTGAAACAATTTTTTTATGGACCAACTCGTCCGTCTTATCAAAGACACCCATTGCTACTACGTTGCCAAATAAACTTTAGTCTGGAAGAGCCACACCATAAAAAGGAGGGGAAACGTATGCAAATAATACGGTAGGCTTGTAGATATGCTCTATATTGCAAGCAACACAGTGGCACTCTCTCTGTAAAGGCAGATCATGGAGACATATTACTTGTTAACGATTTAATATCGTCACCCCCCACCCCCCATCTCCAAAGTGTGTTTTCTGGATCCAACACATAACCTGGCTTTTGTAATGGTTGCTTGTAACCCAACTCTACAAGGATGACCCAGAGCTTCAAGAAAGACACTTGAGCTACCAGTTTCCCTGGCTGTCTGGGCCACACAAACCTTTGCTTGGGGGGTGGGGGTGTTAAATAATATGATGTAAACACTAGAGACTGCACTGATGTACTCAAATGTCAGGAATATGACAAAAGTAAATGTTAACAATGTCAGACAAGGAAGCGGTCATGTTAAAAAACCTTAAAACTATTACTATATATGGTTTACAACACACATAATATAGCAACACTGCAGGCAGGCGCATTCTTGTACATAATCTTCCGGGCTTCCAATTTAAGATACAATTTATTTATATACAACTCAAGTGAACTAACCATTCTTTCAAAAAAGGATTTTTAATAAACATTTTTAATGCCACAAAATATAGAAGCAGTTTAAAGCCCTGAGGTACACTGTCAACGTTTAACTACTCCACTGCTACCCTCATTTCTGATACAGGGATCCGTTTGTGTGAGACACAATTTAATTGAACCACAGGCAAAAACATGTGCGGACCACATGGAAAATGTTACTGCTGCATAGGATTGTTCAGTGGTTGCCCACTTAAGGCATACAGTATACATTTTGGGACATGGCCTACAGCCTTAATGGTTTTTAGTTATTTTGATACTAGAGTTATTTTTTATTCTTAAGTTATCTGTAACAGTGCTGTTAATGCCACATGTTTAACTATTTCCCCACCGTTTTCCCTTGCTGTAACCCATTTAACAATAATAATTATTTCAAATCCAGTCATATCTGACTTAAGCCGGATTTCTTCTACAATGTACAACAATAGCTTATCAACAAACCTGTGACGCGTTCCAAGTTGTGCCACAGTTGTACGACATGGTATGCAACTATGCATTAGGCATAATATTGTATCCTTTGCAGAAGCATGTCAGGTCAGGCAAGTGACCTTTGATCTGAAGTTTACAATGCTGCTAACATTTCAGTTTAAGGTTAACTATGTTCGCTACTGGAGTAAATGGTTTAAAAACCTTCTGATCAATAGTTTCTCCCTCAATTTCAATAATTCAAAGTAATACTCCACCTAGCAAAATGTGTGATACCTGCAAATATCAAATCATTACCCGAAGCTTGTGATTTACACCTCCACCAATGATGGCAATAAGAACTGTGTCAGTAAATGCTTATTTTAGGAAATTGACTTTCGTGTGAGAGAAGTCCCCCTGCCAACAGTTTCTATTGACACTGTCAAAATCATAGATTACAGTATATCATAGAGTACAGTACAGTATATAGTAATATGCCTGTGTTTGCTACTGCCATTTACAGAACTGCCAGAGGAACATTGTGCATACAGGCTACAAAAAGTTAAAACAGCATGTTGATTCAAATACGAGCCAGACCATCTAACATCAGAACAACCAAAGATCGGACTTTGGTCAGGCTCTAATAAAAATCCCCACTCACCCAACAGCACAATGAACTGCTGGTGAGAGGATGAGAGGCAGAGAGGTTTCCTGCTCTAAATCCCATTGGGAAAGCACTGGGTTCCTGTGGCGCTCTGAAAGTGGGGGATGGGAGCAAAAGTACAAGAGAGCAGCAGCAGCAGATCAGCAGGTTTGACTGGCTTCATGCAGCCCTCTCTCAGCCACATCAAACCTGCTAGCCGTGCTAAGCACAACACTTTGCCCGTAATGCAATTCAACTGAAACCCTTTGCAAATCTTCCTCAGTGTAAACAGAACTCCAACAATCGATCATTCAAACAAGTCACTGCTCAGCACAAATACACTACACTGGTGCTATATAACAACATTCAAAACATTTCGATTCAGTAAAAAGGTACAGTGTTGTCATTTCTAATTGAAACCATGGGGTCTATGGTTAATAGAAGATTCAGAAATCAAATAATTATGTTCCTCAATAATAGCGTAAACAATAGAGTGAAATGGTGCGTATTAAGCTATAATGTAGCTAAATGTGGAAGAACAACCAATGACCACACACAGGCTTTGTCATCTTTGTCCTACATAGGAAATGGTGTTTATTTTCAGATGTAAATGTAATTTGTAAATATAAATATTGCCTCATCAAAAGTTCTTCTAAACACAAATAATCCCTGAAAAAGCTAGTCTTCCTTCTGTTAACTTTAAATGTTAACTGGCAAACTTTCAGTCCTTCAAACACTGCAAGTAAAATGTAATAGCCTAGGTAGCCAAAAGATTGTGCAATGGACTGCAACAAACAAGCATGCGCGCGCCACACACACACACACACATATCCATTACAAGGTTACTTAACACAAACCTGGTGATCTCGTTTTTAAGGTGTGCACGCGCACACACCTTGCCAGAAACCACACCTTAGTAGCTCTACAACCATTGTCTAAGCCATGTGCCAGTTTCCAGGGTGTGTTAAGCTTTGAGTGGTGAGGAACATTAACATTAGCCAAGTTATAGTAGCCTACATTTTAACTGTAGCAGATTATGTTTGTCACCCAGTTTGGCACAATGACCACGGGCCATCGTTCAAAATATCCTTTCCAATAGGATTTCCTACATAGCTCGAGGTTATTCACAACACTATATGTTTCACATCATTTACCACTTTCATCTTGGAGTCCAAACTTTGATCATGTCATTATAGGTGAAACTTGGTAAAAAAAAATAGCAGATCTACAAGCTCACAAAAGATCACATAACACGACGCATGGGTTGGTAGATCAGCTATCACCAGGGTTGGTTGGTAATATGGTGGTATAACCGTTTCCCCTGATGGTCAAAACCCTCAATATTTCACCATGTGCTGCAAACAGAAACTATCTTCCCCCAAATGTTTTTACGGCGGTTTTGCACCTCAGTTTCATTCAGCACTTCCTCTCAGAGCACCAACAATTAGCCATGTTAGCATTGCTACAACAGTTTGTAATAGATTAAACACGTTTTCTATGACACATCTTTATACGTAATTTGTATTTCAAAGGACAGTTTTGTTTCCATTGCAGATTAAATAGCTTTACTTTTATTTTGATCAGATATACTTCTATGACCTGTATTTTACCCCACAGGATCATTTTTGTAGTCAGTGGGCACATTCACCAGCCACAATGAAACCTGACCGGCATTTGGCTTGCTTTCATTTTAAGCCCCGATAAGGATCATAATGCCTTGGTTTGGCTTATCAACCTGGTATCAACTGGTTAAGTTACAAAACTCTCACACACGATTACACAACCCGGCTTCATTCCTGGTTAAGAGTACATCACCAGGGACCTGCAAGCACCCTGCATTCTCCATCTTAATAAAGCGTAGGTTAGGAGGAGACTTATAACCATAAACATGATTTTCCCATCATGGCTTTTCTGAGATAATTATGAATGAACATTTGGTTTAGTGCTCGTCAATATCAACCAGATTTCATTGCCATATTTGACCGTAGTACAACTGGATTGCTACTGCCTGTCTGTCAGTACAATTCCACATGCAGGTCCAATAAAGATTGGTCAATGGTGTCTGACTTCAGACTCAGCTTTGACTGTGCATATACAATAAGAAAATATCACTTAAGATGAGGCAGCATTCAAAACCACTTTATCCCTATTCTGGGGCAAACATTCAGAGAAAAGAGCAGAAACAATTAATCACATTGTGAGCTTCTAGATGAGCCATGTTCTGCAAAGAGATTTGGTCTGGGGGAAAAGTAGCAGGGCTAGTACTAGTGGTCAATGCAGTATATACGGTTTAAGTGATTGGGGAAAAGAAAGAGCTCAGGATCAACCGTAATAATAATGCTTACAGATAATTATCCACACACCTTGTTCAATATCAAAGCCAGCTCTTCAATTAAAACAAGTCAAAACATGCATGTGGGACAGGAGGATGACAAACACATAGTTCTGCCATTCTCAACTGAAATGCAAGTCATGTGAGCAAACAAGGCTCATATCAACTGCTCCCTTAACACAGAAATCAGCCATTTTTAAACAGGTACTTTGGAAAAGACAGATATGTTGTTGTTAGTCTAGACAAACCAACACTGGAAAACATTAGTTCTATTGTTGAGTTTAGGAACCAGGTCCAATTATATTGGTTGCAATAGTCGAATGCTGAATTGTGAACCTCAGAGGACTAAACTGATCAAATAACGGGTTTGCATTTAAGAAACAAGTAATAACAGACACATAAGCAATTCTGTTGTCGAAAACATGCTGGTAGTCAACCCCTTGAATACTGAACTAATTAAAAGTATATTGCATTGCTAAATACACTGAGCATGACAGCCTACTTGGTTAAGTTTGACAAAGTTATTTTGTCAAAGTTTCACTTTCCAGGTTTCATTCAAACTATTAGTTTTACAATACGTTACAGAAATAATTTCATATCGCCTAGTATATTGTGAAAATAAGCAACATGGTGATCACAATTTTGGCCACTTCCTGGTTTGGATGCCATAATAAATGTATTCCAAACATACAAAGGACAGGAAGGGCAATTCAAAGATGGAACAATGTGGTTGACTCATATTGCATCACCACACTCAAACGGCTGCCTAGTGTGCCATGATATGCCACAACTAAGAAGCATAAACCTGACCAAAACTTTACAAAAACGCCAATGGGAGTATGAAATGTATTGAAAACAAAAACATCCTGATACCTGGCTAAATCTATGATTGCTGAATGCAAAAGGAGACCATCTGGATGCATATAGGGACATTTTCATTACATCACATGCTGGGATATTTACACAATCCTTTTATGTTAATGGTTCTCAAAGTGGAGTCCAGGGACGGGAGTTCCAGGGGGGTCCCCCACAAACCAAATGGACCCTTATGGGTAATGTATGTACAAATGGAATCAAATGGACCCGTAAATGAGGGTCTCAGAGATAGAATGCCATTAAATGGGGGTCTGTAGCCTAATGCATCAAACTGGTGGTCCTTGAAATAAAATTGGTTGAGAATCACTGCTAGGGAAGGAAAAAATATCTTATATGGGGATCCCTGGCATATATCTTTTCAAAAGGGGGCTAATAAGTGTCTATTTGGGGGTCCTTGGCAATGACAACGTGTGAGAAGCACTGTTCTACGTGTATCTACGAGGCCTCCTGCTAGGGAAGGGGAACTAGGGAAGTGTGTATTCATTTCCACATCGGTTGAAAATACGTGCGGAGTTTGACTCTCCAGCTTTCACCGTTGCTCTAAGTCACCTTGAGCAATAGAAACAGCACTAAGGCATCATTAAGGGGCCCTAGCCTGGCACTTCATCTGTGTTTTCACTACTCTCGCCCCGCCGCCATTTTCTAACAGCAGGAGGAAGACATGTTGGGATCGCAAACACAACAAAAGAGAGGAGCGGCCATTTCCAACAACCAAAACCACCATAATATCACATAGCTTCTGCCTCAAAACGCATTTCCACATCACAATCCCCCAAAGAGAAATCACAATAGTCTTTTAAATACACGACGCGGTCGCGATGGTGACCGAAAAGGGATACGCCAAGGGTTTTTAGCAGAGGAACAGGCCCCGAGTGATTTAGCATTAAGCTAACGTAAGCTAATGTTAGGTGTCGCTCGCCGGAAAAAAATCAACCGACCGACAAGCTACCAACACGACGCGTTGTTAGCTTGCAGATCTGTTGCCCGAGCGACACCAAAGACCACAGGTTGACACGTAAACCAAGGTGAAGCCATCGGGGAACTCATGAAACAAACAAAGACGGCACACCAGAGATGCCGTGACACCCCTCGGGGGAAGTCTGCACTCTGCGATACAAAAGTGAGCAGCGCAAAAAGGTGTTTCCTATCGTTTTGAGTTACCTTATGTGCGGTATTCCGACGCCTCCTTGTAGGATTTTGTACAGTTTGCTTTCGTATAACAGCTGCGGATGTCTGGCTTTCTGTGATTCCAGTTTGACTGCTACCTCCTGAAAACAAAATAAAACACACAGGGTGATCGATATAAAGGGATATTAATAAATTGCTAGATTCTTTGTAGATTAACATTTGAAATAGCCTATCTACAAGATCTGCTTGGAAAACTTGTGAAATGGGACATTCTGCATAATGCAAGTGGTTTCTACTTTTGTACTTGTAGTGAAGTACTTTTTGAATTCCGAACTTCTACTTGTAACAGTATTTCTACATTGCAGTATTGATACTTTTACTCGAGTAAAGAATTTGAGTACTTTTTCCACCACTTCAAGTGGGCCATGTCGAGCCAGCTTAGCGAGACTTGGCCATCTCAAAGTTGTGGCAACAACACTAACATCTTTGCTACCCTAAATGTGTCATAAATGACCCCGATCACGAAATGTGTACCTCTCCATTTGTGATGTTGATCGCCAGGTAGATGTCGCCGAAAGACCCCGATCCGATTTTTCTGACCAGCTTGTATTTCCCACCGACTATGAACTCGGCCTTGGAGCCGCTGCTACTCGCCATAATAATATAGAATGATGATGATGATTCACCAAAACCCGAGTAGCACTCGATTCACTTTAAAAGGAGGCAGGAGACAAAAAAAGAACATGAGAGTCTTGAGTGGCTCTGGGGGTCGACGATGATTCGATACTTTGCTGGATCGTATCGTATCGTCAGCTCGCTGCTACCAGGAAAAACAGCCTCCCTCCACCTTCCGACCCGTCCAGTACAAAACGTCTAAAGTTTAAAATGTCACCAGTGCCCGAAAGGGTGTATTCGTGCGTTTATATTGGCGTGTATTCCCATAAAAATCCAGGAAAAACACAAAACACAGCTGAATCTGTTTTTTGTTTTAAATCGAAGGCCCAAGTCGACAATAATCCAGTGCTTCTTCGGAGTTAGCCGCTAGCTAAATGTAGCCAACGTTCGTTGATACCAAAGGAAATAACGACGGGAAAAGAATGTCTGGACCTCCTCTGTGTCGAGGGGCAACCGCGGTTCTCTTTCTGTTTGGAGAACTCAGGGGCTAAGTTCGTAATTTCGAGCGTTTTTAGTCGAATTTCAAGGGGAGCAACCTTCTTCCCGAGGCGCAACCCACTCACTCCGCCATCTTCTCTTCACCACTAGCCTTTTCTCTCTCTGGTTTCGGATGTTACACTGGAGTTGGTGACTTGTCGAACTGTAGTGCTCCAGAGGGCACTGCTACCACCTCACGCTGTGTGTACTGTTAACAACAGATGTGAATCCTACTGAAAAGTTTGGACACACCTACTCACTGAAGGGCCAGGGCGTTTCTTTATTTATTTACAGTGGTGGAAAAGGTAGGCTACTCATATTTGTTTTAAGTAAAAGCATATATACTACAATGTAGAAATATTCAGTTTAATACAAGTAAAATCAGTGTTTAATCAATGTATGTTTTGTAGGCTAATAATAGGCCTACTCCAAATCTAAAAAGTAACTAAAGTTTTCAGATAGTAAATGTAGGCCTACAATATTTGCCTCTGAGATGTAGTGGAGTAGAAGTAAAAGCAGGCTACAGAAAAACCTAAGCTGTTTACTGTAGCCTACATATTTTACTTTTTGATAACTACTTATTTATTGGTATAGAACTGTACTTTTCTGTGCCCTTTTTGTGCAAACAGTTAATAAAGTACTGTATCCAATCAATCACTTCATTTAAATAAATGGAAATAAGTCACCTGGACTTTTATGTACTATCCTTTTTAGCCTAAATGATTCAATCAATCAAAAGACATTTGGGTAATAAATTATAACTGACTTCATGACATCGGGATTGTGTATATCAGATTGTGAAAAATAATTAATTAAGCTATAATCGGCCCAGACTACAGAATATATTTACAGTTACATTGTCAATAAAATAAGGGCAATTTTCAACCACACCCCCTACTCAGCGGGACAGCTTGGGTCCCCTTTATCATTCCAGACCCCTTCAATCCCAGTCACACCTCAGCTTCTCTATGAAGATTCCCCAGCATGGGTCAAGGTGAAAGACAATGGTGGTGGGCCGGGGGAGGGGGTAGTGGGAGGTGAGACGTGAGACGTGTTGAAGATTGTGACAGGAGTGGATTTTCCTTTTTTTTTTTTTTTTTTTTTTTAATGGTAAACAATATGAAAACCATGTCTAACACTTCTCAGCACACTGATAGATAGACCACATTAAATAGTCAATGTATTCTTGCAGAAAAAAGCATATATATATACCCTAGATATAGGCTTTCACGATCATCTAACAAAAATAAACAAAAATAGATGTTTCTGGAAAAGAATTGTCTTAATTCATGGGTCTTCAACAGGGGGGTTGGGACCCACAGGGTGTCTTCAGAGTTACTATGGGGGGAGGGTGGGTGCCAGATGTTGGTGTGACAGAAACTTCTTTTTGTTTACATTAACCACCTGTACATTCACATTCTGTGGGGGATATTCGAAGGAAATAAGCCAATCTAGTTCTACTGCTATCTAGCCTACTATATCTACTGTGTGAATCAGGCCTTCATGTTCGATTGCAAAGAAACATGGAGACCAATGAGAAGTGCTGCTTGAGCCAAGAAGAATGAGGAAGGGACATCAGACAGATCTACAGTAGATCTGTCCACTCCTTTGGTCTTCTTATCAGTCAAATTTGTAATTTTGAGTAACAATCACCATGTTGTTGTGTTTTGTGGTTCCTGTGACTGAGTGTGAAGCATGGAGGAGCCGATCTACAAGCTCACAACACATCGCATTGTGATTTGGAACATGTTAGGAGCTTGTAGACTGACTTTTAAAAATAAAAATGAACATTTTACACATTTTGAGTAAGTATATTTTGATGTCAATACTGTCCTGTACTAAATTAATCAATGGAAGAGTTGGGAGTCCACTTTTAACCACAGCAGTAGGCCTATTAGTTACTAAGCTTTATTACATGGCTTGGTTGAATGCATGAATTGTGTGCCGTATCCAGCATGAGAGCCATGTAAACAATCACACGTGTCATTTACAAATAAATGTTGCTCTCAAGAATGTTTAAAAAAATATTTGAAGCAAGAAATAGACGATGCAGTAACAGAAAATTAATTCTATTTGACTAACACTTCCTGTTTTCCAAGGCGACCGTGTTGCGCAACACTTCAGTAGCCTACTGTATAAAACAAGGAAATACTTTTAGTTTTGAGTCAAATTATTAATTGTATTGTGTAGCCGTGTAATAAAGCGGGATAACCTCCGGCTGAGCAGTCCTTATTGAGAAACAAAAATCCCTTAAGATTAATTAGGCTATTCAAAAGACTTAAAATAAGAATATCAGAATTGCTGTCAAAATTATCACTGAAGTATTCTAGCTAGGTATACTTGTAATTATTGTTAGTTAACACAATTCTACATGTTATTTCATAGTTTCATAGTCAATAAACGTATAATAATTAGGTGGCCTATTCTGTCACCGTTGTGCTCTGAAGTCACTCAATTCGATAGGTCACTGGATTATGTGTAACACACCATCGACATGATCCGACATGATCAGCTAAATGTTGGTTTAGCTTAGCCGCCGAGAACGCGCATGGTATCAGAGCACGGGAACGCGCTCTGTTTTCCCTGCAGTTAGAGGCCTGACCGTGACGTCAGAAAGCACTCACTGGTGACAGCCCTCTCCACAAAATATCATAATATTATATATTCAAATAATTCCTCCCCTATAAATAGTAAAGTTCTGTGTCATGGGCCATGGCACAACTTGCTCCACAAGCAAGAGTAGGCTAGGTGCCTACTCTTCATTTGATACATTCAGTAAAAATTGGGATAGGCTACCCCTAGCTCTTAAACAAAATTAACAACAAACCACAAAAGGGAATTGTTTTTGTAGGCTAGGCTACCTGATGTCATGTGATGCAATTACACACAAAGCCAGAGGCAGAAAAGGGCCCAAAATATATGAATTAATAACGAATTGTATTTTTATAGCGCTTTTCCAAGTGCTCAAAGCGCTTTACAATGGTGCATTCATACATTGGGAGGTGAAGCGACGAACAGTCGATGCCAGCGTCCTCACTTCCCACATTCACACACCAATGGTGGCAAGCTGACACCGACCGACTCATTGGAGGCAATGTCGGGTTCAGTGTCTTGGAGGCAATGTGGGGTTCAGTGTCTTGCCCAAGGACACTTCGGACATGAGGAGCCGGGATTCGAACCACCGACCCATGGATCATTGGACGACCTGCTCTTCCTCCTGAGCCACAGCCGCTCCAAAACAGATAAAGCTAGTTGTAGGAGCTTCAAAAATACCTATTGATAAGAACACAAACTTTCTTCAACTAGAATCTTGCCACATGCAATGGATTGCGATAGTGTGACCGGCTCACACTGTGAACTTGTAGATCGTCTATTTTTGTGGGGGAAATGGTGAGGTACATCAACATGTTAAAACTATATATATATATATATATATATATATATATATATATATATATATATATATATATATATATATATTATATAGTGATATTTGCCCAATCCTTTAGCATAACATTGGAATTGGATATTATACTTTATCTCTGTAAAATCCTAGCCTGGTATAACCAGCCTAGATACTAATGCATCTAGCTAACTCTGCAGTATCCCTCCTTGTTTTAACATGGGTGGATGATGGTATAGCTGCAGCTAGGCTAGTAAAATGCTACCTGAAATGGCAGATATCAGAAGGCCACTGAACACTTTCAAGAGGTCAGTTATCGTGCTGCGTTGTGGGGTGCAGAACTACAGAAACTTTTTTATTTTTTAAGATTGTTGTTGTTGATGGGTCTAGTTCAGAGGCAAGAGGTCTAGGTTTGATTTTAAGGCATGACTATGAGAAGCTATGTGTTGTCTGACGTCTGTCCATGTCTGTCTGGAGCTAATCTCGTAGATGCAGGATTGGCAGAACCTTTTATTCACTCTGCATAATCTTCCATAATGCACTGTTTCCCCAAAACTGGGTCATTGTGGGTCGAGCACACATTTTTATGGATCTCTTAATTTTTTTTTTTACTTTATTATTATTTCAAAACATTTTCAAAAAACATTCCCCAAAAAGCTAAGATTTCCATGATTTTTCTGAGAAATGTCATTAATAAATAAAATAAATTTAAGAAATTCCATAAATTAGAAAACAAATGTGAAAAAAGACGATCTACAAGCTCACAATGCGGCATGAAGCGACGTGTTGTGAGCTTGCAGATCTGCTATTTTCACTAGTTTGGGTCCCGGGCGAATGTCTAATTTCTCTTTGGGGTCTTGAGCTGAAAAGTTTGGGAACCACTGCTATAATGGATGGAAGTCAACATGTTGTGACTGTGTTGAAACCTTGCCCAAATTTGGAGTCATAAAGTACGTCATAGATATGTCACAATACGTCCAAGATCTACAGGAGCCAAGTTGGAGATCAATATTGGAGTAACAGCCATGTGGATCCCGAGATACATGTGGCTTTGTCCGTTTGACCCGCGTCCTTCCAGGTCGCCCAGGGTCACTTCGAGGGACGCATAATGAAATTAACTCATGAATAGCACGGCTCACTTCACACTGGGTGTGATTTCTGATTTCTGAGAAGAGGAATGACCAGAGCAGATGGTCGTTTGAAATTGTTGGCAGAGGACATGTGACAAAGGCTGCATTTTGCTGCCAGAGGTAACACAAGCAAATTAGGCAGGAACAACCTCAGACGACAGGGACCTGTTAACAACAGATACAATGTGAGGACCAGCAGTGTGTAAAACTCTCCATGGATATTTGTTCGAAGTAACAAAAGGAGCCAGCTAGTGCAGACACATTTTAAAGAGGTTGGGTGTTGTCCATCTGATGGAGTCCCATTCTTGGGACATTGAGAATAAAAAAGTAGAGTTAAAACACCAAAGGAGTTTGCTTTGCTTCACAGCAGTCCAACTTTGTACGTAGTACGCACGTAGGAGATCCTGGGTTGTGGGGGACATCAGGTCTCATTCTTTGACGCTTCATCAAAGTTCTCCGCAAGATCTGGAAAGTCGTCATCCTCCTCTTCATTGTCTTCATCCGTTGGAGCTTTGCCGCCAAAGGGAAACTTTTGGCGCAGACTGCTGAGGCTTTCGGCTCCCAGTTGACTGAGCATGCCGGGAAGCATCTCTGATAGCTGCTTGGTCTGAGGATGTCCGCTGATGGCGAATACGTTGGCATTGAGAGAGGCCTGCACTTTGGGGTTGTTGAAATGGATCACAGAGCCATCATCCTTGACCATGTTCACCTCTTCAATTTCATTAATGCTGTTCACACCCAATGTCTTTAGAGTACTCTGTAGCTTTTTGTCATCACCAGCTGTCCTGTGTACCACCTTCTTCTTCCTACGAGCTGTGCCTTTTCCCCCTATCCGCACCTGGTCTTGCAGCTTGGCTAATGTCTCTTTATTCATGTTGTCTCTGATCAAATATCTACAGAGTCATGCCCTGCAACATCTTATATAGGCTGACCAGAGCTCTAGTCTGATGTCACACACAACACAAACCTTTGCCATGCATGTCCATGTCCTACATCAGCGATTAGAATTTCACGTTGACGACTGTACCCAGTGACTCATTCAGATAAGCAGCAGAACCGTCAATTCCAGTATGCCCTTATATAGGAATATAGTATGGAGATCCAATTCACCAGAACAGCCAATCCAACCGATATACCCATATATGGGCATGACCATATTCATTATGTGCATATATATGAGTAAACATATATGGGCATTAGCATATACAGTAGATGGGTATATACATATGGGCATGAATATATTCCCGAGGAGGCTGGTTGGTGCCCAACGTGCACCAGTCTGGTAAGTTATGATGAAAGGAAACTAACCAGGCCACAACAAAACCAAAAGAAACAGCAGCACTGCAGCCCCTTGATTCCAATACCAACGCGTAGAATTTATCTTGACATATTTTACTTGGCCCCCTCCTTTTTCCCTTTTCATAAAATGTCTTAGTTGAAAAATAGCGGATCTACAAGCTCACATGGTGTTGTGTTGCAAGGCCTTGTGAGCTTATAGATCAGCTATTTTCACCAAAGGTTTACCTACTTTCTCAGAAAGATCGCTATTATCACATGCCCAGAATAATAACACAAGGAAGGGTGGTTATTATGAACAGAGAAGAAAATCAATCAAACTTGTTTTCAGAATGGTTTTCCGGTGGTTTGCGTGTTTTTGGATGATTAAAACAAACTAGCTCAGTGTCCTTGTGGTTAGAGAGTTCCCCCTGACCCTGGGATTAGGAGATCAGGGGTTCAATCCCCCACTGAGTCATACCAAACAAGACTGTAAAAACGGCACCCCTGCTTGGCACTCAGCATCAAGGCTTGTATTGGGGGGTAAGGCCAGTGTACTTGTACATCATGTGACATGCTAGTGTCATGTCCAGGGGGTGTACCTCAGTGCTGTGTTCTACCTGTCAAGCGGGTATACGGAGTATACTGTTAAGACATTTCTTTTAAAGCGCATGCCCTCGTGAACCTTTCAAAGTAGCGTATCTGATAGGCATGGCATTATGCACTGGCGTATGCCCTGGCCACAGGAATAGCCGCGGATCATAGTTTATAGTATGCCCTCACCACTGGTGTACCTGTATCAAGCTGCCTCTCACTAAGGAACAGTTGGTTCCCAAGGATCCTTACTTAGTTAGGCTATATCTAAAACTCTGTTATACTGTACATTTCAGTAGGTTTTGTTGCTATGTTGCAGACTGAAATGTGCAGTACGGCCTATATCTTATCACAATCAATTTCAATTTCAATTCAAAGGAGCTTTATTGGCATGAGAAAACATACACATTGCCATTACAATCAATCATTACATTACAATTAATATCCTGTGTACTGTCTACTCACTGTCTGTTATGAGGCCCAGTGCACTTACCATACACCAGGTGTTAGCATCACTGCTGCAGGTCAAGTCACACTGCTGCCCTCTGCTGGACTGTCTGGTGGACCAACTTCTACACACTCACTGCAGGACCTTGATATTCAAATCAAAAAGACACAATTAGAGAGGGAAGCTGAGTAGGGAGGGTGATCGTTAATTTTATCAATAAATATTATCACTGCACCTTGTTGGCTGGGGCAGCACCTGTCAGCAGTGAATGGTGACCGGGAGGAGTATAGGACAAAGAATCTCGATCTACATATGTAACTAGAAGCAGTGCTCTTCCGAGCACAGGTCTCCGCCAGGTCAAGTATGTTATTGTGGCCTCCTGGTGGCGCTATAATAGGCCAATGTCTTTAGCCTTTCACTGCAATCAAACGCTGCTTTCATGATTTGAGGCATTTTGCTCCAAAAACGTGTTTAGCAGAAGTGAAAAGTGAAAAGGGAAAAGGGTGGCATTTGTTCCTCGACCTAGTGTGCACAGTTTCACCGCAATCAAACGCTGCATTCATGATTTGTGGCATTTTGTTCAAAACAGGTCACTCCTGCAAACTTTATGTCAACTCAGCGACCGCGTTTTTCCCGGTGACCCTGAGTGCAACGGTGGGTGTGTGGGTGGGTGAGTGTGGGGAATTCTAGAACACACGAACACACCACTGACTATTGCCGATGGAGAGGTTAGCATTATGTATTGAGAGGCACTCTTGCCGATTTCGTAAGAGACTTGTCGCCAATTCACCCTTCGTTAGCCTTCTGGTTGGTCCCTGACTGACCAACTAGGAGGCTCTATCTGCCTTGTCCCGCCCTGGTTCCACCTTTTTTATGTTGAATTTGCTAAAACATAATTTTTGGAGAAATAAAAACATTTAAAAACATGCTGAGTCACTATACTGCCACTGAGCAGCTCCATTTTACTGAAACCAAGTTTGAAATGAGAATTGAATACACAGAATAACAATACAAAGCAACTGAATTAAAATGGTAGTGGATGGAGTGTCCCACCGAATGTCCCACCAAGACACAGCAACCAATGGGTGTGAAGAGGGGCGGGACAACGGGCGGGACTTGACAAAGGGTGAATTGCAAGATATTTAAAGGTTATTTAATTGGGGCCATGATGATAACCCCTTCTTCCCACTATAGACTAATAAGGATTTATATTGTCTGTGTTATTGTTTACAACCACAATTATTCACGTGTGGCAAGATCGCGGTTCCACTAGTTTTACTAGTAGGCTAGTGTAGGCTTAGAAGCCTTTTCAGAAGTTAATTTAATGTGTTCCATTTAATGGTTTCCTTTATCGTCATGTTGCGCTAATGCACGCTTTGCCATGTTTTAAGGTCTTGTTTTAGTTGTTTCTTAGCCTGATTTCAGACTCTGCACTTGAGCTTGAGTCTGACATTGTCCCATTGTGTTGAGATTTCAAAGGGGAGGGGATTTGAAATTTGAAATTCCCACAAGAGTTCTGGTGGGAGGGGTTGTGTTTGATTTGTGTGTACACAAAAACATTCCCCCCTCCCCCTCCCCTCTATGACAGGCATCAAACTGGTTGTTGTCTTTGATGCTTTCATTGATTAGAGAGATCACTAATGACGTGTGCACAACCCCCTTTGAAGTTCAAAGGGAGCAATTAAGAGCTCTGGCTGAGCTCCCCCTCCCTCCACTGTTTCTGTTGATTTTCTGTTTCTGCTGATTTGCTGTCTCGTTAGACCCACCCCTCCTCCGAGGCTTCGACTCTCATTGGCCTGGTCTTGCCTCAGACCAGAGAAACTCTAGGTTCATTACGCAACACTAGACCAAGAGAACAAGTCCGCTCAGAGAGTGGGTGGGTCTATGGGCTGGAGCCAGGCAAGTTGTTTCTCATAAGCTCGCGACCCTCCTTGCCCATCAGCCCCCACCGTTGCGCTCAGGGTCACCGGGAAAACCGAGGTTGCGTCAACTCATGTCAATCTATTTAGATGTCAATCTTAGCCAATCAGGATGGAATATGAAAAGGAAAAGATATCCGAATTTCACTGTAGGCTATAACAATTCACACAATTAACATTTTCTATAAGGCCTACTACCGGCATATTTTAAATTACAAGTTTCCTACAACAACTATGTTGAAGAGTATTTCAATTGTGAATATAAAGACTTTTGAATTAGGCCTAACCTATTTAAGTCTTAAACAGCATCTCATACTTTTGCTTTGAATTTGCAGACATCGAACTCCTCTGTTATGTAGGCTATATTCCTATATAGCCTATATATATTTAAAAGAAACTCACAATTGTGACTGACAGCTGGATGTTGGAGATGGTAGTCTATGACTGAGCTGATATGTCACAGGTCATGAGGATGTTGCTCTGTATGGTTTTACTTTGGGGTTGGCTTCACTGTTAGGTCTGTTGCACATGAAAGTTACTGAACCTGACCTTCAAGAGAATTATGATATGAGCATAAGAACACATTTAATAGGAAAACAAATCTGAGGGGTAGGCTATGATGATTTTAATAGTGGCGAGACCGCCTGCTTCAATGGACATATCACCTCGTGCTTCCAGTTCCACTCCTAATATGGCGACCGTGGAGACAGGTCGCTCCAATAACTGCAGCGGCCAATGAGGTAGGGGTAGGCCTATATTTACGTTTCTACATCTGTGACGTGAACATGCACAATACATCATTATCAGACTTAATTTTATCCTTCAAATTTTTTATGCTCCAAAATGACTGGATATAGCTAGGCCTATACAGGTTTTGTAGGCCTATAGCAATTTAGCAATTGTAGAAATATTAGACCGTAACTGTCTAACTGTCGAATGTTTAAGCATGATCATGTAGCATAATATCATAGGCCTACTTTGTTTTGTTCTTATACATTTTGGACAGCCAATATTACATCGAGGTGCCCAGATGGTTTTAATTGGTGCCCACCTAACCTGTTACCATGGTAGGCCTGTTAGGAGTCATGCATCAGAAGAAACTCAGTTGGTGGCCAGGAAATCATTTGACTTTGATTATGAATGGTTAATCTTATTTAGGCCTATACCTGTTAAAACAAAGATGGTTGACTGAACCACTTATCGCCAGCTGTATAGGCTACACAACCCGAGGGTGCAATCATCACAAATCAATCAATCACAAAATAAACCGAAAACAATCTTCTGTTTAAATGTTATGGTTGCATCTATAAATGTTGCAATATCGCCATCTACTGGATTCACCAATCTAAGTATTTCACTCATACAGGCAAAATGTTGGACATGTTCCACAGGGACTTTGCTAACAACAATACAATACTAACATAAAATAAGTAATAATGTAGGCCTATTTGATTTTTATTGCACTTTTCATTCAATGATAAAAGGTTAAAATCATGTATAGATAGCTAGATTTATTGATAGATAGATAGATAGATAGATAGATTGGAAATAAAGTTAATAATATAGTAGGCTATAATTGTGTGCCCCTGACTTTGAGACCTCTGAAGTTGCTACAAAACCTATCGATAGCCAGTCATTTTGGGCATAAACAAGACATTGAAGGGTAAATTAAATTCCAACATACTGCTTATGCTGCTCAAAAAGCTTCCATCCTAGCGTTGTGCGCACTAGGATAGACTGCCTTGATCTGATGTGTAGACCATCAAGTGTTGTCTTTGTACAATTTCTAATTCCTAACTGTGAACACATGGTGGCAGCAAATAACCAAAATAATAGGCAGATGTCTAGGTTTGAGTTCATACAGATTGATTGATTGAAGACTTTATTAAAGGTTTGCATATAGGTACAGGATGGTACAGTTCACTGGTACAAGGTCAACTAAAGGGGTAAACACCACAATAAAGCTTTTGGGCTTGTTTAAACTGGGGTCCCTTTTTACAACTCTTAATCAATATAACACAACACAGGCCTGTTCTGTTCTACTGCCTGTTTCCAACTGTCAAATGCATGCATTGTACCATTGACCCTGCCACTTGCATTCTATATAGCCATTCTTGTAGGATATAGACCATTGTTTTAATATTACAATCTTTCCATATGTACTTTTCTCACTTGGCAAGTGATTGAATACAGAGGAAGTAGAGGCTTATGTTGTTATGAAAGATTCAGTAGGCTACCCTACCTCAGTCTAGACATCCATTAGCACCAGTTAGCATGACCACATGGATATAAGTAGAAATGCACCATAAGTGCATCTCAGACCAGCTGGTTCAAGGTTCAACATGTCTTTATTGTTACATATTATGCAAGATAAGAGTACAACTATTTTGTTCTGGTTCCTCAGATATTGTAGCAGCAATAATAATAAAAAGAATAATAAACATATTGTATATACAACAATAAGGCAATAAAAAAGTAATTATCAAAGAATAGCAGCTGGTTTAAAGCTCTACAGTTTGTCTGTTGGTTCTAGCAGTTTGGGTGCTTGGAGGTGTGCAAGGCTATAACCAGTGGTGGAACATAACTTTCACAGGCTCTGTACTTAAGTACAATTTTGATGTACATTTGCTTTACTTGAGTAGTTCTGTTTTGCAGTAGACCACTGTATACTCCACTGCATCAAATATTGCAATTTTAACTCGTCTATGACTATTTGACAGCAAAAGAATCAGGGTTGGCCTGCCAACACCATTGAGTAACGCAGGGTTTCAGCATTTACTTTAAGTCTCCAAGCAAGTATCATAGGTTTATCCTGTCAGACAAACGCAGACAGACAGGGAGCGGCAGAAGACATATAATACACCCACATCATCATCGTCATTGATTCCAGTCTAAGTCTTGACTGAGCCATTTGACTGAGATTTACGCAAGCCTCAAAAAACTAAACAAAACAAAAGATCCTTCAAACATCAGAAGAAAACATTCAGACCACAGGAAGCATGAAATGGTCGTCAAGAGGAAATTCAAGGCACTACCCTCCTGCCAAGAAACCGTGTCCTTTTTCATGCTGCCATAAACATTTTCATATTATTTATCCAAATGATGGGATATTATTTGGAAGTATTCATGGTGAATCTCCAACTACAGTTATTCTACACTGACTGTAACATGAACTACTTCTCTGCGTGGTTGTCGACTGTCGAGACAGTGAAGTGAAGCTAGGGTGGACAAATGAGAGGCTTGAAACCTTCACTGGCCACTTCTGAGAGATGGCAGTGTAATAAACTTACTGGTACACAGACAGCCCCAAAAAGGCTTTCATCATCAACAGTCAAGCTGCCTGCAAAGAGGTGCAGTACTCCACTGGGCTGTAATGCTGTATAGTACCTCAATGATGAAACAATACCTGATACTTATATGGATAATAAGATGGCCCTGGAGGGCTGTGCATTCTGAAATATAATATTGAAAGTTATTTTGCTTTAGTGTGCATGGCAGCAGACTTGACATGATCATTTTAACCACTAAAACCCTCTAGACTTAATAGTAAACTGGACCTCTTTGGCTCTGTAGTTGAAATGCTTTTTTCTGTCTACACCAAATCTCTTTCCCCAAACTAGCCGGACGATATTGTCTAATGTTCTATACACTACTATACTATTAAGTAATAGCAAAAGAACATTATCAATATACCCAGAAAAAAGTGTGTACAAATATATTGTAAATAAAAACAAACATTCATAGCTTTTTGTACAATATAATATTGCATTAATACGTGTGGTTGTCATAAAGTCCCAGAGCTTTCCTGAACTTGTCTCATGGCACCAGTGTGCCTCAGCACACTGTTTGGGAACCATTATGCATTATAATTGTATACCATTATACAATCTAACCCATAGCGTCCCTATTCTGGGGTTAACATTCAGTAAAAAAAAACAGGAGATCTACAAGCTCACAAGGCATCAATTGCAATCCACTGGCACGTTGTAGATTGGCTATTTAGTGTAGAGAGAAAATTTGGAATTGCACCTTCCCTGGTTTACTGAGGTAGGGTATACAGTATGTTTGCAGCCCAAAAATATAACACTGAATATAAAATACTCTGAATATAATTGGATGAATAAATTAGCAACCGAAAATAGGCTAGATAGACAGAATATACGTTTATCGAGCAGAAAGATGAATGAAGTTCGCTGTATGACTGGGGACTGTGTTTGGAACATCATCTCTAATGGATCTGTTCTCAGATCAGACCTCTTGTGTCTTTATTCATCTTCATCTGTCATTGGTGGTGCTGGGGACAGGGGCAGTATTTCCTGCCTTGAGCTCTCTCCGTGGCCTCCAGGGGCCCTAAGCCTTTCAGATAGAGATAACCTCTAAGAAACACAAACACAACCAGTGTGCAGGCTAGCAGCACTAAGGAAAGACTTTGGGCTGTAGTCTAGACCAGGGGTTCCCAAACATTTTTGGCTCGGGGCACCCCTATAAATATTTTTTTCATCCGAGGTACCCCTATATTATTATATTCCTAATTTTCACTCCCAGCACCTTGTATTTATAACATATTTTAGCTATTATGTTGTGAGCAAAGCGAGATAATAGACATTTTGGTTAGAACTGACTGAAAATAACTTTGTACTTCAAGTTTAAAATGATACAAAATATATTTTTAAATGTCCAAATAAATTTCATATAATATTATCAAATTATTTCACGGCACCCCTGGACTGCCGTCGCGGCATCCCCAGGGAAGTTCATCTCTCCCTTTCATCTTTGGACCAGTGAGTCCCAGGAAAGACAGTCACATTAAACTGAATTTCCACTCAACAGTTCACAGGAGAACTGTGGTTTGCTGAAGGATGTTTGGACAGAAAGCCTGTGTCTGCAGACTCTGCACCCCTCTTTATTAAAATGATATGTATTTGGCCACAGACCCCCATCTCAAAATATTTAGTTTCAGCGACTTTTTACTAGTGAACCATAAAAACTTCCGTAAATCCAGAAGGATTACAACTTCTGTAAACAAATGACAATCCGTTTTCCGGAATTTGGTGGTTTACGAGGCTAATAAAAAACACAAATGGGTCCCGACCCACTGTTTGGGAAACAGTGATATAGGACAGTAGAAGAGTGCAGTGTGGACGGCACCGCGGTACTTCTCTGTCCTGCGCTGTCTCGTTCCCCTCCTCTCTAATAACTGGGGCTCCTGCAGCTCTCTAATTACCACTAACAAGGCCTTTAGATTTTGCCCTTCGCAATTAGAGGAGAGTATGCTTACTGTCCAATTTAGTGCCTGCTGCCCCCTCCCTGTCTCTGTCCACTGGCACACCACTTCATGTAACCCCCCTGTCCCCCCGTCCCCTGTCCGTCCCCCCACAATCTGAGGGAAAAGGCCATAGTCAGCTGCTGGCTCTGAGCTGTGAACCTTCCTTTGCCTCTTATCCTGGCAAAGGCAGACATTAGGAGAAGATTGAAAACAGACACGGGTGCCCTTGCATAGTCTGAATGGATGGGTGTGCGTGCGCGTGTGTGTGTGCGCGCGCGCGCGCGCGTGTGCGTGTGCGCGTGTGTGTGTGTGTGTGTGTGTGTGTGTGTGTGTGTGTGTGTGTGTGTGTGTGTGTGTCAGTGACTGAGCGAGAGAGAGAGAGAGAGAGAGAGAGAGATGGGGGGGCAGGAAGGGGTATAGAAAAGCAATCATTTGTATTTGTTATTTAAGTGAGAGTGAGGAAGAAATGAGAGGGGGAGAACTAAAAAGTGATGAGAGAGAGGATATTACCATTTAAAGCTGCTACAGTATATTCTCTTTTAAACCTGAGTTGGATGAGTGGCGGTGAGTGAAGCTGAGTTATTGTCCTGAGAAAGAGACTTTGTTTCAAAGCAGGCCACTGCGAGCTTTGCCAAAATGCTTTTCACTGGACCTTCTCTCTCTCTCTCTCTCTCTCGCTCTCTCTCGCTCTCTCTCTTTCTTTCTCTTTATTGAGCTTGTATTTTGGTGGGTTAGATGCTGTTGCCGGTAGAGACCAGTAGAGTCTTACACCTCCTATCCTCTGCCAGCTGTAGAGACTCAGAAATCATAGAAAAGAAAAAGAAAAGAAAGAAGAAACAAATCACATCAGCAAGGGACCTCAACTGCTACCTAAGATAAACAAACAGAACTTGATCCGTATTTTCACATTCTTTCTCTTTCTCTTTCGCTCTCTCTCTCTCTCACTCACTCTCTCTCTCTCTCTCTCAGATAAATCCCTTTCTATAGCCTCCCTCCCTTGCTTTTGTCCTCCCTCTCCTCTCTTGTCCGTTCTCTGCGTGTGTTTCAATCGCGGCAGAGCCTGATCACAGACACTCTATGCAAAAACATCAGAATAGCAGAGAGAGGGGTGAGTGTGTGTGCGAAAGAGAGAGGGAGAGAGAGGGGGGCTGTACTTGGATGTGTGTGTGTGCATCTAGTTGGGAAAACTTCTTTTCCTTACAGACATCCTTTCTGAACAGTGGGCGGGCTTCATCAGTGTGTTGAGGGGAGACCCCTGGTGCTGTGATTTGATTAAACAAACAGCCGGGCTCAGAGAAGTTCCTCCTCCTGCGGACTCCCAGGACACAGGGACATTAACCTTCTGTCTGTCCAGAGCAGCAGCCCCTGCAGAGTACCCAGCTAGAGACCACTCCGACCAACCGCTTTGAACGCCTGTCAGATGGTACGGAGGGAGAGAAGGCAAGGGGAAGACGCTCTCATCCTATGCTGTTGAATGTGATACATCACTGCTGAAGGTAAGGATCTGCCGGCTGTCTTTCCCCCCTCACTGTCCTACTATATTCTTTCACTTTTGAGTTCCACACTGTCGCTGGAAAGTGAAGATGTTCCAATCCTCACTCAGCTTTGAACATTTCACTCAGCCTGCATGGAGATAACGCTGTGTGACTGATTCCATTTCATAGCTGTCTGTCACAGGATGGAAGTACCTCATTTCAGTGGCGTCAGTTCAGCTAAGGTATGGCAACGTGACTGGTGTCTTGCATGCGCGCTTCAGACACCAGTCATGTTGCCATACCTTAGCAACAGGCATGATGAATTTATTCATCTTAAGTACATTTAATTTGTTCCCCTGTAGCCAAGGTACCTTGCCGTGCCCAATTGTCACCTCTGCCTCATTTCGTGAGGAATGATCCGCTGGGGGTTGATGAATTCATTCAGTCAGGCTTATGTTTTTGATCGTTTCTTACAATGACGGATTATTGCCCAGATTTAAGACTTCAGCTGAAGGAGTTAAGTCAAGAGGACTCACGGTTGCCCAGTTTGTGTTGCTGTTGATGCTGCTGTCAGGCAGCAGTGTTTAGTGAGAAGGTCTCTTTGTGTGTGTGTGTGTGTGTGTGTGTGTGTGTGTGTGTGTGTGTGTGTGTGTGTGTGTGTGTGTGTGTGTGTGTGTGTGTGTTTGTGTGTTTGTATGTGTGTCATTTGTTATGCACATTCTTGTACACATCGCCCGTCCCAGTGTGAATGGGTGTGAAACAACCTGTTCAAACACCAACATTGTGGTGACTGGAGTTGTCCCTCACACACAGCCGGGTGACATTACATCTCTGTACACATGTCCCTTTGACGCTCCACCACAGCGCAACTCCAACAGTGTTTACCTTCTCACCGAGAGAATACGTTTAACAAGGTGTCCTAGGGTATCTCAATCTCTCTCTCTCTCTCTCACACACACACACACACACACACACACACACACACACACACACACACACACACACACACACACACACACACACACACACACGCACGCACGCTCAAACAGCTTTATGGCACAAGCTGTGTGTAACCTCCACTTTGTGCTTCACTGCTAAACATGTTGTTTGTACAGCTCTCTCGGCAGTCACCCATAGTGAACTAATGGTCCTCGCCAGCGCACCATCGCTGTCCTGCCTCCCATCATCATGTGTCTTCTTCCCCGTACAGAAACACATTGGGACGCTCCTCACCAAGCCCTGGTTGCATTGGTATCAAACTCTGCATCGGGCCCCTTTAGTTGTGGCCCTCTGTTTTTTAGAGCACAGTTTCCCAAGCACTGGGTCGGGACCCGTTTGTGGGTGAAGGACCAATTTTCATGGGTCATGACTAGAGTGCAAATCACATTTTCTTTTCCTACAATGTTTTTATATATATTTCAAAAGATGCAAAACCTTTTGAAATATATCATTTTATTTTTAGATCATTTCAAACAAACAAGCAAACAAAGCACATAAGAAATTGCATTAATAAAATATAATACAAATTAAGAAGTAGTGAAAATAGCCGATCTACAAGCTCACAACGCGACGCAAAACCTCCCATTTCTCTTTTGGGTCTCTAGCTAAAAGGTTTGGGAACCACTTTTTTAGAGAGATCCCTAAAAAAATCTAGAATAACAAGCTTGTGGCCTTGAATGGTAGCTTTGGCTTCATCACCGTTTGTAAAAGTGCACCTCCTCTAAACATATGAATTGGCGTTGCCTGTGCCAGACATAAACAAATGGTTGATTCATCTCCTCATTAATCACAGGGGAAGGCTTTAGTACCTGGAATGAGTTACATTTTGACTATGTGAGCTGATTTCAGGACAGACACATGTGGCAAGCATGTCATCGTAATACCCAGCAAGCCAGCAGATGGTTTGCACATGAAGGCATCGGTTGCTAATAATGTACGGGAGTCCACAGTACTTTGCTAAGCTAACTGGCCTATCATTTAGCATATTACATCTACTGTCTACAGTTTACTTATTTTAATGGATAAAATCGAATTACCGTTTCCTCAACAGCTGACTCATGTGAATGTCCTATCCACTTAGCCGATGTTGTGTTGTGTGTTAGCTTATTAAGTTCTTGGTGTTCTGTAAACAAATTAATTTAGGGATGTTTAGGGGCTATTTTGAGCCATGTCTGGCATTGTCTATAGCAGTGGTTCTCAAAGTGGATGTCAAACTGGGGGTCCTTGAAATTAAAATGGTTGAGAATCACTGCCGTATGGGGGTCCGGATCCCTGGCATAACTTTTCAAATGAGATCCGTGGGATAATAAGTGTCAATTTGGGGGTCCTTGACATGTAAAAGTTTGAGAACCACTAGTCCATTAGTATTGCTGTTCAAATACCTTTTGTAAAATCGCGTCCATATCCTAGTTTTGACATTATAGTGAATGCAACATGTCTTCTTACTGACGGTTTGAATTTAAAACAGAGGGATGTGTTTTGGACATGGGGGATTTTCCTCCCCCCAGTGCATCATGTGGTTGGTATGTGCATGTAGCACTGGTGCTCCAGTGCCGTCCAGCCCCAGATGAATCCTCTCCCGTGGCCCAAACCTAATCCTTCGTCATCAGCTGTTTCCTGCCTCCACAGCGCCCTGCATGCCAGCCACAATGTGCTTCACATTATGACCATGCAGAAAACATGCCGTGAGTCTGATTTCTGCAGCCGGCTCACAGAAATCCCAGCGCACCAAATGTACGCTGACACTCCCTGCTTAACAGCCAGTTTCTGAAGCACATTGATCTCATTGTGTCCTCGTGTGATTTATCCTTTGTGGGCTTAAAACGCAGCTGTTGACCAGCGACTGTAATGAAGACCAGTGAGTGAATGCAGAGTTTAATGGTGAATACCTGTCATCGGACTGTCTTTTACTTATCAATAAAGGTCATAGCGTACAATATATGTCATCATGATGTAGGGCTGGGAAATTAACACAAATATATCATTCAAAACTGGTATTTAGAACTTAATCTTGTTCATGTTGGTTAATCGGATAATTCATAAGCTATATTAACAAATCAACATGAAAAAGTAATAATAAATACATAAATAAATACATCTTTTACAGTGGACCAAATCGGACCAAAGTCTAATTAACCACTTAACCTAGCATACTTTGTGTAGCCGATCTACAAGCTCACTATGGGTCGCTTCCTGACAGGTTGTGAGCCTCTAGATCTGCAATTTTCCCTTTTTTAATTATCAAGGCAATTATCGAGGCAAAGGTCTGACATAATCGTGGTGTTGATTTGAAGTCATATCGCCCAGCCCTACCATGGTGTCTGGAGTATTGTCTTTAAAATATAGCAACATAGCAACCCTCTGAATCACTTAGTGGTGGTCAATTATCTGGTGATTCATAATGCATCACTCATACTTTCGGACGAGGCAATAGTCTCCCTGGTCAGACCGGCAGTTAAAGACGTTCAAGACTTTATCGCTGACGCCATACACTTAGAAGAGTTACGTACAACCTTTAATGAAGAATGAAGATCACTCAGAGTGCTGAGACAGAGCTGCTGTACTCCTGCCCCTCCATCTCTCCTCTCTTGTTCTCTTCTTTCATGCTCTCTCTCTCTCTCTCTCTCTCTCTCTCGCTCTCTCTCTCTCTCCCTCCTCATCCACTCTCCCACTCATACAGAACTGACACTCAGGCAGCTGCATCCCATCTTTGGAGAGTAGAGAAATACGGCCACGCCTAGAGGAAGAAATATTCCCTTCCATTAATAATAGCAACGTTTAAGAAGGAAAATAATGTTTCAGCCAGCCACATTGTTAAGGTGTAATAACAATGTTGGATTAAGGCACATCAAGGGCAGTATGTCAAGAATTATTATATCTTATAACTGTTTTCTTAAGACAAATTTGTTTTTTTGTATATGTTGAAGTGAGTTTATTTAGAAAACACTGTATTTATAGTGGTCATGTTCATTGCTGCAAGGACAAACAAAGAATGTCTGATTGTTAGTAGAACATACTAGTCTCTGTTACATTCTTCCTTTGGCACTGGTCACATCTCTGGAGTTCTCACTGCCCAGAGTCCAACTAAAACATGCCAGGGTTGTGATACAGTGCAGTCAAAGCAAAACACCATGTTGCTTTCACAAGATAACTATTTTTCACACAATGGAAAATACGAACGTTTTTTGTACGTTCTTCTATTTTGGAGTGTCATTTCCTTTTAACCACTTAAATGCTTAGTGAAGTTGACCTTTGGCTCTGTATTTAGTCCGCTCTTTTCCCCCCCTCTTTACACCAAACCTCTTTGCCGAAAATAGCAGATCTACAAGCTCATAGATATGCTGTTTTTAGTGACTGTTCCCACCAGAATAGGGATGCTAGGTTCAAGTGGTTAATTGCACAGTTACCATCCTCACCACCTTCATGTCCTGACAACATGGAAGACGGCTACTGGCATTCTGGACTATACAACATTTTGACAAAGATTCAAATGAGTTTTTAGCTCTGGCCAAAACATAACAAACCGTGTAAAAGATCACCCACGTTAGCTTTTTTTCCTCCCTCTTTTTTTGCTCCTTTTCTCCTCAGTTCACACACTGTTGTGGTTTGGGAAGCCGCCATGGAAAACGAGTGGAATTTAAAGCCAGTCAGAGTTGTAATTGTATTCAGCTGTTTCTTTTTTGTCTTTTGTGCAGGGGGAAGGGGAGGTGGGGTGGAGGGGTGGGGGCCGAAGTGTGTGTGGGTGTGTTCTGTTTCTCACGGGACGGGTGGGGGGTGTTTGTGGGACGGTGTGCAGGAAGAAGGAGGAGTCTAGGGTCTGACTGTCGCTGTCCAGATGGAGAGACATGACTGGTGTATGTGGTATGGTAACTAAGTGCATTTACTTAAGTACTGTACTTAAGTAAAATTTTGAGGAATTTGTACTTTACTGGAGTATTTCCCATTTCCAATACTTTTTAAATATTTTACTCCACTACTAGTTACTTTGCAGATATAAATGATAATATTATAAAACATACATTAACCACTTCTTTAGCCCTATTTTATACATAGCCGATCTACAAGCTATTTTCAAATATTTTGCACTTTCACTTTTGGTGTTTTAAGTATAATTTGATGCCAATACCTTTGCACTTTTACTCAAGTACATTTTGAATTCTGGACTTTTACGAGTATTTCTACATTGCAGTAAAAAACATCTCAGTACTTTTTCCACTACTGGTTTTGGATAGGCAATTTCATTTTTAGATTTGAAGTTTTATATTGTAATCAGCTAAACAATTCAGTGTATCAAATGGCACATGTCTTTTTAAAAGCATCTGCGATCATGCTGAAAGCTGAACATAAACAAGAAAAAGAACATATTATCTTTCAGTGTTTCTCAAATGGGCATTAGTACCCCTATAGGGTGCTTTGGGGTACTGCCAGTATTCAAAAAGTCTAAAAACTTTCTTACTTGCTGTTTGCTATAAACAACACAACAACTATAAACTGCGAAAAGAGGAAAATCTGGTTCGTTCAAATGACACTTTAAGTTACAGCTACTTTTTAAAAGTTCCTCTTTGATATCTCAATCCATTTAAAATAAGCTTGTTAAACCGATATAAAACACTCTCCACATCTAAGCATCATTCTGCTAGTCCACCACCACTGCTGTTCCCCACAAGCCAGCCTGTGCATCCTTTGGCGCCCACCCTGTCCCACCACCAGCAACATTTACAGCTCAGTTAATAAGGAAGCAGCGCAGCATTCACTGCCTCTCTGTTATAAGCTGCTCTGTAGTCACCACAGACCCTTGTAGGGAGCACCATGTGGAAATTAAAGATTTGATGAAAACACAAATAAATAAAGCAGGGGTCTTCAACGTTTTCAGGCTAAGGACCCCTTAGTTGAGAAAGCGATGAAGCAGAGACCCCCACAACCTTTTCATAGATTCCATATAGTTTCATTGCCTCGCAGCGCGAGGCGTTGTGAGCTTGTAGATCTGCTATTTTTGGCTAAAGTTCTCAGAATATGGACGCTAGGATTCAAGTGGTTAATATAAAAAAGGAGAAAAAAGTTTATATCATACAAAGATTTGGAGGACCCCCTGTAGTAACTCCGAGGACCCCCTAGGGTTCCCGGACCCCCTGTTGAAGACCCCTGAAATAAAGTAAAACATATATGTGATCTGACTATTTATAATCTGTTTCACATGCATCATCTTCTGATCATGCATGCATAATGACTTTTAGTTCTATAAATCAGGCATGCAAACGGGGGGGGGGGGATTACTCAAATTAAAAGACTCCTCAAAGTGAAAGATTGCCTTGAGACGACACAAAACAAAACAGTGGTGGAAGATTTGTCATTTAAAGCTGCACTATATGTAACTTATTTCCTTTGAACCCGGTTTCCTGCGCAAGGGTTGACATTTGTTTTTACCATTGAGAGCCTCAGGGGAAGAATTGAATCAATTCAGATCCATCCTAGTCTAGTAGGTGAGATATTTGACACAATCTAAATGTCTCAATTGAAGAGCAGGGAGACAAAATACAACTACTTTGATTGTATAAGTTATATTGTATTACTGTAATAGACTCTACCAAACAGATTCGTTACAAAGTTACATAGTGCCGCTTTAAGCTGTACCACAATTTTCTATTTAAGTAAAAGGCCTGTGTTCAAATTTTTACTTGAGAAAAGTACAAATGTATTTGGCATGATGTACTTGGGTACTTTCCGCCACTGGATGCATGCCTAGCCTAGAGGGATCTGGTGCATGTCCTGGTAGAAGGCTGCTGGCTACGCTGGGTTAATGTGACATCATAGCATTTCTTTCTCCTACTCAAAGCAAATGAGTGATTATTGTTTGGATGCATAGTAAAGCAGGTGGATGCTGGGATTAAGAGGGAGAGTGGGAGACGTTGTCAATTTGTAACCTAAATCCCATTGTTATGATGTGAGGAGATCATCATATACTGTATATATAGTTTAGGCAGGAACATTCACGTCAAGAATATAACAATTAATAACATAATGAACAGATAGACTCGGCAAGATATTGGCAAGGATATTTAACCATTTATTGCATAAATGGAATACAGTTAAACTTGGCGTTTGAAGGGCTCCGCGATCGGAGATGCTCCCTGAATTTTGTGCAGGCATTTCTGAGCATGCTAAGCAAAATCAGGGAACGCAGCAATACCCCCCATAGGGATAGAATAGCAAATAGCAATAACCGTGACATGTAACATAGTCAAATCACAGTATTGAGCTTAACAACATTGACATGAACTTAGACAAAATCACAGTATGAGCTTAACATCATGACATGAAACTTAGACAAGATCACAGTACTTGCTTAACCACATTGACATGTAACTTAATCAGACAATCACAAGTATTTGAGCTTAGCCAGAGTGATCATGCAAAGGTGGAGGCTGGGGTGGAGGAGGAAGCAAGCAGCAAATGATTCCGAAGCTTCGGAACCAAGCATTGGTAGGGAAAGCAAGCTCTATTTAAAGGAGCCTTCCCTACTGATTGAGAGCTCTGATTGGAGTATGGCAGTCATGTGACATAATGACCAGCAGATATGTTAATGAGGTATGAGAACAGAGCTGACTGACAACTGACACTCAGACTGGCGGCGACTTGACTCCCATGCCCTGCATAAACTTACGCTATGCTTTATTTTAGGCAGGAACATTCACGTCAAGAATATAACAATTAATAACATAATGAACAGATAGACTCGGCAAGATATTGGCAAGGATATTTAACCATTTATTGCATAAATGGAATACAGTTAAACTTGGCGTTTGAAGGGCTCCGCGATCGGAGATGCTCCCTGAATTTTGTGCAGGCATTTCTGAGCATGCTAAGCAAAATCAGGGAACGCAGCAATACCCCCCAAAACTAATGAGCTTGCTCTCTGTCTTGGCAGGGCTCGGCCAACCAGAGAGCGCTTTAAAACCCCCCAAAACACGGAACCCAACGCCACATAAAACCTGTGTCAGTCAGACTCTGGTTATGTGTAGCAGCAGAGCGCCACTGCAGACTTCTATATGATTAAAGCAAAAGACTGCAGAGTCTTGAACCATGAGAAGCCATCCTAAGCTTAGCAGTAACTATGTGTAGCAGCAGCTAGCTGCGATCTCTGCGTTGACAAATTTATTTTATGCTAAAAGATACATGCTGCATCTTAAAAGAGAGACCATTCTATGATTAGTGAAATGAAATAGCTAAGAGAGGCAGCGAAGCGACGCTGCCGACCTTTGAAATAATTATTCCGTTAAGAAGCAGTTCTTAAATTAAGAAAAGGCCATCCTACCATTAGTGTATAAAGTGGGTCAGCTACGCTTGCTGTGCTGTGTGTGCGAGCGGTTCTAACGCAGAACCAAATTGTATTAAGCAGTTGGTCTTAAGCCATCCTACACTGCGAAGAAGAGTGAATCAGCTACGCTTGCCGAGTTGTGCCCCATCCCTTAAAGGGGGAGCGAGCTGTTTGAGGTTACCCACCATGCTAGGTAGACGTGACCCTGCAATTGGAAGTTGATATTAACAGCTGTGATAACCGTGCCAACCACCTTTGAGCAATTAATTAGCCGACCGTCTCCTCACTTAATGCCGCTCATGCTTTTGAGCAACAAGAATGACCTCCTTCCTGGCGAGTAACATTCATAGCTGCTGAGGATCAGCGTCCATAACTTCCGAGTTGGAGCCAGCCCGGTTGTATGCATAGAGAGATGTACAGGTGTGGAGCCATCCCCGATGCTGCAGGAAGCATCTCTGGTAGCCATCCTTCCAAGGTCCGATACAGCTTGCCTCGCCAGAGGACGCCAGGCAGATACCATGACATAGAGGATAGAAAGAAGTATTAGTTTGAGAACGTAGTCTGGATTGCCTTGATGCACCACCCGGCTGAATATTAATGAACTCATACAAGCATAAGGTGCTGCTGAAATATACTTAGAATCATCTTGAGACTTGTTGCAACGATCATCATTATTATAATTATTATTATCATCCACAACCATGCAATCTATATAATACATCTGACTTATCAGCCATATAATTATGCCTTTAGATGAAGATGCAGTTTGATTAACGAATGACCTGCCTTTCATGGCTTCGGGAGGAGGTCCAGGTGAGTATCCTCGATCCAGAATCCTCGATCATCGCGACACATCGATGTCGCTCATGAAACAGGCAGGCAGCCACTCCCCTGTCTGCTGAATCTGTAGCGTGCAAGCAGGCGGGCTGGCAGGCGGGCAGGCAGGCAGGCGTGCAGGCAGGCAGGAGTACAGGCAGGCAGGCTCATGGTTGCAGCAGAAGTAGCGTTAGCTGAAGCTGTAGTAGCAATGCCCTCTGCAGTGCCAACCGACTCCTGACTGGCCTCATGGCATTATACAGTAGTGGACGAAACTATAAAGATAAACATGTTAGCAGAAAACACACAGAAGCTGCAGCACAACGCTGCAATGACATGCTGTAGCAGCAGCCATGCAGCAGCTCCAGCACGAAGCTGAAAAGATAAACATGATGTTCGCAGCAGACATGTAGCAGCCTCAGCAAGAAGCTATATAGAAAAACACGATTTAGCGGAACATGAAGCAGCTTTAGCATGAAGCTGCAATGATAAAACCTGATGCCGTAGCAGTGGGCATGCCACAGCTCCGGCATGGAGCTGTAATGATAAACATGATGTTAGCATTAACTAGCAGTAGCATTAGCTGTAATTATTAGCAGTTATGCTAGCAGGCAGCAGCAGGTTGAGTGGAGCTAGCAATAGCTGAAATTATAGGACACATGATAGTATCTGACTGAAGCAGCAGCAACAAGAGCCATTAGCACAATTATGTGATCATTGTAGCATAGCAGCACAACTGATAAAGAAAGAAGCCTGGAAATGAAACATGATGTTAGCAACAGACATGTAGCAGCTTTAGCATGAGCATAAGTTGAGCATACAGCAAAATGGCAGAAGCCTGGAAATGAAACATGATGTTAGCAACAGACATGTAGCAGCTTTAGCATGAGCATAAGTTGAGCATACAGCAAAATGGCAGAAGCCTGGAAATGAAACATGATGTTAGCAACAGACATGTAGCAGCTTTAGCATGAGCATAAGTTGAGCATACAGCAAAATGGCAGAAGCCTGGAAATGAAACATGATGTTAGCAACAAACATGTAGCAGCTTTAGCATGAGCATAAGTTGAGCATACAGCAAAATGGCAGAAGCCTGGAAATGAAACAGGATGTTAGCAACAGACATGTAGCAGCTTTAGCATGAGCATAAGTTGAGCATACAGCAAAATGGCAGAATCGAAGCAGCAGCCAGCCTATGCAGTAAATATATATATATATATTTTTTCTTTTTCACCGTGTGCAAAATTACAGAACAAGTGTTTAACACTGTTCCGAACAACGTTCAGCATGTACTGGCTGTGCATAGATACAATAATCAACTCAGTTTATCCATTTCACATGGCCACTTCAGTGTTACCATGCTAGCGTTTGTAGCATAAGACAATGGCACCCCTGAGTGTTACTAGCATTAGCCGCTAACATAAGCATTTAGCAGTGAACAAGCTTTTCACATGGCCATTCCAGTGTTCCCATGATAGCGTTGTAGCATGAGACAATGACAACCCCTGAGTTACTAGCATTAGCCTCAAACATTAGCATTTAGCAGTGAACAAGCCTCTCCCCATGCTGGAATGTATCCTCTTACTCTATACAACTCAAAGGTTCCAAATGCGCTAACATTAGCATTTAGCAGTGAACAAGCCTCTCACCATGCTGGAATATTCCTCTCACTCAAACCTTTCTCTCAAAGGTTCCTGAGTAAATAGGGAGAGCTTCCTAGGATCTCCTTTTAGTAGAACTGTACCATCATGCAACTGTACTTTTCCCATGCAACCTTCTAACAAGTCTTCAACTCTCCCCACACTACACACACACAGTAGCTGCTTGACCTCATGTGGCTCAAAAAGGGAATTAACCCACTCTGCACACAGACTAGGCTGATTCTAACAGGAAGCATGTTGGAAGGATGTTGAAAGCAAGCCAAATAAGCAACTTTACTTCAGAACAAGCCCGAACAAAACAACCCACAACTAGAAGTTATGGGGAAACAAGACCGAGTTGCTTATAATGGGCAGACCTGGCAACACTGCTAGACTGAGAACAGTGTGAATGTGTATGGTAGCAGTACATAGACTACACTACCCATGATGCATTGCCCATTTAACAACCTCCCTTGTCAACTTTCCACCATTCCACCACATAGGACATTAACTATGGTGTTTATAAAGCCAAATAATCACCTGTGCAAGAACCTTCATTTCCATACTTAAGCAAGTGTGAGAGTGAGCGTGTTTGATCCTCGCTTGAATGCCGCAATCTCACCTACTTTACTCCAAGTAGTGGCAGTTAGTTGAATATGGACTAATTCAACTGTAGCACATGACAATCTCTCTCATGGTAACAAGTTCTTACACCCATGAAAGGCATATGTTAACCATTAAACATTTAAACCCCCTCCATAAAACTTCTAACATCTTGAAATGCTGTACCACTGAATTATCTAAGCATCAATATTTGATTCAAGACTCTTACCGAATACTAGCTGAACCACTCCTCAAGGACAGGTCCCCAACAAACACTCGGACTCAGGCTTCTGCATGGCCAAACAGGCCCAGACGCAGCCACCTCCCCTTATGCTCTGCCCTTAAAGGGGCAGTGCTACTCCTGTAAACACTTGACATGATTCCTGAATGAGCAAAGCATTAATCTTAATACACAAATATACTCAGTAGTTCCAACCTGCCTGCAGAGTAAAAGTAGCATTAGTATATGATTAGCAGCAATGTTGGGAAAAGAGGCATATATTAGAAGTGAGCAATAGCATCAGAATATCATCCATGCATGATATCAATAATAGCATAGGCTACACCTGTTTAAAGCAGGATGGGAATCCCTGCATGGAGCCATGCATCTGAAGGGAGTATGGCCACACCGGCCAACATGTTGGATTAGCTGCCGAACTAGCTGGTGTTTGCAGAGTGTATAGCCCTGCGATTAAAGATTTAAGAAACCCAGTGTGGCATCTGCTGGAGACAAACAGCACTGGAAGCTGGGCAGGAACAACAGTTCACATACTGTTCTAGGCAGCACAAATCACAGCCAATGCCATCATGGTTCGGGGTGCACTGTAGAGCAAAGCATGCTGTTAGCTTATGTTGCTACAAACAATTTGAAGCTTCCACTACTACCACTGTTAGCATATGCTATACTGTTGAAATGTTTTCTCTTCTGAGAAGCAAGCATGCTAGTAATACATTTTAGATGAGACCTTGTTCAAGTTATGAGTAGTAGTAAACACGTAAATGAGAACTAATGAAGTAGTGCATCATGATAGCTGTAGTTAACATTAGGCATAATACTGTTAGCAGTAGCATAGTGATAGCAACAGATATAAAAGCAGGCTAGCATTGCTATTGAAGCAGCACGGCAGTAAGCAGTATCTAAAGCAGAACCATATGGTATCACCAAGCTTTCGAGCAGAACCAGAGAGTAGAGCAGCCGCAGCAGCAAGCAGCAAATGATTCCGAAGCTTCGGAACCAAGCATTGGTAGGGAAAGCAAGCTCTATTTAAAGGAGCCTTCCCTACTGATTGAGAGCTCTGATTGGAGTATGGCAGTCATGTGACATAATGACCAGCAGATATGTTAATGAGGTATGAGAACAGAGCTGACTGACAACTGACACTCAGACTGGCGGCGACTTGACTCCCATGCCCTGCATAAACTTACGCTATGCTTTATTTTGGAAAAATACCATAGGTTTTCTGTTTATTTCTCCAGAATGTGTACATGTAACATGTGTCAAGCACGTCATTGCACATACGGAATGTACACTATATCAGAACAATAGGATTTAGGTTCAAATCTGATAATCTCCCTTACAGGTGGAACTGGTCATGGCTGAGACTGGAACTTTATCATTTGGTTGCACAGCATACGTTGCCACTATCGGATGATTTCAAGAAAATACATCTCATACACCCAATTGACGCCTCTGCCTCCAGGGATACCGGTATGATAGGCCATCTCCTTCTTTCCCTCCACATATCTATCCATATATCTATATATCTTTGCAGAAAACCGATCTACAAGCTCACAACGCACCGCAATGTGATGCATGTGAGCTTGTTTTGGGATTTTTGTCTGGGATATTTTTTGATATTATTACAGAATATGGACACTAGGGTTCATGCGGTTAATTATTTTTGCTGTTTTAGCAAATAATAGCTGTTTATTGGCAAATAATAATACTGATTGGTCAGGTCTGACACAAATGGACTCATTTCAGTAGGTTATGTTAAAGAAAGGCGGAAGTGCAGAACCTTTGCACACCGACAGATTGACAGGTGTATAAAAGACCTTGGGCAAACAAAGTAAGGACTCTGCACACTATCTTCTTCACTTGCAAATAAAGAATATTGGCAACGGGAACAATGTTTCGGTATTCGTCAGGTTATCTGGATCAGATAACCTGATGAAGTTCTGTGTATCGAAAAGTTGTTCCTGTTAGTGTTAATAACTACTGTATATATTTTTGGAGCTGTGTGCAGCTCCCTATACGTGGCTGTGTGGGTCTGTGTGTGTGTCTGTCTGTGTGTGTGTCTGTGTGTATGTAGCCTGACTTCGGCGCGTAACTAGTGCCGCACCATTTACGCCACTCGCGCAATATATACATCAAAATGTGCGGCTCGGCCGGGAATGGTGTTCTATTACCTTTCGTTCCGATCCGCCTTACCATGCCGACGTAATCGGCAAAAAACGACGCTTAATTGTCCCCATTGACTTATAATGGGACAATGCAAGAAATCACTTTCAAGTATTTTTCTCTCGTAAACCATAGGAGCTACAGTTTCAAACCTCGGAGAGGAGATTCATAATGATTTTAAGAATGAATCGAAAAATAATTACATCACTCGGCCTCATGGTGGCGCTATAACGGCCCACTTTACGTTTTGCCCCGTAACTCTTGAACCGTAGATCGGAAAATTAAAATTCTTTTTTCCCTGGATTCCTTGGGTCAAGACGCATCTCCATATAGGCCACGCCCATTTGCGCCAGGATAGATTTTCCGCCATCTTGAATTTTCTCCAAAACACACTTTTTGCTCCTTTTCCTACATATTTTCTTCAAATGTCACAAAAATCGGTACACATGATCTACACACACACACACACACACACACACACACACACACACACACACACACACACACACACACACAGCTCCACTTCACACGGGTGTGATTTTTTATCTACTAGTGAATAAGATAATGTACTTTATGCTTGTAATCATTTCAAAAACCTTCTGATAGGTCTGTGTAGAAGAATTAAAAGAAAAATAGATTAGCACCGATTTGCATGGCATTCGTATCTGTTTTGAATGTATTATCAGTTCATTCCAACTGCATCCGGTTACATCCCTAGAAGGGGGAGATTAATCAAAATGTAAATGTAAAATGGCAGGTGTGTGTGTAGACACATTTGCCACATCTGTTCCGAAGCTGAACCTGTACCTGTCATTAGGACAGTTTATGCTCATTGAACCCAAATGTTGTTTCAAAACCTGAACCGACAGCCATTAACCAATATAAATGTAATTAAATCCAGACAATGGCCTACTGATCCTTTCATTGATTCATTAGACTCATGTGATACCTCCATTGAATCACAAATCAGTATGTCTGGGTTAAGCCAGACAAAACTGCAATACCGGTATGTATACACTATAGTCATTTATAAATAACGTTTCCATGGTTATGCTCAGGAAGGATGCTATTACAAAAGTATCACACGTTTTATAATGCCTTCGTGCATCTACATGTCATTCATGCATTGCCATGCTTGTTTCTATGTACATGCCTCTGTATACTTGAATTTGTGTCATTCAAATAATTCCAAGTCTTGATTTGCAATGTAAAAAGGGTGGAAGAAATGAGCAATGCATTGTGGGGCTGCTGCTAAGGGGACCAGAAGGTTTGTCTCAGGGGGATTTTGTCTGTCAGAGAGGAGTGATAAAAATGGAGGTTTGTTTTAACAAAGACACACTGGGTTATTTTTTTCCCACAGAGCATGCCAAAGCCCTGCTTTAGGGGGACATATTTTGAGACCCAGACTTCCTTCTAAAGAAGAAAGCTCCAGAGCAAAAATAACAATAGAAAAACTTGATGATGATCCACTGTATATATTTTTGTGTTGTTTGGAGTATGTCTTAAAGTGTCCGGTGTCAAAGGTCTCTTTATATTTATAATGGTTTGCATTGGAAAGAGGCGATCTTTCAATAAGGGACGTTTGGTTTATAGATCATGACTTCCTGTGTACACTTCAGTAGAGGGTCTCTTCTTTGTTGTGGTGCGTTTGTCATTCATGTGCGTCTTGCCACTTTTGTCTGTGTTTCTTTTTTCTTTTCCTCAATTCATTTTCATTGACCTCTGATTTCCTGTTTACATCCTTGGACCTCTAGTTGTCCGCTGGCGCCTGGTACTGATCCATCTCTGTGTTGTCTTGGGCTAGAGGTTGTGGTGGTCTGCTGTATCGCTGATGCATCGCTGACTCACGCCCACTCAAGACCAGTATGTTTCCCAATACAGGAAGTCAGGCTTTCCAGCTGCGCTTTGGGAGGCTTTCAGGACAACATTCACCCTTTTGTTATTTAATGCATTTCTTTTTTTTCTTTTCTGTTCTTTTTTTTCAAAGTGCAACCTTTCCTCCCCAGGGACACACTCAGAAAGGCAAACGCTCGGCTGCAAATTGAATTTGGAAAAGTGGTTCCCACCTCATCACTACGTTGCGTTATCATTGCCAGATGTTTCAATGAAACGCACAGCCTCATATACTGTATATATAGATAAACCCCAAGAGGCATATCCACCATGCACATATGCAGGCTGCCAACGGAAGTGAGTTTACACACACTTCCAGCTGTGTCCCGGGGGGCTGTGTGGGTTGTGTGCTGTGCGCCATGCTGGAGCTGTTCTTCCTTCTTAAAGTGACACTTTGAGTGTAGTCGGGCTGGGAAGGGTCAATCAGCCACCAGATTCCCAGCAGCTCTGGGAAAAGTCATGCCCTGGGATCAGTGATTATCCCTCACAGCGATTATTGTGACAATGATAATGTAAACTCTAGGGCTTCCACACGCCTCTGTGGCCAATCAAAATGTCCCCCTGAGTCTGCAGTATAGCTTTTGGAACAATAATATTGAAAGCCCATCATCTATACAGCATGTCATGCTTATACGACAAAGTATAAAATAGGGCTTAAGTGGTTAAAACTTCAGAAGTGGGGGGAAAAATCAACAACCGTTGATTTTTACATCCCATGCCCTCTTCCTGGCCCATAGCAACATGATTGTGAATGGCTGTTGTTGTGTTTGTAGAATTTTATGTAGTAATTATGTCACATCGTTGCTTCATGCCATGTCACTGTGGTTTAAGTAGAAAATTCCGCAGGGAACATCTCAATGATTTTCTTATAGGGGCATTTCAGAGTTGCAGAAATGCTGCCCAACGCTCTTGGCAGATTCTCCACAGATTATTTGATGGATTGCCCTGTCAGTGTCCTTTTAATGCTTCACCAAATGCTCTCTTCCTCTCTGCCACAAAGACCTATAGCAGTAGTAGGATTAGCAAAGAAGCAGCTACAGTATATCCTTTCCAGTTATTAGAGCTGTCCTGCCTTTAAATATGGTTTTAATCAGTGATATTGATACCATGTTAATGAGTGCAGAGTTCACCCCTAAAACTCGGTGTACGGGGCCATGTAAGGGGCTGACTGTCCAAACGGCCTGCCCCATTTTCAAAGGCCTGTTGAGGTTCCCCATTGTCCAGTAGTCGACATCCACCCTCATCATATTGCATTAAGCAAACATTATTCTTCCCTCTATTTCACATCCTCTCTGAGGTTTCAAAGACCTTAAATGAGATTTGAACACACCTACTGTAAGTTTTTGTTAAACATTGAAGGTTTCCTGTGGTTTGATCTGAGTTGTAAGAAAACCACATGTGGTTCAAGTTCACATGCTAAACAGTAAAATAATACCAAACTTACATTTATTGCAGTATTACCACTATCATCAATCATAACTGACCACGCAAATTCTATACTTAGTTGGCCAGGGTCCCCCTGGGCTCTATACTAGATTCTCTTGTGTTTTCCGACACCGACGGCTTCGGCGAAAATAGACAATCTACAAGCTCACAACGCGGCACGTCGCAACGCGCTGTGAGCTTGTAGATCGGTAATTTTGGCAGACGTTCGCCCCTCGACGGTTCGGTCAGTTGTCATACAGAGTTGTCACTGAGGAGGCTGGCGCTCATGTTGACGTACGGCTTCCTCGTTCCTCGCGTGGCCCTCGGGGACGAAGTGACCCCCAGGACCCCCTGCTCCCGCCATCACCACCAGTGCGGTCCCCAGTGTATCTACGGTCCTGGGAAAGGTCCAGACAAATACTGTGGGAACGTGAACTGTACACACACGCACGCAACCAACGACAAGGCGGGGGAGAGGGGCGGGGCGTCCTACGCACTGTTCATGGGGAGCGGGGTTTATGTGCCAGTGCTAATGTCCGCGCGTGTTTGTGTAAGTGTGCACGTCCGTGTGTTTGTGCAAGTGTTCATGTCTGTCTGTGTGTCGGTCCGAGTGTTAGTGGGTTTAAGTGTGTGTGTCTGTGTGTTTCTGTAAGGGTTAGCGTCTGTGTGTTTGTACAAGTGTGTATGTCTGTGTGTCTGTGTGTTTGTGTGTGCCTTAAGATTGATTATGATAATGTCAAGAAAAGAAGGAAAGAGAAACCCCATATACTTTATCTCAAGGCACAAGCACGCACGCACGCACGCACGCACGCACGCACGCACGCACGCACGCACGCACGCACGCACACACGCACACACACACACACACACACACACACACACAATCTCTCTCTCTCTCTCTCTCTCTCTCTCTCTCTCTCTCTCTCTCTCTCTCTCTCTCTCTTTCTCCCCTTCTGTTTCAACTCCTCTCCTTTATTAGAAGCAGGAGGTGGGGGAGGAAGTGGAGGAGTCATGTTTTTGGAGCAGCTCCAGGGTTGTTCGCGTAGGGAGAAGACGTAATTTAGGGAGACAGCGTGGATCTGGATGGGAGCTTGTCGTGGAACGTCTTGTAGCTATACCAGCATTTGGCCTTTTGATCAGATTACTTGTCATATTTTTACAACTGGAAACGGAACACGTAACCATTACGAATTAAATCTCAAGACGGCTTGTGGTGAGGGAGATGATTCAGACTCAGCATCAGAGATGGAAATAACCATAAACTTTTGCCATAAAGGCGTTGTCCTAAAATGGTATTTTTGTGATGATTCTACATTAGCAGAGCAGTACGTGCTCCACCACGAACTGTTAAACAAGTCCTCATGATCATCACGATAAGAAATCTGTTGATTCAAAATGACATATGACCGAATTGCTCGATAAATCTCTCAACATGTTTTCAATTACAGCACCAAATAAAAACCAAATGTCCATCGTGTTCTTAAAATAGAAATCGCACAAATGGAATTCGCTATCAGATAACACTGTTTGAGGGGGGAAAACATCCCATAGATGGATGTCACACTTTTTTTTCCACTGGCTCCCTCGAAGATCCCTCTTCCTCCTCCACCCTGCTCTCTCTCTCTCTCTCTCTTCCCAAGACTCCCTCCCTCCTTCCGCCCTCTCTCCTTTTCCCACCTTGTTGCACACTGGCCTGTGATCTGTCTTTAACCGTTTCCAGACGTTTGCATGCTGCAACCCTAAACTACCCCTCACCCCTCCACCCCCCCCCCCCCCCCCACCCCACCCATCCCCACTTCCTCCGCACTTCCACCCGCTGCACTTCATTATGTATGCTCCTCACGGCCCTCTCTCTTCATCATGCGCTGTAATGTAATGTATACACAGGAATTTCTCTCCAAAGTGTTAAAAAAAATGAATTTGGAAAATGGTCTAGTGTAAAGTATACGTGATTTGAACATGCACGGCACATCATTATCAGACCTCAATTTAGCCTTCAACTTCTTGTTTATGCCCAAAATTACTATAGCTATAAAGGTTGTGTAGCAATTGTAGAAATGTTAGGCCTAATATTCAAGCATGTTCTATAATTATGTCCAATTTTCCAAAATTTGGAAAAATAGACAATTTAAACACTTCTGGTTACCACTGTAGATGGTTAGGATATACCACATAGGCTAGGCCAGATGAACCATTTCGTCACTGTCGGGCAGGAATCCTCGTATCTCCAAGTTTCAAATGTGTATGTTATAACTTAGCAGTAAAGCCCTGCTTCATCATAGAAGAGTATCACATGAAACCAGTGAAAATAGCAGAATAGCACAGAATGCCTCGCAAATACAGTAATTTTTAAAATGATAAACACGAAATGAACGGTTTTGGATATACAAGGTTTCCACCGGACAACAACGATTTGCTGCATGTCACTCCCCTACTCTTTTGTCCAGTTTCCTCTTTCTCTCACTACTGAATCTCAATAAAGGCAGGAATAGCTAAAAGAAAAAAGATTTGCTTTAACTATACTTTAAAAAATGTGTTGGTGAAAATGTTAGAAGCAAAATGAAAATGTGCTTGCCCAAAATAGGGACGCCAGGTTGAAATTGACATTCAAAACCTGCTGTTTTATTACTGGCATTTCTGCATGTCCTCACTTTCAATAAACCAACTAATGGCTCAGCGTGATGCTGGGTAACTCGGTGCAGTGTTGTCGCCGCACAGCGTGTTGCAAAGTGCCACACAGTGACCCATTTGTTAGTGGGACTGAACAGTGACGGACCAGGAACAAAAAACCACAGACATTGTTGTTCTGTCCGTGTGCAGCCATGCATTGCATTCCTATGTCAATTAATTCTGGCCTCAAATAATGTGTGCACACCAGAAATCATTACAGAAAGCATACTTTAAGTATTAAAACAAAGATTAATTTATTAGCATTAATTTTCTTACCTTGAACTTTGGCATTTCATTTGACGGGAAACAGATTATGCTGGCATGAAATGTCGTTTATTTAGTAACCTCCCGAGAAACTTGGCCCCATGGAAGTCTATCCATCAGGGCTTATCTATCTCAAATGGAAAGATATCGAGGTTTTATGTCCTGAATGTTCGACTCATAACCTTAGTATCATTCATCTCTTCCGACAGAGTGTTGTCTATGACATTACAACTAGCTGGTAGAGTCAGATCTGCCTGTTTCTCACTTTCAATCAAATTAGATTTGTATTCACAAATTAGATAGTCCTGCTGGTTGAATTATTACAGTCTGTCAGAAATCTTGTATCTCCAAGTTTCAAATATTGTTTCATAAAGTAAAGCCCTGCTGCATCATACAAGACTGTTGCACAAAACTAGTGAAAATAGCAGATCTACAAGCACACAACCTCGCGATGCGTGGCGTTGTGTGCTTGTAGCTCGGCTATTTTCACTATTTTAAATCATTTTTAAAATGATAAAGTCAAACGGAAAGGTTTTGGACATACAAGGTTTCCACCCAACAATGATGATATAGCCTATATTATTGTCCTACAGTGTATACTGTAATAATTGATTTAGTGATGTGTTTCCTTCTCTTGTTTTGCAGACCAAAAGACCTTTGGAGTCATCCACCATGGGGACTGTGGCAGTTTCCATATTATGCCGTCTGACATTCATAGTCACAGGTGAGTTCATTTCTATTTCTATGCATTAAGTTAAACGGTCACACTGTGAGAAACCATTACACAGTGAAAGACAACTGTGTTGAAATCTTGATCACACACCAGCCAATTAGCCTGTGAGAGATAAGCACAATACTCTCTGAACGGCTGGCCCGCGTCACTTTGAATACATCTGTCAATGATAAGACATCATTATCCTCCCACGCATCGGCTCCGGGCAACTGGCGTCCTTCATCGCGCGGGCACGTTGAAACAGGATCTGGATTATACTGTTGTTCTAACCTTTGACCTGTACTCCTGTCATTGTGACCTTTCCGACCCCCAGTGGTGGAAAAAGTACTCACATATTAAGTAAAAGTGTCAATATTGCAATGTAGAAATACTCTGTTACAAGTAAAAGTCCGGAATTGAAAATGTACTTGATTGAAAGTACGAAAGTATTGGCATCAAAATGTATTTAAAGTACCAAAAGTAAAATGTTTGAAAATAGCCACAAGCTTGGTTGTGAGCTTGTAGATCTGCTATTTTCAAACAAATAGCCAAGGTTTAAAAAATGGTTTATGTATGTTTTATAATATTATAATTTTTATCTGCAACTTAAGTTTCAAATAAATGTAGCAGAGTAAAAGTACAATATTTGGATCCGAGATGTAGTGGGGTAGAAGTAAAAGTATTGGAAACTGGAAATAAAGTACAAATACATCAAAATTGTACTTAAGTAGGCTACAGTACTAAAATGTAGCTACTTTACACCACTGCCAACCCCAACCTCCTCTTCCTCCTTTGTGTTTACAGCTCTGCTGGGTCTCTGTCCTGAGTGCCGTGGCCTGGAGGTCACCCCCGGCGACAGAGAGCTGGTCCTGTCGGCAGGCTCGTCCCTCAGCCTCTCGTGTTCCGGCTCCCAGGCTGCGGAGTGGAGCTTCGTTGAGTGGAGCGTCAAGAAGGACGGCATGCCTTCCGTCCCGGCCGCCGACCAGCTCAGCGACGAGTACCACGTGGCGCGGGCTGGCGACGCCTCCAGCGTCTTGACCCTGATCAACGTGAGCTGGAGACACACGGCGGTGTACGAGTGCACCGACCTGCACAGCGGGGACAGCAAGGAGGTGGCGGTCTTTGTGCCAGGTTAGGCCGACTTGGACCTTTTAGGTCCCCAGTTCAAATATCGTCACTGTCGGGCAGAAACTCGTATCTCCAAGTTTCAAATTTGTAAATCTTTTCGCAAAGTAAAGCACTGCTTCATCACACAAGGCCGTCGCACAAAAGTAGTGAAAACAGCTGATCTACAAGCACACAACGCCTCGCGGTAGATCGTCTGTTTTCACTAGTTTAAATCATTTTAAAAATGATAAATACAAAACAGACGGTTTTGGATATACAAGGTTTCCACCCGACAACGACGATATGATTCAAATACAGTATGATTCCAAAACTCAATTAAATAGCCAATCGCAATTATTTGAGTGACAATTAATCGCCATGTTAAATGTCATATCGTGACAGCTCTGACGTTCTCCCCCCCTGTCCTCACTCAGACCCTGAGGTGTGGTTCGTGGAGAGGTCCCATGGCATGGTAACCAAGACCAGCGAGGAAGGAACCATCCCGTGTGTGGTGACCAACCCCAGCATCAACGTCACCCTGTACGAGAGGGACACGGAGATGCCTCTCAAGGGGCTCTACGTCCCCAGTGAGGGCTACAAGGCACCGCTCGAGGACCGGACCTACATGTGCCGCGGAGAACTCAACGGCGAGGTGAAAGAGTCCCAGGCCTTCTATGTCTTCAGCATCGTCGGTAAGTCGACTCGGGTTGAGGAGGGGTTTTGTTTTGACTAAAAGCGTATGTTTTTATAGGTGTTTATAATATAAAGTAGTGGTTCTACAAGCAAGCACATCAGTGCATGCAGTGGAGGTGGTTTCAGAGTAGAGGCCTGTCCAACCTTTCATCGTAAAGGTCCGGTTCGACTACAAACTGACGTCACTTGTGGCTTCTGAAAAGCATTACACCGAATTAGAGTTCGGAAATCTGAACATTGGAAAGTCGGAACTCTCCGAAGAAAAATCGGGTTCGGAGAGACTATGGACAGGCCTTTAGTTCTCTGAAACAAGAAGTTACATGGTCCTACAAAATTCATTGTGAAAAGATTACAGTAATTCAATTATGTGAAAAATCACTTGCATAACTTACATTTAAAAGTAAGTACTTTTTACTCTTACTTGAGTAACATTTTGACTGAGCTACTTTTACTTGTAGTGAAGTAACTCTCATCCGCGCGCGCTCCTCCCATCCCCAGTCCCAGATGCCATCGACGCCTACATCAATGCCTCGAAGACGGTGCTGAAGCAAGGAGAGCCTCTGACGGTCAACTGCACGGTCCATGGAGTGGAGCTAGTGTTCTTCTCCTGGGACTACCCCAACAGAGAGGTGAGTGGGAAGCCAGCAGCACAAGGCCTTTTGTTTGACTTTCCCCTCCCTGATGGCTCGCAGGCCTCATAACAATCCCAAATTACATCAAGATGTAGAGACACGCCTACCATTTTTTTAATCCCCCCTAGATATCCCACTCACGGCACATGGAGTGTAATCATAATCAAGTAATAATCTTGTCAGGAACGTTTATTTTTGTATTTTTGTATCATTTGTTAGCCTTTCAAATTGCAGCTGTCGGATACTGTAAAAGGACATCCGAGGTAGGAAAAAAGTTTGTTCTTGTTCGGGGCAGCTTGCGGAGTTATGAACACAATAAACCCAATAACTCACTCCCACCCATATTGTCACAGTGATTCCGGCTCCTGAACTTTGTTGTACGTCATTCTAAACCCTAAACCATTCACTGTTTTATAAACAGTGGTATTTAAAAATGAATTATTTGACAGACAGGGAGCCAGTGTAAATATTGTATCATAGAACTGGAATGATATCAACCACTTTCTTGGTATTAGTAAGGACACAAGGTGTGTTTTGTATCAAACTGCAGCTTCTGATTGATTCTTCAGGGAGATACTGCAAAGTCGAGTCTAGGCTGAACATGCTGGACCAGTTTTTCCAAATCTTTAATCCTTTTCCCCCCTAAAACATATTTTGCCCCCTAAATTCAGCCTTCTCTCTAGGTAGGGATGGGACGATATGGACATTTCCCGATTATTGTGACTGAAGAAATTGCGATTATGATATTATCGCAATAATCAAAATATCCCCCATTATCCTGGGGCGGAACATTTGCCAAAAAAATAGCAGATCTACAAGCTCACAACACTTTGCTTGTTGACAACATTTGGTAGAGTGGGAAAAAAAAGACTGTATCAAGACCAATTAGAGGGTTTAAATGTTACCGGATATGCAGCTCGGCAAATAAAAGGTGAATTGATCCCAGTGCAAGACGGGAGGGCGATTTCACTATAAATCGTATCTCCACGATACGATTATCGTGAGTGTTTCTTTATCACGATAAAGTATAATAACGATTATCGTCCCTCATCCCTACTCTAAGGAGAGCGATGTGGAGCCACTGACGGACGTGCTGTCCTCCATGAGCATGCGCTCCTGCCTGGTGTTCCATCGCGCCACGCTGGCCCACAGCGGCAGCTACGTCTGTCACGTCCACGAGGGCGTGCAGGACCACAGCGCCTCTGCCAGCATCAACATCACTGTCCTCGGTGAGACTGTTTTACCCTCTCACACGCACACACACACACGCGCATGCACACACACGCACGCACGCACGCACGCACGCACGCACGCACACACACACACACACACACACACACACACACACACTAAAAACAAACTGATGCTGGATAGATTATTATTGTGGGATCTTTGTGGGGCAAAGAGTCCTACTTACCTGTATATGTTTCATTCAGAGCCAAGTTGAGAGAAAGGCACCTTTGTTTAGAGTAATCATCTGGCATTTACGGTATTTCTGTTCAGGGTGATTTATCTCAGAATATAAACGTGTGACTTCTCATATACATCGATGCAGTGGGTGATGCAGAGGGACAGATTTATCTTTGGGGGTTTATAGCGATGTCTTGTGCATTTTAGTGTAAGAGCCATCATAGTTTCGGACTATTTCTGTCATCCAGTGTGCACACATGTCTGTGAATGCTTACTCTATCTCCAGTGAGGTGTGCTATATTTATAAAAGCTTTATAAAAGCTTACGCTGTCATGCTTTACAGCAAGAGTTCCGAAACCTTTTTGACCCAAAAGAGGACATTTGGTGTAATAAATAGGATTTCAGATTTGTAGACATTCTGTAAGATAGCAGTGTTGCAGAGTATAAGATGGCATGCATTTGACCTCAAATTGCATGACATTATGCATAAATGTGTTAATTCGTTTAACCTTCTTCTCCTCATCAGAGAAAGGTTTTGTGGTCCTGAGGCCTGCTCAGGGACGGAACATCTCAGCAAGGCTGCATGAGAACGTGGAGCTAAGAGTGGAGATCGAGGCGTACCCTCTCCCTCAAGTCCACTGGAGCAGAGAGAAGGGCACCGTTAACGGCGACAAAACTATCACCACCCGCCAAGATTCAATCCACGAGACCAGGTGAATGAAGGGGACAGACCGGCGTTTAAACTGGTCTGCATCAGTGTAGATTTTGACAGTAAATTTTGATTTGGTTTTAGTCATATGGTCTTTTGAATAAAACTCAATTTTGTTTTAGTCACATTTTAGTCAACTGCAATGTTTTTGTGTTAGTCTATATTCAGTCAACTAAATCATAAGATTTTAGTCAACATCATTTAGGCAACATCCGAGCGCAACCAAACATAAAATGACATGTCTTTTAGTTCTACTGGATCTCTTCTCCACTAGTCCCTCCCTAACATAGTCTAGGTTGTATTTGTTGACGAAATTGTCAATATATTTAGTCTTAGTTTAAGTCATGATAGCTTTTTTATTTAGTTTTTATTTTGTTTTCGTCTGTGAAAAAAGGTAGTCAACAAACATCGTCATAGTTTTAGTCGACAAAATCAACACTGCTGCATAGTATATCAAAGTTGAAGGCCTACATACAAATCAAATAGCACAACTAATATTTTGAGCAATGGGCAGTCCAAATAAGTAACTTCAGGCTGTGACCTTAAGGTAGTGTAAGTGATTTCACTTAAGTTCATATAGGTGACAGGCAGGGGCCTTCCTCCAATCATGATCTAGTGGGGGCAAGGCGTAAGGCCTGCCCCTCTATAGTAACTAGTACTATCAGAATACAGAATTTTGTTATTATTTGAATTAAATTAAATCACTTACCCTACCTTTAAGTTAGGCTGTTCACTGACAATCTCTGGACTCTGGAGACATCCAGCCCATGTCACTCAGCTCCTGATAAGGATTTGGCAGAGAGATGCACGGAAGTGTTAAGTGTTAAGAGGCCACGACTCAGTCAACACCACATGGCATCTGTAAACAGACAATTATGTTGAAGAATAAGCAAACAAGAAAACAGACAGGAAGCAATCGGTCATATACTGATTTGTTACATAGTCGTTTTGCTTACATTAATATTGCTTTACTACAGTAAATCCTTCAATTGCATGTGCTAATGATTTTACATTGTTATTATATTAGGGCTGTCACGATTATGACATTTTACATGTCGATTAATTGTCACACAAATAATTGCGATTAACGATTTCATTGTCTTTTTGTCGTTGACAATTGCATTTCCGTCTGGCTTGTAGTTTTTTGAAGTTGCACATGGCAGATATGACACATAAATATACAAAGAAATTACTGACATGTTGGACAACTTTATACTTAAAAAAGAACATTCATAGTGGAAATAGCCGATCTACAAGCTCACAACACGACACATCGCAATCTTGTAGATCTGCTATTTCCACTATTTTTGAAAATGTTTGAAAACATATGAACCTTTTTCAACATGGAAACGATTATGGCGATTATGTCAAAATAATTGTGATCAAGTCAAATAACTGTGATTAGACGATTATGTAATAATTGTGACAGGACTAATTGTTCTCCTCACATTGTGCCTATTGTGCGTGTGAGCTCAGGTACATCAGCACTCTGACCCTGGTGCGGGTGAGGACAGACCAAAAGGGCCTCTACACTGTCCTCGTCACCAACGGAGATGACACCAAGGAGCTGACCTTTGACTTGGAAGTGCAAGGTGAGATACATTCATTATACATTAATTTAATATAAATTCAAAATCCCTTCAGGCTAATAACCATTAGCCGTAATCAGCCTGTCTGGATTTTATTTCTCGATAACGACCGCTCAGCCAGACGTTATCCTGCTTATTACACGGCTAAGAAAGTAATAATTGGACTCAAAACTAAATAAGTATTTCCTTGTTTACAGTACTGAAAGTATTCCACAAGTGTTGCGCTGGGTGTGTCTTGTAGGCTTTGAAGTTGCACATGGCAGATATGACACATAAATATACAAAGAAATTACTGACAATCTGGGGGGGGCAGCAACACGGTCACCTTGGAAACAATATATAAACATATCGTCACTGTCAGGCAGAAAACCTTGTATCTCCAAGTTTCTCGTAAATAAAAGCGAATTCATTTTACAAAAGTGTCGCACAAAAGTTGAAAATAGACGATCTACACGCCTCGCACTATAGCTATTTTCACTATTTTAAAAGAAAGGTTTTGGACATACAAGGTTTCAACGACGATATATAAATAAAGTCTGTTCGCATATAATACTCTTTAGTGATAAAAATATTTTTTTGTGTGTAGTTCCTCCTCAGATTAAAGACCTTTCGGACAGTCACATCCCTGGGAAGAGGCACTTGGTGACCTGCACAGCAGAGGGGGTCCCGTCCCCGACCATCCACTGGTACAGCTGTGACAGCATGCTAAAGTGAGTCCATCCATCATCACTGCTGATGTGTCAAACACTGGACACTAGGTGGCGGACCACACGCACACATTTGTTTTAATAGTCTCTAATCCTGTTCAGCCTCCTGGCGTTCCTGTTTTATGCGTTTCATTCATTACAAATTAGAAATGGCGAAGATAGGGGGCACGGTGGCGCAGTCGGTAGTGCTGTCGCCTCACAGCTAGAAGGTCCTGTGTTCTCTCCTCCACGTCATCACCGCCCACACCCTTGGTGGGGTTTGGCGAAAGGGCCTTTCTGTGTGGACTTTGCATGTTCTCCCTGTGTCTCCTAGGGTAGATAGATACCCTCACAATAAACATGCAGTAATCCTGGTCTCTATACTGCCTCCCCCTGGCCATCCGTAGCAGCACAATGTAACCTCTAGTAGCAGCTTTTAAGAAGACAAATCATTACCGTTCCTTTTTTTAATACCTGTCCTAGATGCAGCAACATGTCAGCAGTTTGGCAGCCCCTGATACCCGACATGGAGACTCTAAGCATCCAGACCAATGTCAGCTACAACGAAACTCGAAAGGTCAGCCAGGTCCTCAGCCAGGTGACCTTCCACAAGCCCCAGCAGGTCATGGTGCGCTGTGAGACCAGAAACCAGGGCGGGTTGGACCGGCGCGATATCAAGCTGGTGTCCAACAGTAGGTGTTTCTTTTCCCTGTACGAGGTCCTGTATGACCGTCACGTGTTGATTTGGGTCGGGACCAAGGTTATAATAGTTTTGGATTTTTCCATTAGTTTTTATTTTTATTAGTTTTGAGGTTTTGTTTTCAATTACAGTTTAGTTTTAATTCGTTTTTAAAGTGAGGTTGCTAGTTTCGTTTTGTTTTTATTTTTTGAAAATGCTTAGTTTTAGTTTAGTTTTTATTAGTTTTAGTGTTAGTTTTAGTCTTTTACGTAATATGGGGTATTTGTCCAGGGGTGAGATAAAAAAAGCTCCGGAAAAAGTATTGTCTAATAAAGAAAATCAACAAAACATCATATTGTTGAGAGTAGCAGGAATGTTGAGACATACAACTTCTCTCTTTGACCTCACCAACTGGTGTTTTTTAATTTTTATTTCCACTAAAGACAAAAGACGAAAACTAAGGATATTTTCTCTATAATTTTAGTTTATTTTAGTTAGTTTTGTAAACACACAATATCGTTTCAGTTAGTTTTAGTTTTTTTAAAAGGCTTAGTTTTAATTTTTATTTCAGTTAACTAAAATGTTTTTCCATTCTAGTTTTCGTTTTTTAGTTAGTTTTCGTTTACTATAATAACCTTGGTCGGGACCCCCAGTTGTTTCCCCAAATTGTTTTGGGGGGTCCCCAGAAGATGATTAACTTAATGTGCAACATTGTTTTCTCACTCAACTGTAAACAAACCAACATAAAGTTCAAGTGTATTAGAGGGTATCTGCACATTTCTAAAGTGACAATTGAAGGACTTTTTAATATCTCTAAAATCGTCAAATATTAGAGGCAGAAATTGTGAAAATAGACAATCTAGATCGTCTATTTTCACAATAGGACCGTGCTATACAAAATGTAATGCCTCAACTCTTAGTGCTCGTCAGGGTTATTATTATTTTGGGGGTCGCTGCCTGAAAAGGTTGAGAAACACTGGATTTGAAAAGAATAAAATCCATGGCTCTTCTGCAATATAAAATACATACATAAACGTACAATATGCTCGCCTGAAAATGATCGATGCCCAGGTGGATGTATTTGTTTTGCAGTTATTATTATCCAATTGTAGCGTGTACCATTTGACCAAAATACACTATCACTATTTACAACCTACCTAGTTTTAGGATGTGACTGTGCAAAAGAAAGTCCTAACTATTCAAAAGTCCTATTTCAAAAGACTTTGTTAACAATGTCTTCTTTCTTCTCTTAAAGCACTTTTCTCCCAGGTGGCGATATTGGCTGCCATTCTGGCTTTAGTGGTCATCATCATCATCTCCATCATCATCCTCGTCGCTGTTTGGCGGAAGGTTAGACTTGCTCACTACCACCATTAGCAAAATATCGATCACCATAATTCACCAAATGAGTTGCAACATGTGAAGATGTTAGAATGAAGACATTTTGTGCTTCACTGTTAAGAGTCAGCAATGAGGAAGACTTATGTTTGTGCATGAGTGTGTTTTTAAAAGCCATTAAGACCTGGAAGTTGGAGTGCATTCGTGTCACTCTAGATTTTAACCACTTTAACCATAATTTTATGCTTTAGCCATTAAAAAGTTGCCGATGTACAAGCTCACTGCGAGCTTGTAGATCTGCTATTTTTGCAAATCTTTGAAAACATATATTTTTAAAGCAAACATTTGTAACTCAAATCTTCTTTATCTGGGTCCCTGGAACAACATATTTCAAGATGGGGGACCACGGTCAAACACATAGAATTCTAGAGGGTCCTTGACATTAAAAAGTTTGAGCACCACTGAAATATATTTTTTTCAGAAAACCATTAGGATTTAGAAGATCATTTTTAGGTATTTTTCAGGGTTTTTTAAGAATGTGATCTGTTTGTCTGTTCACAGAAGCCTCGGTATGAGATCCGATGGAAGGTGATTGAGTCTGTGAGTCTGGATGGTCATGAATACATCTATGTGGACCCCATCCATCTGCCTTATGACCTGGCCTGGGAAATGCCCCGAGACAACCTGGTGCTGGGTAGGGCATCTAAGAAAGAGGGGATTTTTTGTTAAATGTGCACGCATTTACTTAAAGATGGGGTGCCATGGTTTCCCCCCCTTAAACATGGAAGATTTTTCCAAAAAAGTGTACAGAAAGATGTAAAGCAGTAATTGAGCTCTGTTTTGTCTTGCAGGTCGCACTCTTGGATCGGGAGCGTTCGGTCGGGTGGTCGAGGCCACTGCGTACGGTCTCGGCCATTCCCAGTCCAGCACAAAGGTGGCTGTGAAAATGCTCAAATGTAAGATGTAACATTTTCACCCTGTGCTTTTAGCATTCAATGTCTATACTGCAAATATATTCCTATGGTACAGAGCAGCAAAATCAATGCATCCCAACACCCTGAGGTGCTTTAGTTTGCTTGCCAGCCCATGGCCCTGGTGTCAGCCAACGTGTCATTTTGTTGTTTGGCGAGGCAGCCGTTCCCTTGGTCTGGCCACCATGGTTGAATTTATGTTTTTTCACTCCTGTTCTCATAGCTACCTTTCTTTTGGCCTCCATTCATAGCCTCTTTATTTATTTATTATTTCGTTGGCTTTACTCTGTGTCTTGCTCCCTCCCTCCAGCCACAGCCAGGAGGAGTGAGACCCAGGCTCTGATGTCAGAGCTGAAGATCATGAGTCATCTGGGTCCCCACCTCAACATCGTCAATCTGCTGGGAGCCTGCACCAAGCAAGGTGACGCCCTCACTATACTTCTAGTTCAGTGTTTCTCAAACTTTCACATTTCAAGGTCTCCCCTCAATTATGACAGTGTACAAATGGAACCAAAAGAACCCGTCAATAAAATATGTAGTCACATCTGTAATTAAAGTGTTCTATATGATGAGAGCTTTACATAGCGAACAGGATAAAGGGCTTTGCACACAGGAGCGATTTTCAACCATTGTGTTTTTTCCGTTTGCTGCATGATTAAAACGCATTGGATTTGGTGTGCAAGGCTTTGCGGAATCCACACTGCGGATCCGAAAAGGAGTCATAAAAGGAGTCAATGAGTTTTTACCGCATGCTACAAGACGCACAAATCGAACTGGGTTCGATCAGGAAAAAAACTCACTGCGGCAGCCACCTGCCGCAGCCGCATGGCAAATTCAAAGCCGGTGTACATGAGGTCATAGAGAATCATTGTTTTCTTTAAAAACATGAAATCGCCTGTTTTTTCCGTGTGAAAAAAAAAACGCGTCTGTGTGCAAAGTCCTTAAGGAAAGCCAACATCAAACAGATGGTACAGCGCGACGCTATGTGACCTTGGTGGTCTTCTATTTTCAATATTTTCACCAAAGACTCTTTTAGTCATTTCAGCCCCTGCCTCTCTAAACATTCTCTGCACGTCCCTGTCTCCTGCTGTTCTACCAATCAGGTCCTCTGTACCTGGTGACTGAGTACTGTCGCTATGGGGACCTGGTGGACTACCTGCACAGGAACAAGCACAGCTTCCTGCAGTACTACGCCGAGAAGAACCAGGGAGACTCCGGCTGCCATGTCTCTGGAGGGAGCAGCACCCCACTGAGCCAGAGGAAAGGGTGAGCACACCTACTGACTGCATTAAAGGAGTAGTTCACCCCCAAATTGACCTTTTTCAATTGATTACTCACACCATGGAGACTTGAGTTAATAATAAATGTACCCCTATTGATTGCATTTGGGTCCCCATCCAGAATCAATGGGGGTACATTTATTGTAATCAAAATGATTGTCTTAGGAAAGCGATATTATTGAACTAAAGTCTCCATGGCTTGAGTAATCAATAGGAAAAAAGGTCATTTTGGGGGTGAACTACTCCTTTAAATTAACACACACACACACACACACACACACTGCTCAAATCTACATTTCAATAGACAAGTGGTTCTCAAAGTTTGATTGATTGATTGACTGGTTGATTGATTGATTTAAAGTCACTACAAATGGATGAGCCAGAGGCTTGTTTCCATTGTGGTCCACTAAACATTCAACACTCAAAACAACAATGCAACAACAACAACAACAACAACAAAACACTACACACAACAATATAGAAAATATAAATTCATGATAAAGTGTGGTACAGGGACCCTCGGGGTACAAATGGAATAACATAGACCCTTATCCTTACTACAGTTATCCAGTAGAGGGAGCTCTAATGCAAGTCGTGGTCTTTCCTCACCCAATATTCAAAATGTTAAGTCCATTTTGCGGCCATCAGAACAATCTATAAACATCACATCACTTGCTCCATGGCTCATGGGACAAAAGTTAGCCCATCAGAAAGCATGGCTGGACACCAGACCAGTTGTTACAGCTTACAGCTGGTTCAATTTGGTCAAGTTCTAGATAATGACATTATCTGATCCAAACCCACTCAACACTGCTTGTTGCCCCATGTCGTAGTGGCACCGTAGTGACGCAGTTCTTGGAGGTTTGATTCTTGTTATGGGAACATGCTGTAATGATGGGTTTCCGTTTCTGATCTCCAAACTAAAGGAACTCATGACCAAAATGTCCACTTGGACCTCAGAATCGAATGGGCAGAGTGCTTAGCAAAGCGGATGAACCCTACAGTTTTGGTGACCCGATGACCTGTACTCTATCTAGTCTCTAGTGCCTCTCGTCATCATTTCTTACTTATAGCTTGATGTGGTTAGTGACCATGGAAAACCTAGATGCCATCAGGGAAACGAAAAGATCTGGTTTGCCCCCCAGCAATGTTTGTGTGCCTGTGTCTAAAAATGTTTGGTCATTTTATCGTCTGCTCAGGCTTTTGTGAACACCCTGGCCTGGAATGTTTTTAATTTGCTTGATTCAATATTTAAATATTTGATATTCATTTTATCAGACACTCACCAAACAGGGCCCATTCCTATACAAACCCATTGTAACGTCAAACTACATTTTAAACATGATAGATTCATCAAAAACACAATTCCTTTTTCTGGTGAATCATACTACCCTCCTGAGCTGGCCATGTTTTTTCGATAACTTTTTTCATTTATTTTTAATATATTTATTTTATTGTATTAAATTCTTTCCATTTTCCCCCAAAAATATTAAAAATAAATGAAAAAAGTTATCAAAAAAACAGGGCCAGCTCACGTATTATGAGGGTAGTATGAGACCTGATCCACGTGCAGAGGACAAATTGCAATGTACTAGTGACCAAAAAATCCCCTAACAAATGGAGACCATGTTAATTTCAATGAATTCTGTCAACCCCGATCTTTCTCCAGCTACGTGTCGTTTGGCTCGGAGTGTGATGGAGGCTACATAGACATGAGTAAGGACGAGCCCTCCATATACGTACCCATGCAGGAGCAGATCGACACCATCAAATATGCCGACATCCAGCCGTCTCCCTACGAGTCTCCCTACCAACAGGAGCTCTACCAGGAACAAGGTCAGAGCTCCCTCTCTTTATCCGTGTGTGAATGCCTGCAGCAGTGGCGCCAGTTCAGCAAAAGCTATGGCAACATAACTGGTGTCTTTCACAAAGCAGTCATGTTGCCATGATGAATTTATTTTAAGAAGTACATTTATTTTTGGTCTGAAGTACATTTACACAAGTACTGTACTCAAGTACCCTTTTGAGGAATCCTTACTTCACTGGATTATTTTCCGATTTTCAATACTTTTACTTCTACGCACTACTGTACATCCCAAGAGGCAAATGTTGTAGTTAGTAGTTACTTTGTAGGTTTAGATTATTATTGCGAATACCTTTGTACTTTTACTCAGGTACATTTTGAATAAAGGACTTTTATTTGTATTAGAGTATTTCTACTTTGTGGTATTTGTAAAAATTGTGGGTACTTCTTCCACCACTGAATGCGTGCCTGTGCGTGCGTGCGTCCAAGCGTGCTTGTCTTTATGTCTATCGGTGTGGTCAGGTGCGTACCGTTTGTTTATGTCTGTGCATGGTGAACTGTATGTTTATGTCTATATGCGTGTAGTGTATGTTATTACATAGGTTGGATGGTACTATAGTGATCACGTTGACCACAGGGTGAACAGAGGACACAGAACTACAATACCGTAACTGTCTGTCTGTCTGTCTGTCTTTAGGTTCCATAGTGGAATCGTCTATGGTCATCAGTGACTCTACCGTACTCAGCTACAATGATCTGCTGGGCTTCAGCTACCAAGTTGCAAAGGGAATGGAATTCCTTGCCTCTAAGAATGTAGGCTATTACATCTGTTATCCAGTAAACATTGGCTTGGTGCCGTATATTGAAGTGCTTTTATATATCGTCACTGTCGGGCAGAGACCTTGTATCTCCAAGTTTCAAATGTGTACGTGTAAGTAGAGCCCTGCTTCATCATACAAGACTGTCGCACAGAACTAGTAAAAATAGCAGATCTGCAAGCACACAACGCCTCGCAGTGCGAGGTGTTGTGTGCTTGTAGATCGTCTATTTTATCATTTTTAAAATGATAAATACAGTTTTGGACATACAAGGTTTCCACCCGGCATCAACGATATTGTCCTTGTTGGGCATGAACCTTGCATCTTCTCCAAACCTTACCTTGGGTATGTTTTTCATAAACAAATACCCTATTTTATGCTTACTTGCATGACACTGTCAAATTATGCTTTTGTGCGATACTGTCAACTTTAGCCAATAATGACATGCCCAAAGCATGGACATCATGTTGAAAGTGAGTGTATCGTTTGTTCCACCCCAGTGTGTCCATCGTGACCTTGCAGCCAGAAACGTGTTGATCTGTGAGGGCAAGCTGGTGAAGATCTGTGACTTTGGCCTGGCCAGAGATATCATGCACGACTCCAATTACATCTCTAAAGGCAGCGTGAGTGACACTTATAATGGATTATATTCAATACAAATAGAAAATGAAATGGAGTTGGTGTGGTTTGTTGGTGTGGTTTGTTCAACTTTGTTGTCCATCTCACCTTTACACAATAACTGATTAGCTGACAGTCAGATATTGTCAGTACTGATAATTATGTTAAAGGAGTTCACCCCCAAAATGACTTTTTTTCCCCCCATTTGGAATCAATGGGGGTACATTTATCATAATCAAATTATTGTTTTAGGATTAGGAAAATATTATTGAACTCAAGTCTCAAAGTAGTGAGTAATCACACCAATCGTTTTGGGGGTGAACTACTCCTTTAAGCTGTCTCAATGTATATTCTGCCATGTCCTTTTGGACAACAGTCCTGTATGTGCAGGGGATGTGATGTAGCTCCATCTTGGTAATGAAGCGTCTCTGATCATCTTTTTTGTGGTATATTCAATCTTTTTCTCCCTCTAGACCTTCCTGCCCCTGAAGTGGATGGCACCTGAAAGTATCTTCCATAACCTGTACACAACCCTTAGTGATGTCTGGTCCTTTGGTATCCTGCTATGGGAGATCTTCACCCTCGGTACACACACACACACACGCACGAGCGCGCGCGCGCACACACACACACACACACACACACACACACACACACACACACACACACACACACACACACACACACACACACACACACACACACACACACACTTTGTAAGTCTATGTGGTGAGGCATCTGTAAGAGATCAATGTCCATGCTCAGGGTTGTCTTGTGCACAAGATTCTACTTACAGCAGTTCATTGTTCTATTTCAGATCTTCATGCTGTGTGTGTGTTTGAAGAGAAAAGTGTGTGCCCATCTTATGCCTGTTTGTATGTTTAAAGTCAAATCTATATTTAATTGTAATTAATTAGCAACTGATTGAAATCACTTCTCAAGTCCATTTAAGTGAACGATTGTTTCCATTTCTGTATTATTTGTTTTTGTGTTTTATGTTTAGTATTGTATTATTTGATCAATGTTTCCTCAACTGTAGAGCACTTTGGTGCTCTGGTTAAAACGTTGCTATATAAATAAAGTTTATGCTTTAGTTTGAGTTTTTTTATGAAGCATGTGGAGCTGTTTACTGACTTCACATTGTGTTTCAGGAGGCACACCATATCCTGACCTTCCTATGAATGAGCTGTTCTATAGCGCTTTGAAGAGAGGCTACCGCATGACCAAGCCTGCTCATGCCTCTGACCAAATGTAAGTGCCAATAATTATTCCAAAACCTTTTGAAAAAAGCAAAAATAGACGATCTCGAGGATGGGCTATTTTTGCCATTTTGCATAACATCATATGGGGTGTACAATATGGCATTAATTTATGAAAAACATAAAAGGACAAATATGGAGATTACAAGGAAAGTAAAAAAAAAATGTAATCAAACATGTCAGAAACATACAATGTAAGACCCACATGCAGGAACTCAAGAGGTCGAACCAAACCCAGGAGCAAACAACTTAGTTGACAGACTTTTCTTAGACATGAGTAACTACAAAACACTTAACACAAACACCCGAAGTTAACTTTCGCATCAAATCAAATCAAGCTTTATTTAAAGATTCTTTTGTTTGAGCTTTTATGCTATTGATAGGACAGTAGACTGACAGGAAATGGGGGGAGAGATGGGGAGTGACACGTGGCAAAGGTTGTCCGGATCGGGAATCGAACTGGCGCCGCCGCCAGGCATCCATGTCTCTGTGGCAATGCCTAAGTTATTGCGCCTGGACCAGTAGTTCAGCGGGCACCCCCAAATCAAGCTTTATTTATAGAGCACATTTCAAACAATTGAGATTGACCAAAGCGCTGCGTGTGCATAATCTTAAAATGAATGGCCAAAGATCTTTTTTGCTTTTGTTCCATCCAGGTTTTTATCATCAGTTAGGCAGTCGAGTTGTTTGATATGTATCGTTTTATTTAATTTCTGTGTTGTGGGTATGTATATAACTTTGTCAAAAATCAATAGAAATATTGAAAGAGAGGCAATCGAGTAATATTTGAAAAGAGTCGTTGGCATTGGCTTTAAAGGGTAGATACATTTGCACGTCGTCAGCATAGCAGTGAAAGGGGATATTGTTGTCAAAAAAATATCCTAGGGGTAGCATGTACAGGATAAATAGAATGGGACCTGGAATGGAGCCCTGGGGGACCTCGCATGTAAGGGTGGCTGACAGTGATGAGTCACCTAAGTGAACAAAAAAAGTTCTGTGAGGTAGGACTGAAACCATGACAGGGCGATGCCAGTTAATCCCACATGACGTTCCAGTCGCAATAACAGAATCCCATGATCACTCGTTCGCTACTGATAGATCAAGGTCCAAGGAGAACAAGGGCTGAGGAGCTGCCAGAGTCAGTGGTTAAAGATCTTTAAAACTCAGGAGAGCAGATTCCGTACTGAGACCTGGATTGAAGCCAGACTGAAACTTCTCGTGGAGGCTGGTGTTGACTAAATCATATAACAGCAGAAGCACACAGAAGGACACAAACAACACTTCAACAGAATCTGACACTACAACTTGAGACCCTGAAAACAGTAAAGAACACAGTCTTTATAGTCTCAGGAGCTCGTCACCCAACCAGGCTCACCTGGTCCTCACAGGTGACGGCACCCAGGGCAATCAGACCTTTGGCCTCAGGGAGAGGAGAGAGGAGATTGGCTGAGGAGAAATAGGAGCAGCGCAATAGGGTCCAAGGTGAAGAGCTATCACCTAATATTTTAGGTGATAAGCTGTCACCTAAAAATGTGATGGCCATCATAGTCATGGTGAAGTCCTATCACCGCACCTCTGTGCCTCTGAAACAATCGACCAATCAGTGAACGGGGATGGGGGAGATGTCTGAAAGTAAAAACAGAGGAGAGATGTCTAGGTCCGCGGTGATGGCTCTTCACCGTGGCTAATGGCATAATGTTGTAGTTTTCTGACTTTATAAGACTACACCACGGTGATAGCTTATCACCACGGTGTGTACTTTGATACCCCCTTAAGTGGGGCAAACGGTCACATTAGGAACAAAACGGGGGTACACAGACAGAGGCCATGATCATGACTTGCAAATGAAGAAAAGTCTTGTCTTATTTGTGCAGTAGCTTAGGCTTAATTAATATTGGAGTTAAAGATATAGAAATAGAATAACTTATTTTTCTAACAAGGGATATCACTTTTATGTCTCAATTTCTGTTTTGCAGCTATGAGATCATGCGGAAGTGCTGGGATGAGAATTTTGAGAAGAGACCAGAGTTCTCCTTTCTGGTTCACTCTATGGGGAACATGCTGTCAGACGGATATAAAAAGGTACATTATTTATATACTGTACACTCCACTGGCAGCCTGGCAACACAAGCACTGGTGTAATTCCTGTTTTTACTCCTCTTTCCACCACATGAACCCTATCGTCCCTATTCTGGGGCAAACATTCGGTTTAGTTTTTCCTTCTTTCTTTCTCTTTCTTTTAAAGGTAGTGTAAGTGAAATGTTTTTGATAACGCTTGAAGTTACTTCTGAAAAAGCTAAAGCTATATATTCTGATAGTAATCGTTGCAGTGTTTGTTCGGTAAGGTGTCTCCCCTCTCTCCAGTTACTTAGTAAACAGGAAAATATTCAGGTATGGTTGCCAATTTCATCAGAAGAGAGTACCCGATTATAAGCTTAAATGTTAAAGTGTTCCAATTTCAACTTTGTTGGTTAATTTTCTGGCGTAGTCACTTCCAATTTCCCCATATGAGTTCTTTCTCCTGATTGGATAAAATTGGTATGAAAAGGCATTGTCTGTTTACTAAAGAGCTGGAGAGAGAGTATACTGTCAGAAAATAGAGCTATTTAACATTTTTTAACAAAACAAAAACCTTCCCCTTACTCATATATTTTAGTCTGCTCATATTAGGAATATTACATATTTTTACCTGTTTTCCTTGTTTTCTTTCTATCTCTATTCTTTCCCTATTTCTTCATAACTGCAAATCTGCAAATGGTGGGAACTTAGTTTAACGCCTCACCGTGTTGCAACAAGACAGCTAGTAGATCAGCTGTTTTCTTCGAACATATTTGGTGCAGGGGGGAAAAGGAAAGGGCCCAAGTATAGACCTAAGGAGCCAGGTCAATTAAGTATTCAGTATACAGTGTTTAAGGGGTTAATAACCATTGTTCTGAATGTTGTTTATGAACCAGAACCAGACTACGTCACGCAAAGCTTTGCCAATGAATCCTGATGTCACGTTTGTGACATTTGTTGGCCAATTTGTGACACCCATTCAGGCATCCCACCCATGCACACACCCACCCAGTGTCCGACCATCATCCACCCATTTTAATACAAACTGTATATAAGATGATATTCTGCTATGTTAATTTGGTATTTTATATTTGTGTGTACCCCTTTCTGGATGTTTTTGAGGACAGGGTTAGGGATGTTTTAAATGGCGATTAATTGTCACTCAAATAATCAAATAATTGCGATAAACAATTTAATTGTGTTTTTGGAAATAGCCGATCTACAAGTAGATCGGCTATTTCCACTATTTTTTGAAAATGTTTGAAAATATATGAACATTTTTCAACATTTAAACGATTATGACAATTATGTCAAATAATTGCGATTAGGCTTAGACAGGGTGTACATTTCATGCGTAATCCCCTGATCCCCGTCCTCTGCTCTTGGCGACAGAAATACAACCAGGTCAACGAGACCTTCCTGAAGAGTGACCACCCGGCCGTGGCCCGCACCAAGCCCAGACTGGCCTCTCCTTTCCCCATCGCCTCCTCTCCCCCCTCCGCCAGCATCCCTTCAGATCCCTACAACCCCGCCGCCAGCCCCAGGGACGCCAGACAAGAGGCCGACGGAGAGGAAGTTGTGGCCTCGTACAACGAATACATCATTCCCATCCCAGACCCCAAGCCAGAGGAAGGCTTCACAGACACTGACGTGCAGTCGGAAAGTCCTGCGAGGTATGCCCAACATCGAGACACGGCCCCTCAAGACACCGCACATGGCTGCCAAATGCCGGCTATGCAAGAAAGAGGAAGCATATTTTTCTTAACAAGATCAGTTTCCTTCTTCTTTTTTTTTTTTTTAGCTGTACACACACCTACCCGGCCAGATGTTGAACTGAGACAATATGTCTTTTGTTGCCAGGAAGGCCACCTCAGTAGACATGAGGACTGTGTACAGCACATTTAAACTCTGCAGTGTCTGGGTTTAACTACTCCTAGTTGGTCTTCAGCTAGGATTCACAGTGCCCCCTAGTGAGAGATGAGGTCAAATAGGGATCCGGTTTCAAAGTAGTTATGCATAACAATCTTTACATTTTTATGTTTGAATTAAAAATGAATGGCATCTTGCTGAAGATCCAATCCAGCAGTTGACCAATAGTAGGGAGTACAGGTTTCACTATCATAATTCCCAAACAAAAATAATGTTTCTGTGATTATCAAAAGTGAATTGAGGATGCCAGTATGGGATCAGAGACGCAGTAGAAGCAGGGTATTGCATGTGTTTGCTAAAGGCAAACGCCTGAAATGAGCATTGTTCCTCTGCAACGTGAACATTGACATGTCTATTTGTGCCTCATGGTGTTTAATGTTATTCTGCTCTGTTCTCTTGCCCTCAGCTCTCTGGCTCTGGAGGATACGGACTCCATGTCCCAGGACACAGACGAGACCCTCCCAGAGGAGGATCTACAGGAGGCAGCCGGTGAGAGAGATGCATTGCTGGGCTCCTGCGGGACCCCCGACGTCGAGGACAGCTTCCTGTAGCAGCTTGTAGAGCAAACTTCATTTTCCTGGAGATGGAACGTAGCTCCAACAGACAATGTAGCAGACTTCAGTGAGTAGTAGGCGATCTTGATATCTTCATTAAGCACAAACTTGAGTGCTCCTCGTCACTCCTGTGTCACAATCACAAGCGGCCAAGTAGAACATGGTGGGTAAAGGTCTGAAGAAGAGCCTCGGCACTTGAAACATCACCATGAATCTCTGCAAGTCTGCAGACTTTTTGTTTTCATGAAATCACAGCTATGGTGTAATTAGTGTGGTTGCCTATAGGGCAAGACACTATTGTTCTCTTCCAACTTTATAGAGTAACACGTTATATAGTAAACCCCAAAACACTTTATAGATAAACCCCAAAAGTCCAGTGAATTCAATGGAAGAGTAGCGCAAGCTTGATGATTGGTCAAGCTTCACGTGACATTTTGGCTATATCCGGCCTATGAATAAGCAACCATACTTGCAATTTCCCAGGCTGGACTCATACATACAAAGCATGCTACCTTTTCTTTACCCGAGGGGAGGCGGGGGATAAAGCATCTTCAGTTCATTCCCTAAGGAAGTCACATGGTTTTGAAGAGGTTGCCTGCTTTATACTGTTGCTCTCCCCTTCCCCTCCCGTGCAGCAGCCAGCCTCTTCAAAACCATGTGACTTCCATAGGGAATGAACTGAAGCAGAATAGGTAACATGCTTTTTATGTGTGTCAGAGGCCCCAGAAATGCATCTTTCTAGTTGCTCAATTGCTCTGATATCTGAGGTAAGATTCAGTCATGTTGAGTACAACCTTAACCACTTAAACCCTTGGTAAACTAATACAGTACTTAGTTGACCGGGTTCAGTTCTCTTCTTGGTCCACTCTCTATTTTCCCTCTACACCAAATCTCTTCAATGAAAATAGCCGAGTGGTTAACCATAACCATAACTTTTATAATACTCTCCTCACATTCTTCTAGACTTGTTGAAACAGGCCAAATGGTTTAGATGACCAGTGTTTTAGTCAGGGATTTATGATTACACTGAGATAGGTCTTGTATTCTTTTATTGTCAGTGTTTATGTACAGTAGATTTCATTGACTTGACATTATTTTTCTTCCTCTTGGTCCTGCCAGTTTATTCACCTTTATTTCTTATATATATATATATATATATATATATATATATATATATATATATATATATATATATATATATATATATATATATTTGCCCAATGTAGTTGTCCACAACCGTAGATATGTGCAGTCTCATACGGGTGAATAAATACTTTTAGTTGTACTTCTTTTTATCAATGCTACAAGCAATTATATTCATAAATGTTGATCAATTTTCAATGTTATTTTCATGACATGACAATGTGGGAAGAATCTAGATGCACTGTTTCAGTAGGAGATGAGTTACACAATGCGGTACTGTAAGTATTAGTCCAAGAGTTTTTCTTTCTTTTTTTTTCTTTTTTTTTTTAATGCAGTGAAAGACATTGAAATAGCTATGAACTGTTCTTTTGTCTGCATAATATGAATATGTTTATGTTATACAATAGGCCTATATGTGAATTTTGAATATTTCAGATCATCTGTACTAGTGTTGCACTTTATCGTGTTTAGGAAAACATGGATATTCACAAAAGAGATAAAAGGTACATTTTATAGGCGATAGAATGGTAGAATCAGGAGTCTTGATTGAAGACTTTAGATTCAGATACACGGTGCAGAGATTTTTAACATTGACATACTCATAACTACAACTGAGTCTTTTAGCTACAAGTTCAGCACATCACTGCCTTAGCACAACATGGTACAAAACAGATTATTTGTATTGAGTGTTATAACTGATATTTTGTCTTTTTAGCATTCAGGTGACTTGACGAGGGGGTTTGAAGGGCTATTGTAGTTAAGAAACCTAGCAAGCCATTTACATGTACATATACTTTTTTTATTGTCAATTTCTTTGCATAATATTCACACTCACAGAAGCTCTGTAGTTTCATTGCATTCACACTACCATTTAAAATAAAATGTTATGCTACTCTGTTCTATGTAATGTTACACAAGTTAGGATGCAGAACACTAAAATACCAAAGCTTCTCTTAACGTTTACAAATGTATTTTTTATATGCAGTATTTTACAGATGTGAAAATAAAGGTTTATTATCAAAAGGTTTGTGACTTGTCAGTGTGTCTGTTCGTCTGTGTGTCCGGAGTTACGCAAAACAAAAAACGATCGCAGCCACATTTATTGTGCACACTAGCCAGTATGCCGCACATTATACCTCCACTCATTTTCTTTTAAATTTTATACTTTTTTGAAACATTTAACTTTTGTCATGGAAGTCAATGGGGCTGTGATCAGGCTGAAACCTTATCTCATAGACGGCTGGCATCACTGGCTACATGAAGTCCGACATCCACATTGGAGCCACGTCGTTCCCTTGTGGATCCTGAGATGCACATGATTAGATCTTTTTAATGAAAGACCCATTGTGTATTTCATAACTGAAGGTCTTTTAATCTCACTGTTTTCTCAATGTGGAACCATTACAGTTCATTAACCAAATATTAATATTCAAAGTTTGATTTGCTATTTAATAGCATGGTATATGGATGCCATAATGTCCCAGTAATTGACTAACTATCCTAAAAGCCCTGGAAAAACCCATCAGGGATTTTCTGCACAATCCATCTGTGAAAACCATATATCAAGCCACAGCCGACTTTGAAGCTGCTGTTTTTGCTGTGAATTGGTGGACAGAGGTTTTCATTTATGTTGTCCATGACGAGTTCTTCACCCCGACACGGTTCCATCCCTCAGTCCCCCACTTCCCTGATTCTAAGGGCCCTTTTCATTATCCCTCCCTTCTTCCCGACGTCTGTGCTCTGCCCCACCAGCAAGCATGGAAGCTTTAGTTAGCTTTATCGCCCATGATTAGTCTCACCTCGAATGGCCTAATCCTGGAGCAAATTGACACTCGATATTCCTGTGATTCCTGCTCCCGACCCCACCCTCTATTTGCTGCACTCTGTTTACTGTGAGACTTGTCAACAGTAGGAGACAGTGTGTGGAGAGCGGGAGAAAGGGACAGAGGCACAAGGAAGATAGGGAAGAAGGGACTGCTTCAGCCCTGGATGCTGCAACATAAACCCACAGGCAGGTCTGTTTACCAGAACACATCTGCAGGTATGTACATTTGATGTAATAGGCTACAAAGGCAGAAAAGAAGTTCGCTATTAGTTATGTAAACATGTCTAATAGAACTACCATTCAGCACAGAAGAGATATAAGTAGCCTACTTGGCTCATTTCTCAGCCCTCCTCCGGAGGAAAGGAGAAGTAAATGAATGGGGTGTTTGTTTAAAGCATGATTCTCATTCCTCTCTCTAGCCACATATCTGAAGCTCAATCTACATCCGTACGGTGGATCTGTTGTTGATTCAGGATGCTGTCCTACCTGCCCCTTCTCCTGGGGACTCTGGCCTCTGCCACTGAAGGTAAGACATCTTAACGCTGGTGAAACAAATGCTGGCTGGGTTTGAAATGCAACTATATGGACATGTACAGCCATTTCACTGTACAGTAGCTGCTGTCATTTACAATGCACACTTATAAGCTTGCTATGATGACCTGAAGGCAATAAATCTTCAGTATAGTCTGAGATTAAACACAGTATAAAGTCCAGCCCTGTGACAGAGTCAGGGGAAGTTTTTCTGTCCTCGCAGAGACCTCATGATACAAGGAATGACCGAATGACGCAGTATGTGGTTTGCAAATTTGTATCAAAAACCTGTAAAATATTAACATCTGAGGTCTTGGTAAATACTGGATTGAAACAGAAACATATTATGTTTATTATTTATTGATTGTCTATTATTGTTACATTTTATATATCAACAGTATATACAGTAGTGTTGTAGTACTCGAGTCAATACAGTACCTATATATTGTGTGTACTATACAATAGTGTGCCTATACGTGTGTGTGTGTGTGTGTGTGTGTGTGTGTGTGTGTGTGTGTGTGTGCGCGCGCGTGCGTGCGTGCGTGCATGCGTGCGTGCGTGTCTGTGTGAGACTGTGAGTGTATAATAATATCACTACTAAATGATACATGATTCATAGCATAAATACACAAAAGAGCCTAATATTTTCAAATCTGACAAACATAACAGTCCGTTGTGTCTAATGAGTTTTGGCATCATGTGTTGTTTGTTGGCTTATTCGTGTGAGTAACTTGTGTGCTGTTACTGTTGAACCTCACCACAAGTTGCATGGGTATCAGTCAGATGGCGTCAAATTGCAATTTCATGTCAATGGCAGTAGTTACATAGAGAATAAAGGCGTGTGTTGTGTGGCGTGATTATGACCAAAGGATATGATTTACTGCAGCTGTTTTGAGCTCAAATTACCCACATGAACCCTAGTATCCCTATTCTGGGCATGTCATATGAATATTTGGCAAAAACAGGCAAACCTTCAGTGAAAAATTGCAGATCTACAAGCTCAACAGTGAACTTAGATGCAGTAAATTTAGCAAAGAGATTTGGTGTAGAGAGAAAAAAGGAGGCCCATGGGGGACTACGGTCAACTACATTAAGTATAATGGGTCACTTTTTATATTTGATTAACAAATAAACAAATCTATATTGTTCTGGCAAGTGTTACTCAAGTTATTCAATCAGAATGTTCACAACCACATAGCCTACTGTTGGCATGAAATTAAGTTCTTAGTTGGTTATCTTGTGTGCCGGTGCCGTGGTGGATAAATAATATGATTAACAGATAACTTTAGTTCTGAGCAATGATTAATTTGCCAAGCTTCTACACATTAGTATAGTTAGTATCAGCTAAAACACAACATAGCTTAGTGAAGACCTAATTTCAGCATTCAACAAACAGTTTCAGTATTTAAAAGTTGAGATAATTTGAAAAGGCCCACAGGGACAGTGTTCGGACCACCTGACCCAATGCAAACCACTAATAGGCCTACTGAGTGAGTTTCTTAGCCCTGCAATTTGTTGTGAAGAGGTCAAAGCCAGCTTTGTCTGATCCCCCCTCTCACCAAAACCAAGCTGTATCACTCCTCCGGGAGTGACTTTAGTCACTGTTTTCCGAGAAATGCCTACAAATTTAAAGACGTTTCTTCCATGTTATTCTAATTTCCCAGCAACAGGTATCTCCTCTCAGTTTGAGAGCTTAAAAAGGGGATCTTAAACTAAAGGGAATACAACCGTAAGCCGTACGGAAATATACATACTGTAGATACTGTCTTTCCCATTCCTGTCTCCAATGTGTTGATTGTGAGATCTGTGAGAAAGCAGAAGTGAGAGAAGGATTGATTGAGGACTCAGTCCAAGACTTCAAGCTGTTTCCTGAAACCATATGCGATCATGTCCAGTATACTGTATCTAAAAGATGGCATTGGATCTCGGAGAGACCAACAAGACATTCAGTTCCCCCCAGTTATCAGTATAGACACTAAAACAAAAATGTTGTCCCCATTTCTTGAATATAAAAAAGTGCAACAAGTTACAAAATCATCATTAATATCAATTGTGTACACTACAGATTTGCAGTCTGAAAATTGTCCATAACAAAGGCATTGGTTGAATGAACTTTAGTCTTATTGTACTCCTGAGAAGATCCTGTACAATGTAAGGAGAAGACCCAAAATATTTAACAAAATGTGGGGCTCTTTTGTCGATACTCTGCCTTCAATAACTCCTCTTGGTTGAGCTTACAAAAAGTTACTGATGTTGTAGTCAATGTTGTTTATTGTGCCATTCCCGGGATGGAGGGAGGGCTTTTTTCATGACTTTTTTTTTTAATTTTTAGCTTGCGTTGATGTGTAAAAAAGAAAATGGTTGGATGTGCTTTGTTCACTATCGATGAATAACACCCTTCATGGATATACTTTGTACACTGTCAATAAATGAATTTTTACAAAAAAGAAATGTTAATCATCTAAGTCTTTTTAGGAGAATGGAGGCGCCCGGTGATCAAGTTCAACTCTGAGGTGTTGATGGGTTCTGAGGTGGTGGTACTGCCTGGCACACCGCTTGTGCTGAGATGTGAGGGAGACGGACCAGTCAGCTGGGTGCCCCGGCTCGCCAAGAACAAGAAGTATGTGAGACCCGATGGGAACATCAGCGTCTTTAAGGTGGAGAAACCCACGGCGGTTTTCACAGGGACATACAAATGTGTGTACACTAAGCTGCAGGATGTCCGTGAGCTGACGTCCTCGGTGCACGTGTATGTTAAAGGTGAGCTTGCTGTGTTCATGCTACACTGTAGGTTTCCCAAACTTTTACATTTCACGGTTTCCCCTTAACTTTGATAGTGTCAGTGTTGTTTTTGACAACACATTTTGATTTAGTTTTAGTCATAGTCTTTTGAATAAAATGTAATTTAGTTTTAGTCATAATTTAGTCACCTGAAAAGTATTCGTTTTTGTCAAATTTTAGTCGACTAAATATTATAAGATTTTAGGCAACTAAATCTACAGTTGATTGTCGACTAAAATGTATTTTGGCAGGCCTTGATGGCATCGTAATGACTGATTTTACACTTGGTTGCGACGCGTCGTGAGCTTGTAGATCGGCTATTTTCAGCACACAACACCTGAGAGCAACCAAACATAAAATTACTCTCTTCTCCACTAGTCCCTCCCTAACGTTTTAGTCTAGTTTTTATTTTGTTGACGAAATTGTCAATATATTTAGTCTTAGTTTTAGTCATCACAGCTTAGTTTTTGTTTAGTTTTTATTTAGTTTTCGTCAGTGAAAAAAACACAGTCGACAAACATTATTCGTCATAGTTTTAGTCAACGAAATCAACACTGGATATTATACAAATGGAACCAAATATTTGGTTCCATTTGTAGGCTATACTGTTAGAGTTACGTGTATGGGTCAATTTAGACCCCCATAAAAGAACCCACAGAGTCCCTGGAATCCATTTTGAGAACCACTGTACAGAAGAACACCACCCCTTCATGGCTGAAGTGCAATTAATTAGTTATGTGAAAAGGGAATTCTACGTTTTCTCTGAATTTGATTTGTCAGTCTATTTTATGGAAAGAAAATACCTCTGAATGACGTCATATTGTAGGTTAGAGGGAGCCGAACCGAAATAATGTATGCATCGGCCCTTAGTCTGTAGTCTCTAGTTTCCTGTGAACTAATTGAATAAGGTTCAAACTAGAATTATTCATTCCCTTCCTCCATCAGATCCAGAAAGCGTGTTCTACGCCAGCAGCACCAGTCTGCGTGTGGTGAGGAAGGAGGGCGAGGACTACCTGCTGCCCTGCCTGCTGACCGACCCCACGGCCACAGACCTGGGCCTTCGCATGGACAACGGCAGCGCCTTGCCCCCGGGAATGAACTTCACCGCCTACCCACACCGTGGCATTCTCATCCACAGCCTCCATCCCAGCTTCAACGCCGACTATGTCTGCACAGCCAGGGTCAACGGTGTGGAGAGAACCTCCAAAATCTTTTCCATCAACGTCATCCAGAGTGAGAGCTCTTTTTGTTTAAAGAAAAAGGAGAAAAAGGAGTAGTTCACCCCCAAAATGACTTTTTTTCTATTGTTTACTCACCCCATGGAGACTTGAGTTCAATCATATTTTTTGTTTTTTGTTGCATTCCTAAGACAATAATTTGATTACAATAAATGCATCCCCATTGATTCCGGATGGGGACCCAAATGCACGGGGTGAGTATTCAATAGAAAAAAATACATTTTGGGGTGAACTACTCCTTTAACACCAGTGAACTACAAAGCTGACAACATGCAGTCGAGTAGAGAATTGTTTCATGTAGTTAAATTTCATGTGGTCAACACAAAATCATGATTTGGGGTTATAACAGCGTTATGTCACAATGTGTGTTTTAGGGCTGCGCTTCCCACCCTATGTCTTCTTGGAGAAAAGTGAGATAATCCGTATCGCAGGGGAAAAGCTCATGATCCGCTGCACCACTCACAATCCCAACTTCAACTACAACGTCACCTGGACACACTCAGATACCAAGATGGTTAGTGCAAGAAACAAGACTTATCTATCCCTATCCCTATGACGCAGGGTGCAAATGTGTGGGGGAGAGTCCAATATATTTTGAGACATCTTGTGTAGCTGCAAATTAACATTTATAGCACTAGAGCCATGGGATCTCCAAAATCTGTCTTTCGGAGTACAATGTTGGATGGCTGGATGGACCTACCGACAATGACATCTTTAGAGCCCTGCTGCTAGTAGGGCTAAAAGATTAGACTGTCGTTTACAATGGCAGTAATGAAGAGTTTGAGATCTCTCTGCTGTTTTGGTGTCTCTCCCCTCCAGAAATCGACCATTGAGGAAGATGTCCGATCCAGTGGGGATAACCGCTTGGACATAGAGAGCATATTGACCATTCCTGCGGTGGACTTAGCAGACACAGGGAACATCACCTGTATTGGCACAAATGAAGCCGGGGTCAACAGTTCAACTACGTATCTGCTGGTTGTAGGTATGCCCACCCATGCTTGTCAACACCAAGCCAGAACAGACCTATAGAAATAACATTAACTGCATTATGATCAATAGTGAAAAGCCATTTTTCACTATTAGTGCATGGTGCAGGGGTAAAGTTCCTGCCCACTATGGGTTAAAATGCTCCGCTGTGGCTTGGGCTGGGCCAGGCGTTCCAACCAACACAGCCTGTACAGTGAGTGAATGAACTGGGAAGAATAGCATGTCTCTCCACTGTCTCCAGTCTCCACGTACATTATGTCCTCCTGACGCACTTGGTAACCTAATGTGTATCGGAGGGGACACATGCTCATCTACACCCTCCATAATGAACCTACAAGTAGGGGTCAGCCACGACACTTTGGGGAAGTGAGAATTGGCAGAATGACAAAATTGGGAGAAAAAGGGGGAAACTATTAAGATAGTGTCAGACCTGTAAAATGATAATCGTTGGTAAACAACTGATAATCTCCTTGTCCTTTTGAACAGACAAGCCCTTTATCAGGATGTCACCCCAGTTTTCACCTAAACTGGTCCACAACGGTCTGTCTGTGGAGGTGAATGAAGGAGAGGATCTGGAACTCACTGTCTTTATCGAGGCCTACCCCCGCATAACAGAGCATGGCTGGGACACCCCGACATCCCCCAACACATCCACGCAGGAACAGAAGCTCATCAGATACAACAATAGGTAGGAGAAAATATTCATAACAGCATTATTAGGTAGAAAATACAACAAACTATGATGTGTTAACAGCAGGGTGAGAAAAATATTCCGGATTTGAAATATGCTGTTGTTGCATATTTAGATCGAACTGACATGGAAGGGTAAGGTCATTAGAACTTGTCAGGTCATGAAACTGCAATAGGGAAGATGGATGTTCTCCTTTTCATTTGGCATCGTTGGTGTGATGATGCATAGGAACTGAGTCTGAGTTGGCACCGCTGAATGAGTCACCACAGACCGCAGCAGACAGTCTGGTCTTTCCCTGTAGGTACCATGCAACTCTACGGCTGAAGAGAATGAAGGCCCAGGAGCAAGGCCAGTACACCTTTCACGCCAGAAGTAACATGGCCAATGCATCTATCACGTTCCAAGTCCAAATGTACCGTAAGTGAAACAGTAACCACAAAATGACAGCAACACTGATACTATTCATGCTATGGGACATTTCCTGGTCAATGGAATATCACTTTAGATCTCGCACTGATCTATATGCAAAGTACCATGAGATAACTTTTGTTGGGTTTGGCACTATATAAATAAAATGTACTTTTGTACTTGACAGAGAGACCTGTTGCAGTGGTGAGATGGGAGAATGTCACCACACTCACTTGCACTTCATTTGGCTACCCTGCCCCAAGAATCAAATGGTACCAGTGTTTTGGAATACGATCCACGTGAGTCCTACTCCTCTGTTTTGGTCTTGCTTTTCTAACAAGAGATGGCTGGCCAAATCAATACCATCTTTTCAAGAACTTCTTAAAATGCGCGTGCATAGCCCTTTCTCTTTTGCATGGCCAAAATACAATACGTTTTCTGTCAAAGTGTCCTTTTCTTGTTGAACTTGTATTTTTGGTTTTAGGCATCTATTTTCTTATCAGCTTGCTTTGCATTGCCGGGGTTATTGCACTGACAATCAATCATGACACGATCAACGTGAACAGATTTCATTACCCATTGGCCAGGTTATCGCGTGGGTGCCTTTGCATCTCTTATGTTGCTGGGGTTATTGCATGGGTAAAATGGGCTCTCTCTCCCTCTCTCCTGCTGATCAAGCTCTGGTTTGAGCCACACACAACAGAAGCTGTTGACTAACAACGCAGATTTGCTCTGACGTCAGGGATGTCCATATTTGACCAAAATCTATGCACATACAGTAGATATATATATATATATATATATACTATATAATTCACAGAATCTCTCTTGGCATGCACATTCGCCAAATGGCGAAATCACAAATATCTGCATCTGTCGGCCCACATGTCTGAGTGTGTATTAAGGAAATGGTATGCATCGGCTTCTCTGATTGGCCAACACAAACCCTCAGCACCACGTTTGTGCCGCTAAGTCAGCATGAGTCCCTAATTGCCTAAACCGACCCATTGGCTTAACTGGTTGGCAGAGCATACCGTTAGTTGTGCCACATAACCAGTATAAATGGAACCATTTGTATGGTCCCAAATAGGCCAATAATCCTAGTTGTATTGTAATTTAATATTTTTAATTGGAATTCACGTTGTAGCTGATACAGTGCAAGGAGGTTTAAGAACCAAGTGCATACAGACAGGTGCAACCCAAGCAGGTCAATGCAAGAGTTTATTATAAAAACCAATACAAGGAAACCACAATGTCAACAAGGAATAGAAGTTTCAAGAACCAGGAATACACTGGGAGCAAACAACGGCGGAACAATAGTGACATACAGGTGTCAAAGAAAGTGAAACACAGGACCTTAAATAGACACAGCGAATAACAGGATACAGGTGAAGCAACTCTTACTGTCAATCAACACAGGGATAGGCTAACACTAACAGAGATTATTAGACACAGGTGAACACAATGGGTAAGGGTAACTAACAGGATTGTCTGGGGGGTCTAACAGGACAGGTAACTGCTAACGAAAACAGGACACAGAAACAGGACACAGACATCATCACTACAAAATAAGGTCCATGCCAGAAGTAAAAACCCTAGCTAAAACTATAAGAAACAAGGAAGACACGTTACTCCAAATGAAATGAACACAACTATCAAAGTAGAACACCAACTAGATCTAACTAACAATAAAACGCCAGGGAGACAGAACAAGACGTGTACACATCATGACACAAGTGGTTTTGAAAAGTGTATAAAAGTGTACGATGTATTGTTTGTGGTTCCCAAACTTTTTAGCTTGTGACCCAAAAGAGAAATTAGACGTTTGCCTGGGACCCAAAATTGGGAAAACAGCAGATCTACAAGCACACAACGTTGTGAGCTTGTATATCGTCTATTTTCACCACTTCTTAAAATGGAATGGAATTTTTTTAATTCATGAAAATTTAGCTTTTTTGGGAAGGTTTTTGGAAAATATTTTGAAATAAATAACAATCCCGTGTTTGAGAACCGGTGGTTTATGTAGTATGTTGACGACTGACTGTTATGCTGTGTGTCTCTGTGTGGGCAGATGCAATGAGAACACGACAGGCATGCAGATGCCTGTGCCTCTCATGGCCCAGACAGTAGAGGTCCAGAGGGAGGAGTACGGGGCCGTGGAGGTGGAGAGTGTTCTGACCGTGGGGATCTCAGACCGCAGGATGACCGTGGAGTGTGTGGCCTTCAACCTGGTCGGAGTCAGCAGCGACACATTGGCCATGGAAGTGTCTGGTGAGCTCACCATGATCACCAGTTGATAAAGTAGAGCAGTGTTTCTCAAACTTTCAACTGTCGGTAACAGTTGTCCTTGGTTCGAACTCCCTTTGGTCCGACCACCTAAACCTAACCTTAACCCTAACCTCAGTAAAACTAACGCTGGTGAATGCTAACCAGGTGAGTAGCTAACCTGCCGACACTGGTGAATGCTAACCTGGTGAGTAGCTAACCTGCCGACGCTGGTGATTGCTAACCTGGTGAATTTTAACCTGTTCTGACCAACGGGAGTTCGAACCATGGGGCGGGGGTAATTTACTATCAGAACCGTCGCAGCTTGTCCGTGGACGTCCGTCCGGACGGGTAACGCCTGACACTGTGGTTCCCCTGACACATCACAGGTGACACCACAGTGATGTCAGATACTCAGAGCAGGGATCTCTATATATGGGCATAAAAGGGATTCTGTTAGGGATCTCCATATGGACATAAAAGGGATTGTATCCCATGTGATGCCCTGTTAGGAGAACCACACTAACAGAATCCCTTAGGCGTCTTACTGGTGGGTAAAAAAGTTAAACAAAAAATGTCTCAAAAAATCTACAAGCTCCTACAGTACATAGTGGCACGATGTCATCTTGAAGGCCAGCTTTTTTCATTACTTGTAGTACGATAAAGTATATTTGGTTGTTAAAGATCGTAGCATCCAGAGGGACATTAGAGAAGATGAGGTATAGTAGCAGCATTGATCTAAAGGCCTCTCCATACTTCGACCGAAATGTTCGGTGAGTTGTGTTTTCCGACGTGCAAATTTCCGAACTCTCGTTCGGTCCAATGCTTTTCAGAAGTCCCGAGGGATATAATTTTATGGTAGAAAAGGACCTTTTGACCGAAAACTGCGGTTTCGGTCGAAGTATGGAGAGGCCTTAAATGTTCTCCAGTCCATGAGTCAGTGGCAGTGCAGACCAGTATTACTGGATCATGATGAACACATTTCCCTGTCAAGCAGGCACATGCACATATAGACATCAGAGGGGGCTTGCTTGAGCCCCTGCCTTTTTATCCGTCTGTAAAAAGTGCCCTCTGTAGACCATAAATGCAGTTTTTACTATGGTGAAAGAAATGCAAATGCCTCCTTTCCATGCCGTGTGTGAAGGCAGCGTTCAAGAGAATTGCATTATCCAAACTCTCCTGAACTTGAATGCAGCATCTTATGTTAAAATAATTGCCTTCTCTGTGTAGAAATCCATGCAGTACGCCACATCTCCAGTATTGACTTGATTATACTTATAGTTCAGTGTGGTATCAAGCTCCGAAAATAGCTGACCTCCAAGCTCACAGCGCGTCGCAGCGCGATGCGTTGTGAGCTTGGAGGTCTGCTATTTTTGATATTTTCACCAAAAAGGCCCTTTTTAATAATTTCAGCCCCTGCCTCTCTAACATTCTCTGCACGTCCTTGCTGTCTAGATAAGCTCTTCACCTCCACGCTGACCGGAGCTTCAGGCGTCCTGGCCATCCTGCTCTTACTGCTGCTCTTCCTCTTATACAAATACAAACAGGTGGGTTCAACCTTTAGCAGGGTGGAAACCGTAACTTTCTTTTTTAAACACACACACACACACACACACACACACACACACACACACACACACACACACACACACACACACACACACACACACACACACACACACACACACACACACACACACACACACACACACACACAGTCCCAATGGGCCACAACAAAGGAAATAAGCTTTGACAGATACAGTACAAATATTATGTCAATAAGGATGGTAGTCAACAATCAGACCTGCAGCTGTTTAGTGTGACAACCATAGCCTTTTCTAAATCCAGTGACAACTATCATTTCTGTTTTTCCTTTTTCAGAAACCAAGGTATGAGATCCGCTGGAAGATCATCGAGGCCAGAGATGGGAACAACTACACCTTCATCGACCCCACTCAGCTGCCGTACAACGAGAAATGGGAGTTCCCCCGTGATAAACTGAAGTTAGGTCTGTAGGATATTCATGTTGACCAAATAAAAATGCTATGTGTGGAGCACTATCTTTTGTGTCACTTACACATTGATCTATAAAATAAATGCACAAAATAAAAGTTAAATGTCTGGTCTTCCTCCCATAAAGATTGGGAAAGCCTATACGTTGTTATACATTTAAAAGCATTTCCGGGTGACACATGGTCATTTTAGATATTTTTATTGCAACAGGATTATTTTTCCCCCCTGAAAACTGAGGTTAGGATTTAGAAGGCGTTTTTAGAATGGGCCTCAGGTCTAAATGAGTTAATGATATTCAAAAATAGTATTTTCTCACTTTGCTTTCATGTGTGTATTGCTCCAGGGAAGATCCTGGGAGCCGGGGCTTTTGGAAAGGTTGTGGAGGCCACAGCATACGGTCTAGGAAAGGAAGACAATGTGATGCGCGTGGCTGTGAAGATGTTGAAAGGTAAGCTGATCATAGTGGATTGGTAGATGGCATTACCATATACTGATGATGCCATAACACATTTATCTCAGATTGTTATCTCCACCAGGAGATCATGCATACTGCTCTGTGTCTGCGTGTGCCGTGTGTGTATGTCCGTCTGTCTGCATCTAATCTCACATACTAGGCTAGGTCAAACACCCACACCCGGGCGTTTAATTGAGACAGCAACTGTATACACACAAACTTTACATGTGCTCTTTAACCACTTAAACCCTCAGCCTTAAAATATGAACCCTTGTTGTAAAAAAATACTAAGTTGTCCTTTAAACGGACCTGTATGGACCGTGTTTTTACGTCTACACCAACTCCCTTACTCCAAGCTTGTAGGTCGGCTATTTTCGGGCTAATGTTCCCCTCAGAATATAGATGCTGGGGTCCATGTGGTTGAAGAAGATCTTGAGCTTGGACCTGAGCTCTGCTGTTGTCTGTCTCTGTAGCCAGTGCCCATTCAGATGAGAGGGAGGCTCTGATGTCAGAATTGAAGATCCTGAGCCATCTGGGTCACCACAAGAACATTGTCAATCTGTTGGGAGCATGCACTTATGGAGGTTTGACCCTATTAATAACATACAATTTTTTATTTGATCGTGAGGCGTTGTGTGCTTGTAGATCTGCTATTTTCATTAGTTTTGTGCAACATTCTTGTATGATGAAGCAGGGCTTTACTTTACGAAAAAGCATTCAAATTTGAAACATACAAGGTTCCTACCCAACATTGACGTAATGCTGACCGTTCCTTCAACAGGGCCGGTGCTTGTGATCACAGAGTACTGTTGCCATGGCGACCTCCTGAACTTCCTTCGCCAGAAGACAGAGACCTTCCTGAACCTCGTTACAAACATTCCCGAGATCATGGAGCAGTCCATCGACTACAAAAACATCTGTAATGAGAAACAGTTCATCAGAAGGTACAAGAAAAAAATAAAAATAATAATAATACATTTTATATCCTGCCTTTCAAGAGCACCATTGACACTTTTCTCGGAGAAAGCAAAGAAACAGACAAGTAGACAAACAAAAACTAAGGCCTTTAGTGATTGGTGGTCATTTTCAGGGCTGATTTAAATTTGAGTGTTGTGTTGAGCTCATCAGCATCCAGACCAGGCAATTTTAGGATGTTGTGACTGCGACAATTGGGAAACTGGACGGTACTGTGCTGGTCAAACATCAGATATGTGTTTTTTTTAAGAGTGTCCACATATTTGAATCTGTCTTTAATCTGTCTCTCTGTCTGTCTGCTCTCTTTCTATCTAACAGCGACAGTGGGATCTCTAGTGTGTCATCAGGGAGCTACTTAGAGATGAGACCCAGTCAACAGCCAGTCGAATCATCTCGAGGTGAAATCCTTAAGATTTTTCTTTTAATGATATAGCTATTTAACTCATGCAAGGCAATATGGCCTCTCGTTTGTTATCCTAGTTTCTTTGCACAAACCAATAGTGATGCCTTAAAATCCCACGTGTTTATGAATTAATGTGTAATCTGGCTAATTCCTGCCCAGAATCTGTGAGTGAGGAGGATGGTGACTGGCCACTGGACATTGATGACCTACTGAGGTTTTCCTATCAGGTGGCACAGGGACTAGACTTTCTGTCAAACAGAAATGTGAGTGTTTTTTATTTTTATGTTTGTTTGTTTTTTACTAGGAGAGAGCCAGAGAGGGTCTATAATACCAAGAGAGGGTCTATAATATTGCATACAATAGACCATATTCACACCGTGGCCATCTTGGATCACATGACTTCCTGGGTAGCTATTCAACAAATTTATTTTTACCAAATTGACAAATGGGCAGATGACAACATCAACATCCCCCAAATTATTAAATAGAAGGGTATTATCCACAATATTCATGGTAGTTAGGTTGCAGTGTTACTCTGTACAAAGACTTGCTACAGTATGCAGACTAGTGCTTGCTCTGCCTTCATATTTTTAATATTACAACTTTTTCTTGAAAAACGGATGCTAAAATAAAAATAATGTTTCGAAAATATTTTATAAAAAAATAAGCTTCATACATGTGTTTCTATTCAAAAATGACCACAAAAAGCGTAAAATAATGATAAAATAATAATTCTGGACGTTATCGGACCGACACTTTGTTTACATTCTAGTCTTTTAGACTAGCATCCTTTTTTCAAGAAAAAGTTGACTATAGCTCCTTTAATATGATAGTGGAGCAAGCACTGCACAGATAGCAAGTCTTTGTACACAGTAAGGTTGCAGCCTAACTACCATGAATATTGTGGATAATACCCTTCTATTTAATCATTTTGGGGATGATGATGTTGTCATCTGCCCATTTATCAATTTTGTAAAAATAAATTGGTTGAACAGAACTCATATTTTGGGACCATCGCTCCATTGTTCACAATGGTTTGTAATGCAGGCTTGTGCAGGCTGCTACCCCAGGAAGTCATGTGATCCAAGATGGCCGCGGTGTGAATATGGTCTATTATTACCATTTCACTACATTGTAGTACGCTTCAGCTTGAATGCCATAACACAGCTGCAAAGGCGATCGTTCTGCATTGTTCTTAGATTTAAGTTTAAGTTGAATAATTTTTTGTTCTTGGTTTTTTATTCTGTATTGTGAAGTACATGCAGAAACCTTGTATCTCCGAGTTTCAAATGTGTTTGAAATGTTTTCTTTTTTGTAAATCAAAGCCCTACTTCATCATACAAAAGTGTTGCACGAAAGTAGTGAAAATAGCCAATCTGCAAGATCGTCTATTTTCACTATTTTAAATCATTTTTAAAATGATAAACAAAACGAACGGTTGTGGACATACAAGGTTTCCACCTGATAAGTTAACGAAGATATCAACATTTAATGTCTTGTGTCGGTTCATAAGCAGTTGTATTTTTGTGCTCAGTGCATTCACAGAGATGTAGCGGCCAGAAACGTCCTCCTGACAGATCGACGAGTGGCTAAGATCTGTGACTTTGGCCTGGCACGGGACATAATGAATGACTCCAATTACGTTGTGAAGGGGAATGTAAGCAAGCACTCACTCATATTAATTAACACATATTATAAGCTTTGTTTTTATAACATTTGTGAGAAGCATTTGTACAGTTTGTTTGTTAGTTTTTCCTCTTTTTCCATGTACAGTACATACAGTACACATTGAGCATATATATATATATATATATATATATATATATATATATATATATATATATATTAAAAAATGTTGCCTAAAAAATTACACGTTTTGCCTATGACATGCCCAAAATAAGGATGCCAAGTTGAAATTGTGAAGTCTGTGGGTTTATATACATTGTGGCATTGTGAGCATGTAGATCTGCTATTTTCACAATTAGAACTGTGTTATACAAAATGTAATGCCTCAACTGACTCTTAGGACTTGTCAGGGTCCCCAGTTAAAATATGATTATTTGGGTGGTCGCGGCCTGAAAAGGTTGAGAACCACTGGACTAGTACAACCTGGCAGGGATGGTTTGCTAGCATATAGAGTAGTGTACAACAAATCTAAAACATGCTGTTGTCCCCCCCCTGGCCTGTGTTCCTAGGCCCGTCTGCCAGTGAAATGGATGGCTCCAGAGAGCATCTTTGACTGCGTCTACACCGTGCAGAGTGATGTCTGGTCCTATGGGATCCTTCTCTGGGAGATCTTCTCACTAGGTGAGAAAACATCCATATCAGTGACGACTTCCATCTTGTGTTCCTCATCCAAACAACTGTAGCTGATCCTTGATATAGACCTCCATACCAGTGGTGTAAAATAACTAAGTACTTAGTGAGATATTTGTTCTTATTACATTTCCAATTTCCAGTACTTTTACTTCTACTCCACTACAGATCTTGTAGATCTGCGGTTTCAAAAGTAATTTTTTTATGTACTTTTGAAAACTTGTGAAACAGCAAACAGGACATTCTGCATAATGAGTACTTTCTACTTTTGGTACTTTGAGTACATTTTGATACTAACACGTTTGCACTTTTACTCAAGTAAATGTTGAATTCTGAACTTTTACTTAGAATACAGAGTATTTCTACATTGCAGTATTGATACTTTTACTTAAGTAATACATTGAGTAATTTTTCTACCACTGATTTAGACCTACATACCTTATTATAATGTAATTATCTTCTGTCAGGCAAGAGCCCATACCCCAGTATGGCTGTGGACACCAGGTTCTACAAGATGGTTAAGTGTGGCTATCAGATGTCCCGGCCAGATTTTGCCCCTCCTGAGATGTAAGTCCTAAGCTAGTTACTATAGTAAAAGCAAGTTTTCCTAGTGTCGACAGGGTTTGCGGCAGTATATCATCACAAATAAAGCATTATGGATTTTCATTTCTCATTTCAGTTTGCTTGGTTCCCTGATCTCCAACTTAAAAAACAAATCTCCCCTTCCGCAATAAAAACAACCCATCAAAATGAGAAAATAAAGAGGGCATTTTTTTTTTACCATGGGCCCTTTCATCCGTGTGCTGATTCGCTGTGAATAAGCGATCTTTGAAGAGAAGGGGGACTAAGACTGAGTCAGGGCCTAATCATCTGTTGTTCTGTTGTGTGGATCTGAGTCAGGCCTCAGTTCTGCCTGTTAACCACATGATCTCCAAGCGACTCCCATTTAGATTTCACGGCCACCACATAAGACTGGAGGGATAGTGGGGTTATGAAGGCCCTGCTATCACACTGTCACTGGCTCCATAACGTATTTGTTTTAGTCAGTATTAACAGAATGTTTATTTTTAACCCATTTAGACCTATGTCTGATTTGAAAATGACCCAGCGGCGGCTCCAGAGAATTTATTGTGACTGGGGGGGCTGTCTTTTTTAGAGCAGGGGCTAGTGATTTTATCAACAAACAATAATGAATAATACTAATACAACAAACAAGATTCTCTGGCTTAGGGTATGGATAACTGAACAGATCAGATCATTGACAGATGCCAGGTCCAAATCTGTGGACTGTAGGTAATCAGTTAGGGGTTTTGTGAGGCTGAAGATGCATTCCAGCATAAAAGTATGATTTTATAATATGGTTTACATTAAAGTCAGTCAATTGTCTTTCACATATTCATATGTATTTGATTTATTTATTCCTTAAATATTTTTCATCACAATTGGGTTTGTTGGGAGGGGGTCTTAGGGGGGCTAAGCATTCACCAGGGGGGCTAAAGCCCCCTCTAACCGCCCCTGAAAATACCCTGTTTTTCAGGAAAACTATTACTCAGCCTCTGTGGCAGCTAGCAACAACATTCCCAAACTATTTGATAGCTTACACCTTTGGCTTTCATAGAATCTTTTTCAGAAAAACATGTTATAACAAATATTTTTTCAAAAGAAAGTTGCCACATACTGTACATGTAGACTACTGTAATACACACAAATTTGTTCCCGGCCTGAAGGGTAAAAGCACAAAAATGTGTACCCATCCATAGGTAACTGGACAAGAATTAAGCAGGCTTCTGTGCATTATATTTTAGGAATTTGATTCAAGCGTTTTGTCCAGCGACAGTAAACTAAATTTAAAAATAAAAACACGTTTATTAATGTTTCAGGTACATGATAATGAAGATGTGTTGGAACCTGGAGCCGACGGAACGGCCAACATTCAGCAAAATCAGTCACATGATCGAGAGACTGCTGGGGGATCAGCCTGACCAGGAACAGGTGAGCACTGCAGCACTAGAGCAGAGTACTACTTGTCAAAAAGTACAAAAGAAATAACAAGCAAACAAATAAATAAAAATATTGTTTTAAATGCTTGAAAATGTTCACCTATAATGTTTGGGACACATTGGCTGTATCATTACCGATACCAATGTTGTCAAAAAAAGCCAAATAATGGCCGATAATACATCCTTCTGAGCAGAGTAAAGGCCCATTCCCACTGGGCCAGATACACAGGTACAAAATATCTGTCTCCATTCAAGTGGATGGTAAGATATTTTTTAGGGTATGCGTATGCATGAAGTGAATGGAAAATCGAGTGTCAAAGTGAGTTTTAATGTTGTTTAATGTCGTTTAATGCAATCAGATAAGACTTTTCTGTTTGGATCTATGGGCCGTCAAGGCCAGAAAGTAGTTTTTGCCACTCAGTAGGCATTCCTGCATTAACTTCCGGGTATGATGATGATGTCACGTGCATACCTCTATTGCAGTGTTCCTCAAAGTGGATTCCAGGGACTACACAAGTCTGAAACTCTGACAGTGTACAAATGGAACCGGAACCGATCCATTTGTACACCGTCAGAGTTAAGGGGAGACCTTGAAATGTAAAGGTTTGAGAAACACTGCTCTATAGCTATCTTAGAGTGGGTTTTAATGGCCTATAACGACTCCTTTCTGCAGCTGATGTACCAGAACGTCCAGCAACAGGTCCTGGTGCAGGGTGCGTGTGACGAGCCCAAGCGTGCGTGTGACGGGCCCTGTGACCCGTCATGTGACCACGAAGAGGAGGATCAGCCCCTGATGAATTCCAACAACTATCAGTTTTGCTGAAGGCCCTTCTCTCCGTCAGTGAATTAAGCCATTCCGGAATCAGCCATGCTTCCCGGAGCAAAGCGCCACAGATTGTGGAACCCCTGGATAGTTCCCGAGACAATGAGTCGTCTCTAAAAGCTATTTCTGCTGTCAATGTCCGCCTGCCAGGCAGACAGGCCGTTGATGCATGTGACTTGCTCCTCTGCAGACCGTGACCAGAAACTGCCGTGTCTAATGCCGACCTCTGACATTAAAGGTGAAAAATGTCAACAATTGACGCGTGTAACCACCAGTGCTGTACCTTAATGCATTATCATAATGTTTGCATTCTATTTGTTTTTGTGTATAGGAGTTTTTCTTTTGTTGTTCATTCTTGTGCGTGTGTTCTGTATTATGTACTGTACACAACGGTTTTGAACTACTGTCCCTTCTGAGGATGTTGTTTTGTGTGGTATTGACATTGTCATTGTCAGCAGGATCACTTCCATATCATACTTTTTTTCACCGGGACCAAGACACTGTATCTGTTCGAGGTATTCTTAATCAGATGTTGTTTATCAAAATAGTGCAAAGATACATATTTTGCATTTATGCCTTTAAATTCACCAATATTTTGTCCAATCTGTATGGTAGAGTATGTTGAGACAACATAACTTATATACAATTGGGGTGGTTGTATTTACAGTCTCCCTGCTCTTTTATTGAGACATCCTGTGTGTAGGTTCACAACCTCTCCTCTTCTCCGATCCCGTTTCTGGTTTGACAGATTTTGACCTTCAACCAGGCAGGCTCTATTAGCTCGGGTGAACCTCTTTCCCAGGTGTTTCGCCCAGGCGGACAGGGTTTTGAGGTTATTTCTCTGAGGTTAGGTTTAAGGTTAGGGTTAGGCATAGTGTTTGTGAGGTTAAGGCTAGGCTTAGGCATAGTTTTAGTGAAGTTAGATGTTAGCGTTTACACGCAGTCAAGGCGAAAAACCTGGGAAAGAGGGAGTCCCCTATTAGCTCAGTGGTAAAATAAAATTCAGCAGTTGAGCAAGAGACCTGGGTTCAAATCCGGGGTACTAGAACAGCAAAGCATACTGTGCAACTTTTGAATTCCCCTCTTATTTTCAACATGCCAAATTAAGCGCTGAAAACGCATTAGAGATACTTTTTTAGCCCCAAAGAATGGCCTGATTGTTGTCAGTACATACATCCAGTCACAGCTGTGTTTCTTCTGGTGTGAAATTGACATGATATTGGCCTGTCGATGGCAGCATATGATTGTTCCACTTCAGTCCAACTAATTAAGACAGATGTGATTGTGATTCAGTCTTACTGCAGGGAACAAAACTGAACTGTGCAGGGAATTCAGTATCCATTTGGGATCAAATGAAAGAGGAGTGTGTTCGACGGAGATGGGTTATCTCACTTTTTAATTTACGTTTGTATTTTCTTTTTGTACACATTAAGCTTAATATACAGTATGTGTTTAATTTAATGTAGCAGTCACTGCCAGACTAGTTCTATGTAGCGTTAGCGTACACTGCCAACTGAGAATAGTTCCACTTTCAATGCCTTCACCCATTGAATTCTGAAGGACATGGGTGTGGCATGTCTGCTGAGTAATGTGAGTTGTAAATCTAAAAGTGTAACTTTATTTTCTCTGAAATGTTCATGTACAGCAGCAGAAAGTCTTACAGAAATCATTCCCTTATGCATTTTGTCTATGTGTTTGGTGTGAGGTGCTGCTGTAGTGCTAATGCTCCAATCAATGCAAAAACAATCTTCACTGGAAAACAGTAGCACCAATAAAGCTATTCTTTTGACATTCCCTGGGTTCCATTAGTTCTTTTTCGTACGTTTATTTTGTTTCCTTTTCTGTTCAATGTACAGTATGCGGGACAATAAAGAGAACAGAGAATGATTGACAGGAACGAGCCGTTCCATTGAGACACTGGTTGAGACACCAGGCCACTGGAAATGTATTTTTCTTGGAAATGAAACGTGCTGAAATGAAACGTGCTGAGTGACACTTTTACTTCAATTTACTGGACATATTGCGGCCTCTATCTCTATCCAGTTCCTGTTTTTCCTATAAAGACAATGCTCAATCTGCAGTTCCATTCCCACAAGCTCAGTAAATAATGATTGCACAACGATTCAAAACATTTTGTAGGAAGTAGGAATCCCACAATACCACAGGAGCTCAAAGCTTCAACTAAGACATTTCTTCTTCAAAAATAAACAACTCATACTGTATCTCCTCCAAGTACCTCAAGCACATGAAACAACAAGGTTTCTAATAGTAACTCTCTGACAGTTATATTGTCAAGTACGCCCAAGTAGCCTACAACAGCATTTGTCATAGACTGATAAGTAATGGGATAGGATTTAGAAACATGGATTGCATAATGTCCTCGTGTATGATTTCAATTGTTAAGATTTGGGATTCCAAAAAGGCCACATAGCGCAGTGGTTCTCAACCTTTTCAGGCCGTGACCCCCCAAAATAATATTTGAACTGGGGACCCCTATCCTGTTAAGCACTCGGAATATAGGAGAAGAGGAAGCATTACATTTTGTTTCACTCAGTTCCACAGATAAACATTGTTAAAATAGCTGATCTACAAGCTGAGTTTTTAGATCAGCTCTTTTCACAAAAGTTGTATTTCTTTTATTATTTGACAATTTGGCCAATGTTTTTATTGTATAGTTTGTTGATTACTTTTGATGCAGTAATGGTCTCTTTCTTTTGAGGTATTAAAAAAGGTCTTTAAAAAGTCCTTAAATTGTCATCTGGGTACCGCCTAAAAATCATGTGGGGACAGCCCTAGGGTGTCCTGGCCCACAGGTTGAGAACCACTGACAGAGTACAATTCCCATCGAGAAGCAATAAATAAATATTAGCCCAGAAGCCAAAAAATTACAAGCCAGAGGTAATTGAGCATAAAACTTAAAGCAAGAGATCTCCGGTGATATGAAATATCCATTAAATACAGTATGTCATTAAATACGTTGGTTTTGGTTATCATCTGCACTGTCTAGAACCAAACATAAAAAGCTGTGTGTACATTCTTTCAGTCAAAATCAAAGAGTCATTCTGATTAACGTTTCTTCACCTCAACGTATTTAACCACTTAAACCCTGCATACTTTGTTGGTCGGGTCCCCCCAGGGGTCTATACTTGCCTTGCCCCCCCGACAATATTTGATGTAGAGGGGAGAAAGGGGGGCCCCTTTCTCCCCTCTACATCAAATATTGTCGCTTAAACTAGCCCATATACGAACGATAAGGATTATGTGGTTAACCCTTTACTCTCTACCAGGATATGAAAACGTAGTACATTCTTTAATCATGGGAAATCCTCATGACTCATTTTCAACATGGTTATAACTTCTCTTCTCACAACAATCCAAAAAGCAGCCTCAAATATTGCAGAAAGAGAGAGAGAGACAGAGAAAGAAATAAGGTATTAGTTGAAATACAGTCACCGCAATGTCCATGGGTCAACTTCAAAAAGGTCAACGGACCTCTGAAAAACAACTTGAAAAGGATTGTGTGAAACAGATCTGACACGTTAAGCCTTTCTTCAGTAGCCTATGTTTTGTCGATGATTTCTAAGGCCATCACATATCGTTGCTGTCGGGCAGAAACCTCATTTCATTTATAATCCATATTTCAATTCCCAAATTCGTCACTCTACAGTGTCATAAAATTGTAACAAAAATAGACGATCTACAAGCTCACAACGCATAAAAACGATAATAATAATTTAAGTGAAAGTGGTCAGCCTGTCTGTGGGTCATTAGTCTCGCGTGGCCAGACTGTTGACTCCTGCGAGTTGCAAATGCTCCCGTCATACAGTCTGGTGCAACGGAAGTCTTATGATGAGTATTGGATAAAGCGGATGTGACGCAGTCCCTCCCTTGGTGTGGTAGCAATAAGTCCTACTGGAAGCGTTATGTCTTCTTTCAATATTTTTTGGGGCGCTGTTTCGTCTTTCTCTGGTGTTGTTGGTGTTATTCCATGATGTTTTCAAATGTTTTCTTAAACTATACACGCATAACAAGAATATGCCGCTAGAATGACAGTCTGTGCTAGTGTGCTTCTGTTTATGTTTCCAAGGGGACTACAGTTCCGTGCAGCAGACTACTTCCGATACTCGCCGTTCGGGAGCTGTCGTTCCAGACTCTAAATAGCATTCGGAGATCGTGGAATAGTTGTCTGGCTACGCAAGACTAGTGGGTCATATACATATTGACCAATGAAAAGCATTAACGATAGCTCGCAACTAAAAAAAAATGCATAGGATCCATTGGAATACATGGTTCCTTTTCTGAAAAGTAACAGTTTTGTAAATACAAGGTTTCCAACCAGCAGCAACTATATAATTTCCTTTATGTTCCCTCTCATATCAGTGAAAAAAAAAACACAAATAAGAGTCCTGACTCAGGGCACCACCACTTCATAAACAGCCTCTCTACATCTCACTCCCTCCTCCTGCCCCTCCTCTCCTTCAACCCCCTCCTCCTCCTCCTCCTCTTCCTCGGCGTTGATCTGTGCCACTCCCAGCCTGTAGAGGGCGTCCCTGATCACCACCTCGCCGGGCTGGCAGTCCTTCAGCACCTGGCTGATCTGCTGGCTCACCACGTCCCGGCTGCCCAGGAAGTCCACCAGGCGGTTGTACAGGTAGTAGTAGGCCGGGTTGCTGAAGCTCATCACGGGCTGCTGCTGCTGCCGCGCACCGCTCAGTGAGGAGGAGCTGCCCTCCGAGCTCTCTTCCTCTTCTTTCACCAGGCTGGTGTAAGGCTCCAGTTCCTTGCACAGTCCCATGGAGTGGTGCTCCAAGGCGGGCGGCTCCTCCTGGGCCCCAGGTGGCCCGGCAGGAAGGGCTGTCACACGATTATGATATTATACATGACAATTAATTGTCACCCAAATAATTGCGATTAACAATTTAATTGCGGTTTTTTCTTTTTTTTTTTTTTTGTCTTTTTTGACAATAAGCCCTATTCACGGCCCGCCCACTCAGCTAATTTCTCAGCAACTTCCTGGTGCTGACGTCAGTTTAGAAGGGTAAAATATCACAGAAATTGCTGGACTTAAAGCCAACAAATCATTATTTCGAACGGTAAAGTAAATGATAACGCTTTGTGCCTTTTACTATCTTGTGTTCTTGTTCATGCTAGCCGTATTTTATACTGTACTATTCGGAAATTGCATTAAATGTGCGATTTCTGTGTTAACTATGGGCTTAGCAGGGTTTTACCCCTTCAAAACGTGACTTCAGCACCGGGGGGATGCTGAGTGGGCGGGCCGTGAATAGGGCTTATTACATTTCCGTTTGGCTTTTAGGCTTTGAAGTTGCAAATGGCAGATATGACACATAACCTAAATATACAATGAAAATATTGAGATATTAACTTTATACAACTTATACTAAGAACAAATCGACAGTGGAAATAGCCGAACAACGCGTTGCAATGTGAGCTTGTAGATCTGCTATTTCCACTATTTTTGAAAAGGTTTGAAAATATATGGACATTTTTCAACATGGGAACGATTATGACGATGATGACAAAATCATTGCGGTTATGTCAAATTATTGCGATGAGACGATTTATGTAAGAGTTGTGACAGGCCTACCAGAGGGGTGCACCAGCCAGCGGGACGAGGACTTGGTGATGGGGTGGAGCTGGCTCTGGTTGTCCTCCAGGGAGGACAGGTGTCCTCCGTAAGGCTGGTCCTGCAGCTCAGCACATGACACAAACTGAAGAGACAGAAGAGAGCGAGACAGACAGAAGAGAGCGAGACAGGGTAAACTGAAGGGATAAGACAACAAAGCTCCTACTGACTCCTCCGCCAAAGAGGTAAATGGAAGACTGTGCTCCCAAACGTCAGCGGCAGTTTCATTCCTAGCCCACAAGAGTTTAATTGTTTCATTTTCACAGCGTGGCCCCAAAGGGGCCGGTCTGTACAGTATGGCCTCTGTAAGTATGTGCGTGTGTCCCCCTAGAAACATAGACCAACCCCCCCGGGTTGGTCTATATTTCTAGGGGGACACATGCACATACTTACAATATTTTAGAGCAATATTTCACAGCCCAGCAACATTACCACACACAGCGCTTAAGGTAACATGTTAGCACACCATTTGGTAATGTGTGGGCATTGTTCAAGAATTACGCAAATCACTTTAGCCCCAGGTAAAAGCATGAAGGAAAGCAATTCTTCCACTAGACTAAAGTAAGACTGAAGAAAATGAAGAAAAATCCTACCAAGTGCCGCGCTATGAGCTTTTAGATCTGCTATTTTTGAAAAAAATCATCATCAATCATGAAGACCTTTGAATATATATTTTTCAAAGCTAACTTTTGTCACAACAAAAATAAATAATGAAAATAATAATAAAAAAATAAAATAAAATAATTGGGGGGTACTAGACATGAATAAGTTGAGTTTTTCAAAAACCTTAGAAGGATTTAGAAGACATTCATAGAATCGGGTCAATATAATCAAAGACTTGCTCAAATATTCACGATAAAAAAAAAAAAAAAAAGCAGATCTACAAGCTCGCAGCGCAGCACTCGGTGCCGCTAAAGCAATGGCTAAAGCATAAAATAATGGTTAACACGTTTCAAGTGTTCAACGCGACACGGATGCGCTCCAGGTCTTAGTGGGTTCATTCTGTTATGTCATGTGTGCCTTCTGCCCACCTCTGGCCGCTCGAAGGGGTCTGAGAAGCAGCCTTGGTTCCGGCCCCACATCTGTGTGGCCAGCCCCGGGTACTGCATGTCCGCGCACAGCGCCACCGAGCGAGCCGCGTCCGTGACGTAGACGGGGGGCCAGAACCGAGAGGACAGCAGCAGGTCCACGTGGTCCCGGGCCGTCTCTCCCCTCACCATGTACTTAGAGCCACACAGGACCTGGACACATACGGGACAGGGACGCACACAAGTAGGGCTGTCACAATTATTACATAATCGTCTAATCGTGATTATTTGACATTATCGCAATTATTTTGTCATAATCGTGAATGTTGAAAAATAACATTGATAGTGGAAATAGCCGATCTACAAGCTCACAACGCGTCGCATCGCGACGCGTTGTGAGCTTGTAGATCGGCTATTTCCACTATCAATGTTATTTTTTAAGTAGTAAGTTGTCAAATATGTCAGTAATTTCTTCGTGTATTTAGGTTTTGTGTCATATCTGCCATATGCAACTTCAAAGCCTAAAAGCCAAACAGAAATGTAATTGTCAATGACAAAAACACAATTAAATCGTTAATCGCCAATTATTTGAGTGACAATTAATCGTCATGTAAAATGTCATATCGTGACAGCCCTACACACAAGACTTATGCGGTGAAAAGGGTGATTTTATTTACAGCAATGACTACTACTTGACTAGTACTGTAGATCAGTGGTCCTCAAACTTTTTCATGTCAAGGACCCCCAAATTGACACTTATTAGCTCGCGGACCACCATCTTGAAAGGACCCCAGTAAGAGAGGATTTTTACAGCTCTAGCAGTGATTTTCAATTTCAACCATTTTTATTTCAAGAACCCCCAGTTTTACTACAGAGCATAAGGCTAGGGACCCCCATTTAATGTCATTTCTATCTCTGGGACCGCAATTTATAGAGTAAAATCTATGTTTAACTCTCAGAGTGTACAAATGGAATGGTTTCATTTGTACTGTTCTCCATTTTTGTCTAATAAAATAATCAATACAAATAAAAAATAAAAAACACTCTGAGATAAGGGTCCATTTGGTGGGGACCCCCTGGAACTCCTTCAAGGACCCCTGGGGGTCCCACTTTGAGAACGACTGCTGTAGATCTCATATACGCCAGACGGACTCAATAGCCTCACAAGGCTCACATACATGTGTCCCATAGCTTGGAGAGACGGTGAGGGGACGATGATGAATTCACGCGCTGTGAGCTTGCACATCGGCTATTTTTGGAAATCAAAGTTCAGTTGATGTGTCGTGCTCTTACCTTATGGGGGCAGAACTTGGACAGCTTGCCAGCAGTCAGGTTTTGAGGAGGCTGCGGAGCAGTGGAGAGACCATTCTGAACACGCGCGTAAAGGGGGATCAGTGTGTTCAGCAGCTCAATCTAACAGACAGAAAGAGAGATCAGTCAGACTTTTAGACAGGAGAAGAGTAAAAGATGAGACAACGGAACCAAGATAATGGAACTAACAGCACGTGGTGTCAGACTTAGAGACAGACACACACACATTCAAAATTAGAGCCTGACCGATGCTAGATTTGTGTGTCCGATCAATGTTTTGACCGATATTTGTGAACGTTTTTATTGTATAACCACATTTCTTTTTTACACAAATAACTTTTTGATAGATAGAAAAGAAACACATGAGCTCAACTTAATTTTAACCACTTCTGACCTATTCAAAACTTCTCAAAATGACACACCCAAATGTGGGATGGCAGATTGAAAATTGACTGGCGTTTCGATGTAACTGCATCAAAACGCTACACCATGCACACATGCACAACCACACACCTTGCTGCAGTCCGGTGCAGTGGTCAGCCCACAGCTGTTCAGCATGGTTCTGAGCTCCATCGCACTATGCTCTTCAATCTTCTCTGGTCTCAGCTGGCCCTCATGGATGAGACGCACCAACATGGATGGGTCTCCTGAAATGCACACACACTTGTTCAATGAATTTGCAGAATGCAAATCATGCTAGTCTAATGGCCTACAATACATCAGTGCTCTATATATACTGTATATATATATATATATATATATATATATATATATATATATATATATATATAACATTGTTGTCAGGTCGAAACCTTGAATGTCCAAAACTGTTCTTTTTGTATTTATCATTTTAAAAACATTTAAAGTAAATCCATCATACAAGACTGTCGCACAAGACTATAGTGAAATTAGCAGATCTAAAAGCACACAACGCCTCACACCGTGATACGTTGTGTGCTTGTAGATCTGCCATTTCCACTACTTTTTGAAAGTGTTTGAAACTATATGAACATTTCTCAACATGAAAATGATGATGACGATTATGTAAAATAATTGCGATTACCTCAAATAATTCAATAAGTCACCCACAGTATGTTTCAACATGTGACATAAAAACATATTTTTCAAATTATTTTGGAATATACGAATTTTCCTGGAAATATATTTGTAAACATTTTATTCATGAAAACATTTTTCGTGGACCTAGCAGGTCCTGTGGTACCTAAGGGCTCCTCCGGGGGGTGGGGGAGGACCTTGTCCTTCTCCGTGTTGATGACCGTGGGGCTCCTCATGAGCGGGGGGATGAAGGGGGCCACGATGGAGGCGTCCATCCGCGTGATGGGGATGTCTGAGGGGAACGCCGCCTGCTCTATGGCCTCGCTCTCCATGGTCAGCCAGAAGTCGTCCACGTGCACCTCGTCCGAGGCCGAGCACTCCGGCCAGGTAAACTAGAGTGTGTACAGTTATACTTTAACCCATTTAGAACGGGTACACATTTTGTGTATCATTATTTCATGATTTAACTATTGAAAAATAGCAGATATACAAGCTCACAGCGCGGCACCGAGTGCCGCGCTGCGAGCTTGTTGATCTGCTATTTTTGAAAAATCGTGAAAATTAGAATTTTGACCCGATTCTATAAGTGTCTTTTGAATCCTTCTAAGGTTTTTTGAAAAACCCTATGTTTCTATGTCAGCGATCTGGCCAGCCATCGTCAAAGAAAAGGTCCTTTTCACTTAACTGGAGCTCAGTTAGTCTGTTCTTGAGAGACTACTATGTCAGTGGTTCTCAAACCTTTTCATGTGAAGGACCCCCAAAATGATATGTATTTGGCCACGGACCCCCATCTCAAAATATTTAGTTCCAGGGACCACCCCAGAAGCAAAATTTTAGTTACAAACGTTCGCTTTGAAAATACATATATTCAAAGATTTGCCCACATTTTCACGACTTTTTTCAAAAATAGCAGATCTACAAGCTCGCAGCGCGGCACTCGGTGCCGCGCTGTGAGCTTGTATATCTGCTATTTTTCACTGGTTAAAGCGTTCAATAATTCTAGGCCTAAATGGGTTAAGGCAGTGGTTCTCAACCTAGATCAGCTATTTTTATGGCAAATGTTCTGCCCCAGGATAATGGATTTTGATTATCGCGATAATATCGTAAATCGTGATTTCTTTTGTCACAGTAATCTTGATATGACATTTTCATATCGTCCCATACCTATCCCTAGTACTGGTCTCTCTCACCTCCACGTTCCTGAGCTCCAGAGCGTCCTGCGTGTAGCGGCGAGCGATCTCCAGCTTGGGCGCGATGCCGCACAGGCCACAGATCATATCGTTGTAATCTCGGACGGTAAGACACTCAAAGGCCCAGTAGCCACTCAGCAGGAGCTCGTTAATACGAGATGACTCCTCTGGGCTCAGAACATGGACTGATGGAGTTTGGGGGTGGGGGGGGGGGGGGGAGACAAAAGAGGAGGGGCAGGGTTAAATGGATTAAAGGACAACTTAGTTTTTTTTACAAAAAGGGTTCATATTTTAGATTGTAATTATAGAAAAGAAAAGATGAGTGTTAAAATGTTTTCATTTACTGCTTTCTATTGTTTTAGTGATTTTAGTATTTTGATTTCAATGGTTGGGGGCAGGTGTACAAGTGGCTAAATATGTCTTTTTAGACACAATAAGAAGGCAATTTCTTTGTTATTATTTACTTTTCTCTAATGACTATCTAAAATATGAACCCTTGTTGTAAAAAAAAGCAAAGTTGTCCTTTAAGTTTAAAAAGATCATGCCCCAAACCTGCTCCCAAAAGGAAGATCTAATCCAGTTAGTATGAAGTCCAAGCGGTGTTTACCAGGATGAGTAGGGACATGGTCTAGGAGGGTTCTGACAGCCTGGGAGGGATGATGGCCTAGCTTGATCTGGGCCCGGATCTTCAGAAGCAGGTCCACACTCACCAGCAGCCTGTTCCCAATGTTGAACAAACCTGCAGGTGTAAATGAGGGGTTGGGGGGGTTGACTATATTCAAGGTCAAACTTCCAAACCAAAATGACTTTTTTTCTATCGGTTACTCACCCCTTGGAGACTTGAGTTCAATAATACTTTTTTGTTTTTGTCGCATAATTAAGTCGCATAATTTGATTATAATAAACGTATCCCCGTGGAGACTCAAATGCATTTGGGTCTCCATCCGGAATCAATGGGCCTACAAAGAGTCTCCTCAAATTATTATGCGACAAAAACTAAAAAATATTATTGAACTCTTCATAGGGTGACTAATCGATATAATAAAAGTCATTTTGAGGGTGAACTACTCCTTTAAGTTGATTAAATTGAATTCAAACAGCGCACATGTATAAGAATGTTAGGGGTGCCACAAAAATCGATTGATCGATCGAAATGAGGTGAAAAATCTAATTGTGTAGGGACTTTAAAATCAACTTAAAAGAAGAGACACAAAATGGCAGAAATCCTACTTCACAACAACTTTCAAAAAGCCAACAGGTTTGGAATTGTGTTCTTTTATTTCCATTTGTGATTTAAAAATCAATCATGGATTTTGGAGAATTGTGATAGCCCCAAAGCATGAATATGGTGCTTGTTTACCTGGGTGTAAGTCAGTGAAGCTGTGGAGAGCCAGGCACTGAGTGTTGGGGCAGACTTTGAGCTGGAGAGACGCTGTCTGGATCAGGGTCTCAGTAAGCAACCAGCAGTCCTCCTGACCTGCAACCGTACTAGGATACACATTCATAGCAGACAATTTAGGTTAGTAGAGACCATCACTATATTATTGATTGAGTCTATTCTCCCCTCTACAAAAAACCTCTTTGCAGAAAAATTACCGATCTCCAAACTCACAATGCATCGCTACACATTGTGAGCTTGAAGATCGTCAACTTTTGCTGAATGTTGGGTTGGTTAAGTAACGAAGAGAGAGGAGGGTAATTAATGATCAATAATCAGGACAAGAGAGGTCAACTATCAGAGCACAGAACGAACACATTCCCACTACTAGCGTCATAAACAATAACTGCACTCCTTCGCTTGAAGTAATAAACACAGAGGAGGGTAATTCATAGAAACGTATCATATTCATAAACGGTCAACACATCACTACTAAAGTCGCTATGCTCATATAACAAACATCTCTCACCTCTGACCGCCTTTGAACAGGGGATAATGACAGAGGCCACACTGAGTGGCTGCCGACTCGTAGAACCGTGGCCAGCTGGACTGGAGGATGGTCTCTGTCTCCACCCCCTCCCCCCGGAGCTGGTCCCCTGACTGGGTCAGCACCACCTGGGGGCAGGGATGGGACGATACGAACAGTTAAAGCATGGAATAATGGTTAAAGTGGTTCAAATCTAAAGTGCAGTGTTGTTTTTGACAGCAAATTTAGTTTTAGTCATAGTCTTTTGAATAAAATGTAATTTAGTTTTAGTCATAATTTAGTCACCTAAATATCATAAGATTTTAGGCGACTGAATCTACAGTTGATTTAGTCAATTAAAATGTATTTTGGCAGGCCTTGATGGCATCGAAATGACTGATTTTACACTTGATTGATCTGCTATTTTCAGCACGCAACACCTGAGAGCAAACAAACTTAAAATGACTCTTCAGCACTAGTCCCTCCCTAACGTTTTAGTCTAGTTTTTATTTTGTTGACGAAATTGTCAGTATATTTAGTCTCAGTTTTAGTCATCACAGCTTAGTTTTTATTTCGTTTTTGTCAGTGAAAAAAATGCAGTCGACAAACATTTTTCGTCATAGTTTTAGTCGACGAAATCAACACTGCTAAAGTGACACAGATTTGGGTTCAGGCAATAAGCGTTAATAATCCCTACCTGGGGGCTGTTCAGCTCCTGGATGAGTGTCAGGGTCTCCCGGAGCTCCGCCTCGCTCTCAGGGATCTGCAGCACGCGGCGTAGCAGCTGCACGGTGGACTGGCGCTGGAGCTCCTTCTGGGCCAGACTTATGGCCTTGTATGGGTCCACAGACTGGGGATCGAGGAAAATGATATCAATAATACGGCTGTCACCATTATGACATTTTACATGAAGCAAATAATTGCAATTAACGATTTAATTGTGTTTTTGTCATTGACAATTACATTTCTGCTTGGCTTTTAGGCTTTGAAGTTGAACATGGCAGATATGACACATAACCTAAATATACAAAGAAATGACTGACATAATTGACAACTTAATACTAAAAAGAACATTGATAGTGGAAATAGCCGTTCTACAAGCTCACAACGCGTCACAACGTGGCGTGTCGTGAGCTTGTAGATCTGCCATTTCCTCCATTTTGGAAAATGGTTGAAAATACAGTATATGAACATTTTTCAACATGGAAATGATTTTGACAAACAGACAAAGTTAAGTAATTGCGATTGTCAAATAATTAGACGATTATGATTATGATCAGTAATACATTTTAGCACTCAAAACCACATACAAGATGTAGGTCAACTGGCTAGTTCAGCCCAAACCTAGACTATACATACACTGATCATGACTTCGCTTTTGACGGGTAAACACAAAGAACTGGAAGAGAAAGAATTTAGTGGATCCAGCACAGAAACATGAAGCCTAAAGATCAGATCTACTACAAAGTAAAATAAAATCCTCAGTGTTAATGGTACCTTGGAGTTCTTCGCGGACAACTCCCAGCCACAGTTGGGACATTTTGCAGGCTTATGTCTATTCTTGTACACATAGTCACACCGCGGGTTCTTGCAGCGCCCTCTGCCCCGCGCTGTGGACAGACCCAGGTCCTGACAGCCACAAGATAGATAAATTATAAGGACATTAAGAGATCTGAAAGGGATAATAAGCCCTACTTCAATAACAATGAAGTAGGGCTGGGCAATATGATATCGATATGAGACTAGAAAAAGTAGGGTAAGCTTGTGATATGGCAAAAGCGTCATCCTACAAGAATGGGTAAATAAAATATGATTCTGATATTAATTATCATAATAATAGCAATAATAATAATAAGAAGAAGGGTATACTGACAAAGCTGGAGATTGTGTTCCGTTTGAAAGGAATGACTGGCATGATATTCATATTCACTCTTTTATCAAGCAGTGAAGCAACGTTTCCATCGAGAATATGGGAGTTCTGTGGAATAATGGAGGAAAAAAAGATAACATTTATTGATCGCTGTGCAGAAACTCAGGTGTCAGAACAGCAACTACAGCCTGACAGATTTCTGTGTCCAAAGGCAGTCCCGATTTTTGAGGCGCGTGTGCGTGTGTGCGTGTGTGTGTGTGTACATGCAGTTAACTTTCACCTGTTTGGCTGAGGTTGTCTGACCGAGCTGTTTCAATGTATTGGGTTTGAGACCACCTGAGGTTATGGATTGAAAAATAAAACTCACATCAACCTCCGAATGATGCATGTACATCCATGTACCGAAAGCCCAGAAATGTTTCCCTTCCTCTACATAAACTACACAAACACTGGTTACTTCCAATTTGAATTATTATACAACTTCTGCACTTTGATGGTGGATCTAAATAATCGAGGAATTACTGTAAGCAAAACACAAATTAAGATACAGACAAAATCTCACATAAAAATACAAGCGACACAGGAAATACAGTGTAAACACAGCAAGACACTAATATTCAGTACCTGGATTAGATCTGTTGTTGTCAATTGGGACGATAAACACAGCACGACCTGATGAGACAAATAAAGACCTGCATTATTCAGGTTCACAGAACAGCAGAAACATGCAGAATGCAGATGTTCATGGTGTATTATTATTATTATTATCATTATAGTACCCATTATTTACTTATGGATTATTATATTGATCAATCTTTTTATTAATCGAATAATCAATGAAGCACTTAAGCATCATTTTATACATGGCGACAACAGTGTTGTGCAAAAATAGTGAAAACAGCAGGTCTACAGGCTCACAATGCGTCATTGTCATTATAGACATTTTGTCTGAAATGCATACCAATACCGGTAGGGATAGATTATAAATCAATTATTTTTAATCACAGATTTAATCGATTACGGTAGTTCCATTAACTGTTACACCTCTGTTATTAGGTGCTGGTCGTTGTGCCTCACCTGGGCAGCCGCATGCTGGGAGGATGGGTCGTACCGGTTTCTTAGGCACATTGCTGACGGCTGCACCTTTAGCAGGGGGTTTTAATGATCTACAAAGACAAAGACAATTCAAACTCTTATGAGGAATTGCCTATTATGCTGCTTAAACATAAAAATCATTCCACTACCAGACATTTGCAGGAAAGTAAGAGCAGTTATGATTTACTTAGTTCTGCTGCCCTCTGTTGGTATCCCTGCTGCAACTACACGCTGTTTCTTCGCCTGTGGGCCTCCTCCCTCTTTTCCACCTTCACTGGTGTTATTTGTAGCGTTAATGGCAGCTACATTCCTCTCCTTTGTTGATTGACAGCTGTCACTAGAGGGGGTTTCATCTTGCTGCTTGGAGGCGGCTTGAGCCTTCTTAGCCTGATATATAAATGACATGCATGGGTCAGTGTGAAGTGATCGAGGCATGCACACTCACACACTGAAACTGTTTAGTCATCAAGTTTCAACAAGCCGACTTGCTTAGGCCTGAAAAATAGCAGATATACAAGCTCACAGCACAGCACCGAGAGCCGCGCAGTGAGCTTGTAGATCTGCTATTTTTGAAAAGTCTTTGAATATTTTTTACCCGATTCTATAAATGTCTTCTAAATCAGTGGTTCTCAAACTTTTTTATGTCAAGGACCCCCAAAATTACATGTATTTGGCCGCGGACGCCCATCTCAAAATATCTTGTTCCAGAGACCCCCCAGAAGCAAATATTTGAGTTACAAATGTTCGCTTTTATTTTTCAAAAATTGCAGATCTACAAGCTCGAAGCGCGGCACTCGGTGCATTAAATAATTCTAGGCCTAAATGGGTTAACAGTTCTGCTGCCGTTGACAGTCCTCACCGTCATTGAAAGGGTTAAAATCATGGTGCCGTTGACGGTGAGGACTGTCAATCTTACTGTATTTACAGTTACGGTATAATTACTTACTGTACGTCGCTCCGGTCGCGCCCGCATCGGTAATGTCCGCGATTTGATTACAACGCACGTCGGGCGTGCACGCGAAGTGAACGTCCTCCATAGTAAATCCATTGAGAGGCCCATAAAGAGACTTCATTTACTCAAAAGAGACATTTTTATACAAAGAGTGGTCTCCATACTGTACACTGTAGACTCGGGCTTTGCGCAGCCATGATTCTCTTCTGGGCTCACACTGTCATGTGACTAGATGACGTAATCGTTGCCGTCAAGTGATAATCCAAAAAAACTAAAACAACCCCCTTCCGGCCCTTCAAAATAATAGCGGCGGCCTACGGAGGAAACGGCGCGGCACCAAGCATCCCTTCAGATTAAAAGGCAGTAGATGTGTTAAACACAGACAATGTTGGTCACTTACACCAGGCACCCATTTTCCCCCCAGATGGTTTCCGCATTCAGGGCATGTCAGTGGTTTGTGGCGCGTCACATAAACAAAAGAACAGCCCGGTGCCAGACACCTCCCTCGACCTCGCCTGGTATAGGTCCTTACGTCCTGCACGGAAATAAATAAAAAGGTTGAATTCGGTTTTCCCTTACAGTTATTCTCAATTAGCCATCGTGTCGAGTGATGTGACGTCTACCATTTTGTATGAAGATTTGAGACTCTGTTCCAAGGCGGTGCCTACAGAGGCCATCATCACTGGCCCAACGTCACCTGACAGAGCCTGGAACTCCAGCAGATTCTGAAAAAGAGTTGAAAACAAGATTTAATCATTGTATCTGTCACATGCAAACAGATTCCTCCTCAAAGTCCCTTGTACCAATCTACGCACCATGGGGGACCGGGCCTTCTGCTCGGCAGCACCACGTCTGTGGAACAGCCTTCCCATTGAACTAAGATCACCACAGACCCTGAACTCTTTAAAAACAGGCCTAAAAAAAGTTTTTATTTAGGAAGGTCAGCTTTGTACCTTTTTCTGCTTTTAAACTCTGCTAGTGTTATTGATTATTGATTGTGTGTCTGTTGTTAAACCCTGCTAAAGTTATTGATTATTGATTATGTTTTTTTCATTCTGCAATGTAGCACTTTGAGATTCTTTGAATGGAAAGTGCATTATAAATAATATGTATACCGGTAATTATTACTATGCTCATACATTATACAGTATGTACAGTGTTGGTGGTTGGTGGAAGACTTCACCCGATTGTGCCAACGATGTCAAACAAAGAAATACATTAAATGGAAATGTAGTTCCTTAAAGTGGTTTTGGGGGTATATCAACAACAACACTGTGGTGGGTGTGTCTAACTTCAGCTGGTTCACCACCAGTGTTGAGGGTAATGGCGTTAAAATTAACGTTGTACAGTAACATAATACTTTTTTGGGTACGGGCGTAACATAACCGATACATAAAGGGTTCATGTGTGTAAATAAGCCAAAAGGTTTACTAGGATCTCGTTTTAGTTGACCTTGTACCAGTGATTTGTCATGAAACTGTACTTTTTCCTATGCAACCTTCTTATAAATTCTTCAAACAGACAAGTTACGTTTGGCAATTTTGTTATTAGTTACCTTTTCCAAAAAATAACAGCGTTATTTGGTGCATTTAATACCTATATTTCCCTGTTCTTTCTGTTGCCACAAAGGAAAAAGAATCCATCTGACACATTTGCGCTGTTTCCTAAATGAATGAGCTCGTCTGCATGCGTCTCTGTCAGCACAGCGAAGACATGCATGCAAGGTCCCAATCCCGGGTGTTACACAAAAGTCGGTGAATGATGACTTCTTGGTCTAATCCACCGTATTTAATGGGTCACTAGTTTTTGTGTCACACACGAGTGAGTCGGCATGCCATCACAGTCTTAATGTTTACATTCATTTGTCGCATGAGAGGAGACAGAGTTTGCCTTTTAGTAAGGCTGTGGAAGTATTCACACTATTAGCCAAGGTGAAGCCCAGGACAGCTCTCCACAGCACTAGGTATAGTAGGCTGCACTCTGGATTTTGTGTTTACCAAACATCCTCGCAGGCGGGTTTTAATTGTCGGTAACAGAAAAGTAAACCAAAGAGTCACTTTTCTCAGTGGGTAACACTATAACCTGACGAGTTACTATATACTATAATCATAATACCTGGTGATTATGTTGTGGGGGGGGGGGGAGGGGCAATGTAAGTGTGATTTGCAATAAAGAATTGCTGTAAAATAACAATCGCTGAATGAATGAACGACTCAAACTTCTAGCCTCACCTGGGTGGGTATGATGACCACCTGCGTAGGTCCCCCTTGCATCCTTTGCACCATCGGCCGTCCCCCAGACCCCGCCTCAGGCGCCATGGCAACGACACCATAACTGCTGCCGACTACCCTCGACTCGCTTCCTCTCAGTAGCAGTCCGTCTTCCGCAGCGCTGTCTGAACTCTGGGAAACTGCAGGCACCATTATGGAGGCAGTGGATGAAGCAGGATGAGACATCGTAGCCATTGCCTCTGCTAGGCCCTCGACGGCAATGCACTGTTCCACCTCGCTGGCCAGGGCCAGTGCAGGGCAGTGGGCCTCCGGAGGTTGGCCTCTGTCCTCTGGGGAATCTGTAGCCTCTGGCTGAGAGCCATAATTTGCCCTGGGGAAGATCTTACGGAAGCCTGGCACATGCTGCGAGGGTGCCAGGGAAGACTGAGGGGGAGACACAGATGGTAAGATTCAAAGGCCCAATCTGTGATTTGTTTTGAATATATAAATTGAGGTTTTGCTCCAATGTTTACACACGTTACATTCGCAAGATTTCTAGCACGGGCATGCACGAGGGGGCAATCGATGTCAGTGCTTTCAGGATACATAATGTTTTTCACAATTGTCTGGCTAACTTTGTAATCCTGTTTTGTGAATTACAACTTTGACCATCTCACTTGAACAAACTATGCTACTAACTCCACAAGTGCAGTAGGGCTATCCTAGGTCCTTTACTTGTGTCATCTATGTGGCTAAATCTAAACAATACTGTGCTGTATCTGTATATAGTTAAATCAGGACAGTCTTGGGAAGATATTATACTGAATACAACACTTGCCAGCAATTCAGTGTCCTGAAAGCACACAAATTAGATAAATAACAAGTTGTTCCTTTATTGAACGAGTATGGTCTGGACCTGCTCTATGTAACAAGTGCCTTTAGGTCAGTGTTGATTTCGTTGACTAAAACTATGACGAAAAATGTTTGTCGACTGTTTTTTTCACTGACAAAACTAAATAAAAACTAAACAAAAATTAAGCTGTGGTGACTAAAACTAAGACTAAATATATTGACAATTTCATCTACAAAATAGAAACTATACTAAAACGTTAGGGAGGGACTAGTGGAGAAGAGAGTAATTTTATGTTTGGTTGCTCTTAGGTGTTGCATGCTGAAAATAGCCGATCTACAAGCTCAATAGCCGATCTACAAGCTCACAACGCATCGCGTTGTGAGCCTTGTAGATCTGCTATTTTCAGCACACAAACAAGTGTAAAATCAGTCATTACGATGCCATCAAGGCCTGCTAAAATACATTTTAGTCGACTAAATTATGACTAAAACTAAATTACATTTTATTCAAAAGACTATGACTAAAACTAAATCAAGATTTGCTGTCAAAAACAACACTGCTTTAGGTACTAAAATAAAATAATAAGGGGGAGGGGTCAATGGTAGGGAAAACACTGTTACATTGTGTCCTTACTGTGCATATCCCCATCTTCTCCAGTTTAGCTTTCTCCAAATAGTAGGCTTTCTCAGTTACGTTGAGCCGCTTCCATCTCTCACTGATGCACTTGTTGATCTCTGACTGTGGCATATTAGGGCAATCCTTCTGCATGAGCTGGTGAACATCAAAGTAGTACAGCAAATAGGCTGACCTACAAAGAGATCAGAATAATCAGTGAGCCATTTTTTTTGATTATTTTATTACACAAAAATGGAGAACAGTACAAGTATAGTCAATACAATAGAAATGTAGTACAGTACAAGTACAGTTAAACACCCTGCCTAAAAGGAACATACAGTCCTTTTACAGTCTTTTTTACATTGGAAGTCCTTGGTTTTCAATTCATGGACAAATAGCAAGCAAAGACACTTCAACATTCAATAATATTGAGGTTATAAAACACTATACAGTATGTACAGGATAGAGGAAACAAGGGTGTGGGGCTAAGGTAAAGGGGGGGGGGGTGCTCACTTCTCGCCTGTCTATCGGAGAAGTGATAATATAACTACCTCCGTCTCTGGCCTCCTGATAGGTGAGTTTTCAGGGCAGTTTTGAAGGATGCCAGCTACATGTTTTAAGGGAGGTAGTCAAGGAATTCCACACCTGGGTGGCAGTGTTGTAAAAGGAGAATTGACCCATATTTGTCTTATGGGTTTGTGTTATCAGATCATTGTGTGCGCTCCCTCCCTCTGGTGTTGTGGCTGTGGGTGTCGCTAACTTTTTGGAGATGTTTGGTCAGATATGCGGTTTGGTCAGATATGCAGGTACTGAGGGATGGAGAGCAGATTTGCATTGACTATATTGAAAGTCAATCCCATGTTTTGTTGTTTAACCCTGTCTTCAACGTTGAGCCAACTTAGGCTAGCAAAATGTGTGGGAGAAACATGGGTCATGGGCCCCAGGTCGAGAAGTAGCCGAATCAGTTTGTTTTGGGAGGTTTGGAACATACGGTAGTCTTTAGTGGCTACTACTACTATGAGGTGCAAGCGTAGTCAAAGTGGGACTGAATGAGGGCCCCAGTCATAATGTCAAATACTATTACAAGAGATAGAGAAAGGGATTGTAGCCTGGGATTTACAGCAGTGGAACTTCTCAAACCGTTTCATATCAAGGACCACCAAATTAACGTATTTGGCCACGGACCCCTTTCTTAAAAGATGTTTTGCCAGGGGCTGTTACCCGGCATACACGTTATAATGTGGCTTAAAGTGAAATAATGTGTTGTTGGTGTTGTTTTATTTTTACCTGGGCCCAATTTGTTTTGTTCTGCCAGTGGTCCAAATAATTTTTTAAAATATATATATATATATTACCTGGGCTTCTTGGGTTTGACCACTGTCTCCTCCTGGGCTTTAGTCTTCCTCTTCTCCCTGGCCTTTCGGATGTTAGCCTCCATGAGGGCATAGCAGCTCTCCACCTCTACATCCTCCATCACCTCCACAGCATCCATGGTCTCCATGGCTGCAGATCTGGGGCCAGCTGCAAAAATTAACAGTACTTTTTTTGTATGTGTCTTTTCTGGCCAGTGATGTATACATATCGGAACAGTTACTCATATAGGGAGACACCTGGCTGGTACACATACCTACGCTACGGTCGCAAATTCTCGCAATATGTGTTATGTGTTCACAATCACTGACAGTCAGACACCGATGTCATTGTCAACAGATAGGGACAAATTCAAATTATTAACATTGTTAATAATTATTAACATTGTTAATAATTTGAATTGAATTTGTCCCACCAGCCCCTCTCTGTTTAGGTGTCCCATTAGTATTGTTAAATAACAATAACAATGGGACACCTAAACAGAGAAAGAGGGACTGGTGGCCCAACTCTGCAAATATAGATCATATTTTGACATACTTTATTAAAAGTTTGCATGGGAAAAAGTACAGGACAGTACAGCTCACTGATACAAGGTCAACTAAAAGGATAAAGACACCAAGAAAGCTGTTAGGCTTGTTTGCATAGGGGTCCCTTTGTACTCAATTCATACCAAGATCAACATATATGTGAGAGGTTTTGGTCCTTCAATGGATGTATTTGCACTGACTGCAGTGCACAATGTTGATCTCACTTAGTAAGGGAAAGTTAGCCTATTGCTACATCAATCTGGGAACTAAATCTAAATCACTAGCTTTCTTCACAAATGTGTTCATAAAGGTGTCTACTATCACCTCTGAACTTTGTCAAACCCAACTCCCTTGACATACTTTGTGGGAGCCAATCAAAGTTGGGGGTATCGGGATACCCAGGGCCTGGGATTAAAGGGGGAAAAATAAAGAATGGCCAATATGAACGTATGAGGTGTGTAATTAGGGTATTGTTGTGCTGCTGAATCCATTTCAACCATTAGTTATCAGTAAAAATGACTCCTTGGCCATAAAAAAGTCCTAATTGGCTAAGGCTTAGCCAATCATGTCATTCGAGTTCACCCGTGTCCTGTTAGTCCCTGTTTTAAACCCTGTGTTTGAGTGTTCCTTGACAGATTGTATCATGTTATCCTGTGTGTCATGATATGTGCTTACCCACCTGATCTTGAATAGTTTTCATGAATTCAAACCCTACTCCAACCTTTTTTTATTGCCAATATTATATGTCTCATGGACAGACAAAAGTAGCTGTGGCCTATTTTATGGCCAATGAGTCATTTTAACTGAAAACTAATGGTTGGAATGGATTCAGCAGCCCCAAAACACCCAAATTACACACATCATACGTTCATATTGGCCATTTTTTATTTTTCCCCCTTTAATCCCAGGCCCTCGGGATACCCAATAACTTTGATTGGCTCCCACAAAGTATGTCAAGGGAGTTGGGTTTGACAAAGTTCAGAGGTGATAGTAGACACCCATATGAACACATTTGTGAAGAAAGCTAGTGATTTAGATTTAGTTCCCAGATTGATGTAGCAATAGGCTAACTTTCCCTTACTAACTGCTCAACTCAACTCCATCGCGGGAGTGTCGCTGCTTGACCAAAAAGAACAGATCTACAAGCTGAGAACGCGCGTTAGCGAAGCGCCCTAACGCGTTGTCAGCTTGTAGATCTGCGTTTTAAAGCTAGGCGACACCGTGTACATCGTCCAATGAGATTTGGTCTTATTGAAATGTTTACCTCTGGTGCCCCGACCCTCAGCAGACTGCACGAAACCACTCTCAAAGCACACAGACCGTGCGTTGCATCGCACCCGAAGGGCAGAAATATCGATGTTCTTCTATAATTCCGGATTTAAGTGGGTTCATGTGTGGTTTGGTTGATAAACAACATCTTTGGCCCTCGCCCTGCTGCTGTGGGCTAACATGGCGACTTTGGTTGCTAGCTTGCTATCGTCTTCAGCCAATCAAGGCGTGGAATAAGCAGACGCGGACCAATCACCGAAGACGTTTTTGACACGTGGAACGCATGTTTTTGTTTGGTAGCTGATCTGCGATCAGTTTATCACACCAAACTGATGCTTAACTGCTGCTGTAAATACATGTTTCGAGGCTGATCTGGGTTCAGTTGGTCACATAAATGAATGTTTCTTTACTCATATATATAAAGTAGTTTGAGGGATTTTATAAGATGCTCACATGTAGCTTTGACGTCTACACAGACCTACACTAAGATGAATTAAGTAATTTATTTAAAACATTTTAATTTATATGATTTAAAAAAAACTTGTTGTGTTTACGAATCCTTGGTCCACAGAGAAATGCATCCAGGGTTACACATCGAGCCCGGAGAGCTCTCATCCTTGTAGCAGGATTATAAACCGAGTCCAGAGCTGTCCATCGAGCAAACATGGCGGATGACAAGGTGAATCCTGTGTTTTGACTTTTAAAACTGCTTTAATTAAATTAATTTCACGTGTCCTGTCAGCTGACAGTAGCGTTACTGGGTTCGCCAGCTTCCTCACTGTGGAAGATGTTGTTTTTGACCCAGAAAATAAGTTTAGTCTGGAAGAAAATGTCTTTTGAGAAGCACAGTCCTTGTGCTGATAGCTTCTGTGAACTAACTGGTTAACTAAGGTTAGATATGCAGTGTCAGTGATTGTATCAGTGGGCTAATAATCACCATCTCGTATGAATGGATGTTTTTAGGATCCTCTAAAACAGCTGAAGGATCTGGCCCTGCTCAAGAATCAGTTGGAGGAGATTCAGAAGAGAGTGGAGAAGGAGGTTTCTGTAGGGGTTCCTCAGGTTGGTTGGTGCTGTTTTAGCCATATACTCTATGGGTTTTAGCCCTGAATACAGGACGGTCATATATATGACCGTCCTGTATTCAGGGCTAGTGCTGTTTGTTCTTAATTAGCCTATATATCCTTATATTATTTATTACTAATCTGTCTGTGTCCCTTTTATGCCCATATACTCTATCTGTGTCCATATTTTATGCCCATATGCCCATATATGGAGATCTCTGTATCTGCCCATATGCCCATATATGGAGATCTCAGTCTGTGTCCCTTTTATGCCCATATATCTGCGTCCATTTTATGCCCATATGCCCATATATGGAGATCTCTGTATCTGCCCATATGCCCATTCTCTGTATCAGTCTGTGTCCCTTTTATGCCCATATACGGAGATATCGGGCGGCCGAGCGTCTAGTCGGCGACCTGGCCAACTCGGGAACAATGTAAATAGGGAATGAATGCCCCGCCCTTTAATGCAAACCCCATTATACCTGTTGTCATAGGATCCGTTTTGACCATCTGTTTGCGTGTGTCCATTTATGCCCATATATGGAGAGATATGTCTGTCTACGTCCATTTTCTGACATATATGGAGATCTCTGTAGGACCTGGTTTGACCATCTGTTTGCCTGTGCCCATTTATGCCCATATATGGAGTTTGCGACCTGGCCAACTCGGGAACGATGTAAATAGGGAATGAATGCCCCACCCTTTAATGCAAACCCCATTATATGGAGATCTCTGTATCTGTCTGTGTCCCTTTTATGCCCATATACTCTATCTGTGTCCATATTTTATGCCCATATATGGAGATCTCTGTATCTGCCCATATGCCCATATATGGAGATCTCAGTCTGTGTCCCTTTTATGCCCATATATCTGCGTCCATTTTATGCCCATATGCCCATATATGGAGATCTCTGTATCTGCCCATATGCCCATTCTCTGTATCAGTCTGTGTCCCTTTTATGCCCATATACGGAGATATCTGTCATGGAGATCTCAGTCTGTGTCCCTTTTATGCCCATATATCTGTCTGTGTCCCTTTTATGCCCATATACGGAGATATATCTGTCTGTGTCCCTTTTATGGCCATATACGGAGATATCTGTCGGGTCGAGGCAAGGCCCCTGTATTGCCCATATATGGAGATCTCTGTATCTGCCCATATGCCCATATATGGAGATCTCAGTCTGTCGGGTCGAGGCTAGGCCCCTGTATCTGCCTGCAGTGATGTCACAATGACTCAGTGCTTGCGCCCGGCACTGCAGTGATGTCACAATGAGTCAGCGCTTGCGCCGATTTTGCGCCGATTTCCGCATAAGGAGATTCCGAACGTTTCGCGCCGGTTAGGGAAAACCGCGCGTCGGGTCGGGTCGAGGCCCGGCACTGCACTCCATGCCGCGGCGGGGAACGCGCGTGCCGAATCTGAAGCCGGTGGGACGAACGGTTCTCGAGATACGCGGATTACAAACACACACGCAGAGACTTCTCGCATTTATAGATAGATTATTTGACATTATACTGGGTAAAAAGCTTAGTGTTCTAAATGAGCTGCATAAACATTGTTACAAAACAACACAATTTGTGATATCAGTTAAATCGAGAATGAGTATTAGTTGGTTTTAAATTATGATTCGCATTTAATGTTACTAGTGTCAAAAAGAATTGATGTGGTTCAGTAATGCAGATTGATTTAAACAAAACGTATTCAGTACGTGTTATTTCATTTGTCCTTTGTCTTAGAAATATTTTAATGTGGCTTTGTTTGTGTTATAAACATTATTTAAAGAAAATCTGTCTTTGTGTACACTTGTGTGTAGTGTGTACCATGCAGCATTAAATCTTTTGACCATTTAATGTAATGTTTCATAATTGTTTTCTATAATCCTCATTAATTCATTAAAACAATAATACAGTTCACTGTCTGGCAATACTGATCAGTTCACAAATAAAAATACACACAATGTCTTATATATACTGTGTATGTTTGTGTTTCAGGGGGGCTCTGTGTTGTGGTCTCCATTCCTGAAAGGGTTTCTGGCTGGTTATATGGTCGCCAAGCTCCGTTCTTCTGCCATTGCCGGAGTGCTGCTGGGAACAATGACTGGCATGTACGCGGCACAAAACTATCAAGTGCCCAACATTGAAAGGACCATAAAAGACTTCTTCGATAACTTGAAAAAAGGACCGAAGTAATTGTGGAATGACTGCTAGCATTCATCTCACATTTCAACTATGGTACAAGAACCTTGATGTATTGTGAAGACTGGAATTTGGTTATTATGATTGAACTGGAATTTTATTTTGGGTGTCAAAATGAGAGACTGGATTGCTTTTATTAGATGTTTATTAAATTGTATTTATGGTTATCAATGTCATAAATTCATGTAAGGTACCAGACTTTGTGCCTGCCTATAAGATCTAAAGATTATTGTTCAGAGAGTTGACTGCTTGCCTTAGTGTTGTTGCCTGGCATGGTCATCTAACCCTGTTCAAGGCTGTAACAACCTGCAAATGCTTCATATTTTCCTACCATTCAGCTCAATCATCCCTATTGAAAGAGTTGCATATCAAAACTTTATATTTGAAAATGTTTGAATTTCGATGACTTGAATTAGCTGTGATATGAATATCTACGAGTTCAGTTTTTTTGCACTATGAAGTTCGCAGAGTTCTTGAGGAATTATTGAACTCCTTGAGTCCCAGAATGATTGTTGTCCCGAATGTGGGGCTCAGTTCCCCGGTGAAACGCAGGAGGCAGTGGCTGAAGGGCCTTAATTGGGCGTTCCTCCTTGGGCTGATGGTGATCATCTATGGCTCCCATGCGCCACTCATTGCTCTCACCAAGGTGGACGCTAAGGTCCCGTTCAGCCCCTCTTCCTGCGTCATTATGATTGAGTTAACCAAGCTGCTGGTCTCGCTGGCCACCCTTCTCCTCAGCGGAGACGCAACTTCGTCGTGCGCTCGATCGTCCCCGGTCCTCGTGGCCCCCTACGCCGTCCCTGCCCTCCTCTATGCTCTCAACAACAACCTGGTTGTTCTCATGCAGGCCTACATGGACCCCAGTTCGTTCCAAGTCCTTAGCAATCTGAAGATCGCCTTCACCGCCCTCCTCTATTCCCTCTGCCTGGGCAAGAGACTCAAAGGCGTTCAGTGGTTGTCCCTGGGGCTCCTCATGGTGGCGGGGGTGTGCCACAGTCTCAGCAGCCTGGACCTCGAGGACCTCGAGCGAGCCGAGGCCGGCACCAGTCTCTATATCACGGCCTGGGGCCTTTTCTTGGTGATGACGTACTGCTTCGTTTCAGGGCTGGCCGCCGTCTACACCGAGAAGGTGCTGAAGAGCCAGCGGCTGCCCCTCAGCTTACAGAACATTTACCTGTATGTGTTTGGAGTGGCCATCAACGTGTTCTCCTATCTGTCCAGCGTAGCAGGCGACCAGGGCTTTCTGGAGGGCTACTCGGCCGTGGTGTGGCTCATCATAGCGGGGCAGGCGGCCAACGGGCTGCTGATGTCGGTGGTGCTGAAGCACGGCAGCGGGATCACCCGGCTGTTTGTCATCTCCTGCTCCATGTTGGTCAATGTTCTGTTATCCTGGGCTACCTTGGGACTGCAGATCACTCCTCTGTTCCTCCTGTCAGTTTGTATGATTGCTCTGGCAGCGTACTTGTATTATAGGTAACTCTATTAGTTACCACATGACCTGCCTATTGCTGCTTGCTGGTGGTTTGTATACTCTTAAAATCCTGAATGTTAATTTAACTCTGGGAGTCGGTGTGCAAATGGATAAATGAACACTGAGGATTTTAGTGTGTACAACAGTTTTCTCCACTTGAACTTAAAGATCCTTTTGTTTATCATATTTTTTGAGTGGTTTCTATTTTGCATTTCCTTTTTAAATTTGTCATTTTATTTGCAATGGTTTGTTTCACATGTCCATAGCTATGAAAGGCAGTTACTGATCAATGTCCAGACCCCATAACATGCATGTTTTTCACAACACATTCTTTAAACGTGCACTGTCTATATTTGCCTTATTTTGGTCAGCTTGCACCAATGTAAACAATTTCAGTGTTACTGAAGTTAAAGCTGCAATCTGTGCATTTCATGTCCTACCCGGGATTCAAACCTGGTTTTCCCGCATGGAAGGCCACATTTCTACCACTGGACATTTTGTGGAGACATGGGAGATTGCCCTTATGAGCTTCAGGTAGAACAAAAAATAAATAAACCAGGGTCACAATTTCTCATTGGAAGAGTGGAGAGTTGTGCTAGTTATTGTGTTCATTCTGTTCATTAAACTAAATCCCAGATGGATGCTTTATCACATCTGGGGTTATGATTGATATGGCTGCCCTGTTCATTTCAAGAAGTGTTAATGAAAGTGTTATTAAATGTTTAAAGTAATCAATAAATATATTCTCAAAAAATATTTATTTCAGAGAGATTACATTTTGTTTGTCATGACATAGGGAAGCATCACATTCAAATTTTCATTGTTGTTGAGATGATGATTCAGTCTTGTGGTCGCCTTGTACAGCCAGAGCATCCTTTAACTCTCCCAGAGCTATAAGAGAAAGGGGTGAAAATGATGACGTGTACATTAATTACATTAAGGTCCATTTATTTTACATACAGAGGTTGTTCTAGTGTAGTTATAAGATGCTCTCTACTGGTTTGTCAGCTTAGTTTAGGCACCACTGATGGTTCTATTATACTGTAGCAGCCAGGGGTTTTCAACTGGAAGGTATTGTATTGCATGTGGACAATTTAGAATTTGGACCATGTGGACCATGCATTTTGAGTGCAATCTGTATCCATGGTGGTCCCTAGCTCACAATCAGTTAAAACCCCCTGCCACAGTACTGTAGGCTATATAGCATGCCATTTGACAAAGGTGCTACAGCACCTTTAACCACTCTCAACCAAGCGTCCCCATTTTGTTTTTTGAATTATGTAAATGGGGCATAAGTGGGCCATTTAGGACTAAAAAGGTTCTCATAATATGATAACAAGGAACCAATGTTAGTGCTATTTCTGCAAAATTAGTGTCTATTGTTTATAATGCCTGCAGACTGACCCGCACGGAGCTGTTTGTTGTCAGCCTGTAGCTGCTGGTTCTGGGCAGACAGGTAGACTGCATCCTGCACGGCCTCCAACAGCAGAGTTCTGTACCTGCAGCGGTGGGAAAAGCACTCAAATGTTTTACTTAAAGGGATATTCCACTTTCAAAAAACCTTTGGTCATTGTATCGCCTATTCAAGCTTTTGTGAAGACCCTGGACAGAATTGAATTTGCTTGATTAAATATTTTTAGATATTTGATATAAATGTTATCACACTGCCCATCGAGGGCCCCTTCCCATACAAACCCATTGTGATGTGTATGAAATAAAAAATGTACTTGAAAAATTTAAAATATACTCATTATGCAGAATGTCCCGTTTCAAGTTTTCAAATGTTTACAAATATTTTGAAAATTGCAGATCTACAAGCGCACCATGCATCCCCGCGTCGCATTTGTGAGCTTGTAGATCGTCTATTTTCAAATGGACGGAATGTACTGTATATAGGGCCCGCGTCGCATTTGTGAGCTTGTAGATCGTCTATTTTCAAATGGCCAGAATGTACTGTATATAGGGCTGAAGTGGTTAATGTATGTTTTGTAATAATAATCAATCTACAAAGTAACTAGTAACTAAAGTTTTCAAGTAAATGTAGTGGAGTTGTAGGCTACAATATTTGGATCTGATATGTAGTGGAGTAGCATTAAAAGTATTGGTAAAGTACCTCAAAATACCTCAACATTGTACCTAAGTACAGAACTTAGTGAATGTACTCAGTTACTTTACACCACTGTGTACCTGCCCTCCGACAGCCTCCTCTGCTCCTCGCTCACCTGACGAAACACTCTGAACACCTGGTGTGGAAAACAGGCGTACACAGGTCAATGGGTTTACCAAACGTGTATTACAAATGTATTGTTCATGAGAAACGCCAAATTATATCATAGCTACTGTTTCTTCCGCATTATTTGAATTCCCAGCATTTAAACGTATCTGTTGCACTGCCTCAAAGGGATATTTCATTTCACTTTAAAAAAAACATTGGTCATTTTATCAGGCTAAGTTGTTGCTTGGTTCAATATTTAGATACTGTATTTGATATTAATTGTATCACTCACGCCCCCTTCCTATACAAACCCATTGTAACCTCAAACTCCATTTTAACCATGATAGATAAGATTCATCGAAAGCCTGATTAGACAATAAAAAGACAATTTTTTTAAGTGATATATCCCTTTAAAGGGAAAGTAATAGAAATAGAGAAGATGAGGTAAGGTCACTATTTACAGATACATGCAATTTTTTATATATCTCAATCGTGACTTTCTTGTAGTTCTTTAAACCAGGGGTAGGCAACCTTTTTTTTATCCAAAGAGACAATTTTGGCACAAGAATTAATAAAAAAAATATCTGTCTGATTAGAAGTTAGAAGAGCCACAGGTTTGCCTACCCCTGGTTTTAACCAACATATTATACAGGGTGAACTCAGTGCACTGCCAAGCAGCCATACCTGGAGGCTCTCCTGCCTCAGACAGTGTAACTCTTCCTGATGTCTCCAGTATTGATCCTCCAGGTCCTTCTCAGTCTGCAGGCCATCAGAGCCCAAGGCTTCCATCTGCAGCACCAGAACCCGTCTCTCTCTGGTCAGCACCAGCAGTTCCCTCTGGAGGCCTTCCACCTGACAGAAAATATAGTCGTTGTCGGGTGGAAACCTTGTATGTATTTTTTTTTTCTTTTTTTTTTTGACAAACGCATCATCGTCCAGGGGAGGGTGTGGTTGTATCACCTTTGCTGTGACTTTCCACTGTGTTTGTATCGTTTCAATTCACCATTTACCACTTTGGTTGTTGCGTTCCAAAAGAGGCAATGATTAACAGGAAAGTTCCTGAATTACGACACCTACAGGAATCTAGGTAGTGAAAATAGCCGAATGTGTGCTTGTAGATCGGCTATTTTCATTAGTTTTGTGCAACAGTCTTGTATGATGAAGAAGGGCTTTGCTTTACGAAAAAACATACACATTTAAAACTTGGAGTTTTCTGCCCGACAGTGACGATATGGAGACAAAAGTGTTTCAGCTTCCCCAGATTACACAGATGTACAATGAAATGTGATGTGTATGAAGTGTGATGCTTATTATGGTCTACTGGCACCTGTTCCTGTGACCGCTCATTCTCCATCCTCTCCACCTCTTCTTGAATCAGTTTATCGTGATCCTGCTTAAGCTGCCTCCTCCGCTCTTTTGCCTTGCTGTATTCTGACTGAGACTAATTGTTATATATCATAACAGATTAGAAGTGCAAATACAGGACAATTATTATTTAAGAAAATATGCTATGTAAATTGTATTTAATAGCATGAGTTACAATTCTGATTGTATACAGTATAAACATCTTTAGCAGGGTTGAATTTGTAAAACAAAACAAAAACAGACATTTTCTTAAGCCCTATCATTCTTTGCACAATATAGTGAAAATAGCTGATCTACTGTACAAGCTCATAACGTGTCGCATCCCGTTGTGAGCTTGTAGATACCGGTATGCTGTTTTCACTATTTTTGAAGAAGATATCAAAAGCAGAGGCATGGATCTCCCCTCCAGCCTGATCATTAGATCCACCTTACCTGTTGTGAGAGGTCAGATTTCTCTGTGGCAAAGTCATGTTTTGCCATTTCCTCTCTGAGAGCCTCCCTAAGCTGCTGAATTCTGGCTACTCTCTCCTGGACCTTCTCCACACTGCCTTTTCCCTCTGTAAAGAAGATCAACAGCTCAAACACTTCATCACATGGCCACTTCGTCTACCAAAGAGCTGTTGCTCTAAGCCCTATCATATACTTAAAATGTTTTTCAATAGAACATTTCTATGAGCTCGCAATGCATCTCATTGTGACACATTGTGAGCCTATAGATCTGTTAGTTACATGCCCAAAATAAGGACACCGGGTTGAAAGTGTCTCATTTCCACATAGCCACGTATACCTCTGATGTGGTCTTGCATTTCCCGTCTCAATTGTTCCTCTAAATGTTTCATCCTGTCTGAGGTCTCTCTGTTGTCAGTGCTGTGATCACCAGGAGGAGGGGGTGTGCATCCCTGCCAAATCAATAACAATACACACGTCATTATGGCTGGTCAGAGGGCACTCTATCAACAGAATGAGTTGAAACACAATTTGACTGCAAATCCAAACGATGTACATAATGCACCATTATTCTGTCTTTTATTTTCTCCGCCTTTTCCCTTCTCTTCTCCCATGACTGATTTTTCACCATCTGCTGATGGGGAGATCAGATCATACAATGCACTTCAGCAATAACAATATCAAGCTGTTCCTACTGCATGGATGGAGCCATATATTCAGTAAATGACCTGGAGATTGTTGATCAGTTCCGCTAGCCTGTGGGTGTTGTTCTGCACACCACCTTCCCCCTGAGACATTTCTGTTCTCAGCTCCAAGATGTCCTTTCGGATCTCTAGCTCGGTTGACCTTGGACACCAGCGTGTGTGGGTTGTTTTAGTCATGAAACCTCTCACCCTCTGGGCCAATTCCAGGCCAGAGGGGACCTCATCCAAAAGACCTGGGGATTTGATGGGAGAGACCAGGCCAATTCCATTTATTTGCTCATCAAACAAGTCTATGAATCTATCTCTATCGATGATAATCTGCATCACACATTTATACAATATGTAGAGGGGGTCCCTGCTCTTTCTCATCTAAGGGGTCCTTGGCCTGAAAACGTTGAAGACCCCTGGTGTAGAGGGTGGTTGGGCTGGTGTGTTTGACCCCTTACCTTGTGGTTGAATACAGCAGAGGAACGCTGTCTTGCTGTTTCCTTTTAATGCATCCATCAAGAGGAAAAGGAGGAGCTTGTCGCTTGTTGTGGCTCCAGATTGGATTTGGTCCAGTACCTTTACTAGCGGGGAGACACTGCGGAGGGTATAGATAGATAGATAGATAGATAGATAGATAGATAGATAGATAGATAGATACCTTTATTATCCCAAGGGGGAAAATGTGTTGCCCAGAGGCAGCACAGCAGTATAAGGTTATTTACAAAGTTACAGAGAAGTATGAAAAAGATAAAAAGAAAAAAACAAGAACAGAGTACAGAGTACAGTAAGTACAGTAAGAGCAAGGTACAACAGGAAAGGGAACGAATAATATATATACATAAAGTGTCTTAAAGCACGACTATCAAAAAATAATACAGTGCACAAAATCAAAGTGACCATAACGTCAATGCTAGTTAGTGCAACAAGTATCTCTACATCATGTCAAACACAAGCAGACATACTAAAAGAAAACTACTAACACAACCTAATAGTGCAGTGTCCAAAGGTCAGAGCGATAAAAACAACTAGCAAAAAAAAAATCGAACCTCTGTTCGAAGTGGAGCTGTGTGTGTGTGTGTGTGTGTGTGTGTGTGTGTGTGTGTGTGTGTGTGTGTGTGTTGTGTGTGTGTGTGTGTGTGTGTGTGTAGCACCTCTCTGGTCACCCAGGATCATGTGTACCGATTTTTGTGACATTTGAAGAAAATATGTAGGAAAAGGTGCAAAAAGTGTGTTTTGGAGAAAATTCAAGATGGCGGAAAATCTATCCTGGCGCAAATGGGCGTGGCCTATATGGGGAGATGCGTCTTGACCCAAGGAATCCAGGGAAAAAAGAATTTTAATTTTCCGATCTACGGTTCAAGAGTTACGGGGCAAAACGCAAAGTGGCCCGTTATAGCGCCACCATGAGGCCGAGTGATGTAATTATTTTTGGATTCTTTCTTAAAATCATTATGAATCTCCTCTCCGAGGTTTGAAACTGTAGCTCCTATGGTTTACGAGAGAAAAATACTTGAATGTGAGTTTTTGCAATTCCCATTATAAGTCAATGGGGAAAATTAATTCACTAATAAATTAATATCAATTAAACTATAGAACCTTTCTCTTAGCAAGTTACTAGCACACGATTCCCGAGTAAGCCGGTCGATTTGACATATGGCGCGAGTGTGTGGTGCAAAAACTGTGGGAGGAGTAGCGTGCCAAACTTTGAGGCTACAGACACGGACGGACGGACGGACGGACGGACGGACGGACGGACGGACGGACGGACGGACGGACGGACGGACGGAGACCCACACACACGGCCACGTATAGGGAGCTTGTGTTCCACACAGCTCCAAAAACAAGAAAGGGTGATGCGGCAAGACGCACAAAAAACACCCTCCCTGGAAGGTCCTTAGAGGTCAAAGTCAAAGTCAGTGCAGATATACAGTAGTTCCAGTAAGGAAAAAAAGGCTACCGTCGTCCTACGTTAGGAAGGTAGTCCTTGTCAATCCTTGTAAAGCTTCATTTATACTGTTGTATGGCAGTTGAAAAAATACCTCCACCAGTTATGTCATGGTTTTAGGAGAAGAATGTTAGATCATTTATCCTGTATACCTGTATCTGTTGGATACTTAAGGGGAAGACCACCCATTTTCAATATTGAACTATGTCATTAATATACCTTGTGTGGAAATAAATAAAAAGTCCCCCCCTTCAGTACACCGAGATGACATCACACCGGTGTGATTTACAATACAAACCCCAAAATCAATCCTCCAGTTCTAGGCAACACAGAGGGGGGGAACCTTTTTTTTAATTTCCACACAACTCCTCTAAGGTATATAATGACATAGTTCAATATTGAAAGTGGTTTTCCTGTTTAACATAAGTGACCAGCGGTGGAAAAACTACTCCAATGTTGTACCAATACAAGTATCAAGTATCAATACTGCAAAAAGTAAAAGTCAGGTATTCAAAATTTACTTGACTAAAAGCACAAAAGTATTGCTATCTAAATGTACTAAAGTACCAAAAGTAAAAGTACTCATTATGTAGAATGTCACATTTCAAGTTTAAAATGTATTCAAATCTTTTGAAAATAGCCGATCTACAAGCTCACAATATTGTGACGCATTGTGAGCTTGTATAGATCTGCTATTTTCAAATGGCCAAAATATATATAGGGTTGAAGTGTTTAATGTATGTTTTGTAATACTAATCAAAATCTACAAAGTAACTAGTAACTAGTTTTCAAATAAATGTAGTGGAGTAAAAGTACAATATTTGGATGTGCTGTTTTGGAAATACTCAAGTAAAGTACAAATACCTCAAAATGTTACCCAAGTACAGTACTTAAGTAAATGTACTTTACACCACCGTAACTGACCCTCTGAGGTCATTCTTGCTGGCTCCACCAGCCAGGCTGAACATCTGCAGTCTGACACGATGGAGCTCAGGATCCGCTTCTTCTCCAATTATCTTCCACTCAATAGCTACCGAGAACAGGGAAGTACACCTGAGGCACATAGAACATAGTCAAACACGATACACCCACAGACATACCTTAAGTACAGTTTTAATTCAGTCAAAGTAATCACGTATAATGAATTTAGCCAGAGTTTTGCTGTGATCTAATAAGTGGCATATACTCGTACCTGCTGAAGAGAATGCCTGCATTGTCTTTCATTGTTTGGGTGCCTGTTTCATACAGTGAGAAGGCTTCCTCTGCTGAGCACACAGACGCCTCACACAGCCCTCCAACAACACTGAGGCAAGAAGAAAACAAATATCACATCCAGTTTGGGTTGCATCTACAGAATGTTTGATGTGATTAATATTATGTAAACCCTCTATACTTGACCGGTGTGGGCTCGATCTGTACTTGTCCCCGCTTTTTTCCTCTCTACACCAAATTTCTTTGCTGAAAATTGCAGAACTACAAGCTCACGACATGCCGTTTTGTGACGTGTTATGAGCTTGTAGATCTGCTATTTTCAGCAAATGATTAATTCATATTGCTGAACAGGGCAAACATTCTTACACACCATCCAAGGATCGGGTGGCACACAGGTTTCAGAGCTTGTCTCCCTGAGTTCAGGACATCCACAGCAGTGTAATCTGGGTAGAACTACCAACACAGCAACAGTCAGCATTCATGAGCATAATATATGAACAGTCAGAGGCTACAGTACAACAGGACATACCTGAACACAAGACACGGTGCTCAAAAATTCCCCTTTCACAGCAGATGACAAATGACCGAACAAACCTGTCAAAACCTAAGACAAAGTTGCCATCTGTTAGTATAACAGTCCATGGAAGCTGCTACTGTTGAGAATGCAGTTCTGGTTTGTGTCTCACCTGTTTGATGATACCGTGGTCTATTTGGAAGCCATCTTTCCCTGTCCTGGGGTTCCCACCAATCAACAGTGTTCCATTGTAACCGCTAGAAATGGCCTCAATGAGAGTCTGGAGGAACCCCGGGTGAATAGTCTGTAGATTTATATACAAAGTCAGGAAATTCACCAACATAATACAGTTTTATATATATATTGTTTTATTTTTATTTTTTTATATATAGTTTTTTCTAAAAATACAGTACAAATGGGTGTTTATCATACCTGTATGCTGTCTAGAGTTATAACTTGATCAAATGAGAAAGAACTTCTTTCCTAAATAAAAACCTACATATTAGAGCCATGGATGATGGATGCATCTTCTAGAGACAGACTGCATTGATTTGAGGTAATGAATACCAGTTAGACTATTGTACCTCTTCGCCTTCCGTTCCAGATTTGTAGTCCACACTCTTTCCATCTTCACCAACAATGAGACAATCTGAGCCCTCTGTGTCTGTTAACAAGATAAATTACACAGGACTCTCTGGAGATGAACATATCCAGAAACCAGCACTTCAAATTATTTACTTTGGTCCCTTCTTTACCTGGGATTAGAACAACCCCCACTGTAACTCTGTGATCTCCTTCAGATATTCTCTGTACAAATGAAAATCAATCATACAGAAGAAATAGGCATTATACTGTAGGTAAAAAGAATAACTCTACAAACCATAATGGCGTTGCAGTAGACTAGTTCCTTAAAATGCTTCCTCTCACCACAAACAAATCTGTTCTCCATTTGCGTGGCAAACTGTTGTAGTCGTACATTTGGTATAGTAGTCCAGGACTACTTACGGTGCATCCATAATTCGTAAGAGAGGAAGAGATATATTTACATATGAACCGATATGCTAGTGTGTCATTGAGATCTGCTTAAATTGATGCGAGCATACATCATGTATGTTGTCTAGAGCTATAACTTGATCAAATAAGAAAGAACCTTTTCCCTAATTAAATACATACTACATTTTAGAGCCATGAATGCATGCAGACTGACACTGAATTGATTTGTGGGGAGGAATACGAGCTAAACTGTTATTTTACCTCTTCCTTTCCAGATTTTTCATCCACACTCTTTCTGTCGTCTTCACTAACAATGAGCCCATCTGTGCCCTCTGTGTCTGTTAGCAAGACAAATACACAGTGCTTTCTGGAGATGCACGTACCCAGAAAAAAGCAAATGATTTACTTTGACATTTGGTCCCATCTTTACCTGGGATTAGTTCACCTCCTTCTGGTACTCTGTGATCTCCTTCAGATATGCTCTGCACAGATGAAAATCAACCCATACAGAAGGAATTGGTGTTAATTATTTTTTTAAATCCCTACGATGGCCTCGCATGAGACAGTTCCTTCAAAATCTTACTTCCTCTCATCACAAATTGTTCTCCATTTGCGGTAGTTGTAGCCTTACATTAGGCACACAGTAGAGTAGGCCTACTCCATCTTAACAGAGGAAGAAATATATGTTTACAGTGTTTGTGAACTGCAGCTAATGGGCCATTGGGATCTGCTTAAATTGATCTGAATTGTGTTTATCATACCTGTATGTTGTTGAGTTATAACTTGATCAAATGAGAAATAAAGTCTTTCCTTATTAAAGACATAGTACATATTAGAATTGATATTTTACCTCTTCCTTTACAGATTTGTCATCCACACTCTTTCTGTCTTCTTTTTGCCCATCTGTACCCTCCGTGTCTGTTAGCAAGATAAAGACACAGTGCTCTCTGGAGATAAACATGCATGTACCCAGAAGCCAGCACTTCAAATTATTTACTTTGACATTTGGTCCCTTTTTTACCTGGGATTAGTTCACCTCCTTCTGTTACTTTGTGATCTCCTTCAGATATGCTCTGTATACAGATGAAAACCATGTCAGAAGTAAATGGTTAAAAAAGCTCTACAAGCCACAATGGCTTGCATTAAACTCCTCCTTCAAATTCTTCCTCTCATCACAAACTGATCTGCGTGGCAAACGTACATATAGTATCGTACTTACCGGTGCATCCATCTTAACATAGGAAGAGCTTTGTTTACAGTGTTCATGAGAACCACTGCTAGTAGGCCATTAGGATCTGCTTACACTGATCTGAATAATTAATATGTCAGACAAACTACACTTTCACTGGTCTGGCCAGAGGGGTATGGTTTGGAATAGGAACATGATAGCATACCGGTAGGTCTATTCAAATGGTCATATATATAAGATGATATAAAATTAATACGTAGTAATACATAGGTCGACGACAGCTGAGAATGACAAAATACAGCTCTATACAGAATAACAGAGAAAACTCAATAAAACATTACTACAAATAATTAGTAATTATTGTTTTATTTTATTTGTATTATATTGTGTTTTTTAGTGTGATATGGATCTCCCTTGGGTTTGAAATAAAGATTGAATAGAATTGAAAACAGGGAACGCAATAAAACATAACTACATAATAAAAAGAGAACACAACAGGCAAAGCCTAGCAGATGTGTAATAGATTATTATAGCTAAAATGCAACAACTCTCCAATTTCTTACCTCGTAGAATGTTCAGTGTAATAAATTCATACAGTGTTTACAATGTTTACATCCAGATTTCAGTTCTCATCAGAGCAATTGGCATTGCACAATCATTTGAGTGACTATTTCTGGACATTTCTTTCAGGTATTCTATTCCCATGCACATTTGTGTTCTAACCTATCTAGGTCTGAAACAGTTAATCAAACACATCAATTTAATTGATTAATTTAATTGATTAGTAATCAATCCCTATTTTGGTCATATCATAGGCAAAATGTAAAAATAAAAATCTAAACATTTGAGGTTGAAAGTGGTTCATTGATTTCCAGATTTGTACAAAAAAGGTTGCTGCCTCAGGAAGCCATTTGGAATCACAAATCAAACGCCACAATGAACCAGCAGAGAAAACTGAATAGGCAGAAGTAAAGTGAAACAGTGCATCGAGCCTCATCACTGGTAGGGAGTGAAACAGTGCATCGAGCCCCATCACTGGTAGGGTTCACGCTAATCTGGGTTCCCAGAAGCTTCTCATTTTCGCCACTAGGGGGCGTGGGGGGGAGGTTCACACATCTTTCAGGAGATGGAAGGTCAAATAACCGAATCCCTTCTTTGGCAACTGGTGTGGCACACACAAAACCCTCAGGCCAGTCCTCAACCAGCACATCTGTGCTGTTTGACCTTAGAAAGGTCCAGGTCTCTCTCAGGCCACAGTCACACTGATAGGGGTTCCCTCCTGCCCTGAGGAAGCGCAACTGTTCCAGTACACCTTTATCCGCCCCATTCAACAGAGTGGTCAATGGCTGTAGAGAGGTGAGGTTGTTGTCTCTCAGACTGAGAGATGTCAGGTTTTGCAACTGGAGCGAGCAATTGGAGAGCTTCTGCAGGTTTGTCTCGGAGAGATGGTTCTCCGACAGATCCAGATCAGTCAGTTTCTCTACTAGCCCAGCCAAGTGGCACTCAATTTCAGCCAGGCCACAACGGACCACATCAAGTTTATTTAGAGGGCTTAACAGCCATTGGTGGCATGCCCAATTAGAAGGCTTTAGGAGGGAGGATGCCATTGTTACATTTTCCAGGTGAAGGGTTTTGATTTGAGAGGCTTTAGATTTAGAACATTGGGTGTCTGACAATGTGGCCTGCGTCAGAGACCCCTCCAGGGTTGATGAAATTATGCTAATCTCACGAATCTCATCAACCGCAGAATGTGACAACGCGGAGATCAGGGAAGACAGAAACACATAGGACATGCTGACATTTCTGAAAAATAATTTATGTAGCTGTATTTTTAACAATGGCAAATACTGTAAACTAGGAGTGAGATCCATATCCAGCCTGCCATCCTTCAGCTCCAATTCCAGAGCATTTTTACAAGAAAGTATGTTAAATTGATTTCTAATGTCCGCAGCAGTGCACACACAATGTTTTTTATGGTCTATTTTACACGCCGTTCCTGAGTTTAAGCTGTGGCCCAGCAGCAGGAGCAGAAACAGAAACAGTGCCATCTCACAGGGAAGCAGAGGGTGTCGACCTAAAATTAGAAAGAATTTGTCAGAGGCAATACTTTGTAGATTAATTCCTAGCCCTTCGTAACAACACATCCTTCATTCATTACCACATATGGCTCATGCTATTATAGTCATAGTATTTTCAAGTTGTAAATAGTTTAAATATATATTCTTTTTTATGTATTGGTATTGTCAGCTGCCTTCATTATTTATTAACTTAATATCTTACAGGACCAATGTAAATTGCAATTATATATTATTAGAATATTCTTATGAGACCAATTACTTACCTTCCTTTTCTCTGAGTTATGTGGTCTATGAAGTGTTCTGTTATCAGCAGCACTCATGGTCCCCTTTTCTTTCATTTATTCTCTTTTTACTTCTGCTTTCCTGATTTATTTCAACTTCTCTGGCCTGCATTATCAGAGGATTACTGTAAACCTCAGTATCATATCAGCATCATGGTCAGTATCAAGTATCATTTCAGTATCATGGTCAGTGCGAACTTAAATATACACAGATTATGCACATGGACTATGGGTGCTGGGCCAATAAGGCTTATATTGAGAAAAGTAGAGTACTCGTTCTTTTCCACATAGCTGCAGTGCAGGCTCTACTTTTGTCAACAGTATCATCTTTATTTCTACAGTCGGGTCTACTGCTATGGGTGCGGGTATTTGGAACCTCAGTTCCACACATCCACACACCAGCAGACAGTACCCAGTGCTGTGCCAGCACTGCATCGGCTTGTAGTTGCCAAGCTCATCACACTGGGGTTTGAAGGACCCGGGGCACACTCTTCCACCTTGGGCGGCTGCTTCCACCTGGCATTTAGTCTGGATGACAGCGGCTGAGGGATGGAAAGAGTATACTATAGTACAAGGTGTTGGAAAATAGATCAGGTCAATAACACTTGATTGTCAGTGTAGTGATGCGCGGAAGCGGGGATTGAACCCGGGACTCCCACTCGCCAGTCCAACGCACAACCAGTCGTGCTAATAGGGCTGAGCCCGATCAGTAGGGCTGTTGTCGCTGGTGCATGGCTGGTACTAACTGTGGGGGCTACAATCACCCCCCTGATCTTTGGAGCGCGCCCACTCGCTTCACATTTCACGCCGTGGACCGCAGCACATGACGCGGACCTGTCCCTGACGCGAGGATACCACGCTCCTTATCCTGCCGACAACGCCAGATTGTAGTGATGCGCGGAAGCGGGGATTGAACCCGGGACTCCCACTCGCCAGTCCAACGCACAACCAGTCGTGCTAATAGGGCTGAGCCCGATCAGCAGGGCTGTTGTCGCTGGTTCATGGCTGGTACTAACTGTGGGGGCTACATCAGCATAGAACTGCAGAGATTAACCGGATTTTCAGGCAGCGGAAAACCTAAGACAAAGTTGCCATCTGTTAGTAGTAGTAGTATAACAGTCCATGGAAGCTGCTACTGTTGAGAATGCACTTCCGGTTTGTGTCTCACCTGTTTGATGATACCGTGGTCTATTTGGAAGCCATCTTTCCCTGTCCTGGGGTTCCCACCAATCAACAGTGTTCCATTAACCGCTAGAAATGGCCTCAATGAGAGTCTGGAGAAACCCTGTGTGAATTTTCTGTATTTATATTCAAAGTCAGGGAATCGACCAACATAACAGTTTTGTTATAAATATATATTTCAAAACATACAATACAGTAGCTACAAATAGCTGTTTATCATACCTGTATGTTGTCTAGAGTTATAACTTGATCAAATGAAAAAGAACTTCTTTCCTAAATAAAAACATACATATTAGAGCCATGGATGTATCTTCTAGAGACTGAATTGATGAGATGATGAATACCAGTTCAACTGATATTTTATCTCTTTCATTCCAGATTTGTAGTCCACAGTCCACACTCTTTCTGTTTTCACCAACAATGCGGTCTACCACTCGGCCCTCCGGTTTAGAACTAGAGATGGGTTTCTAATACATCACCGTAGGCTTCTTGAAAAGGTCGGTTGGCCTTCATTGGCTATAAGACGAGAACAGCACTGCACTATTTTGATCTACAAAGCCTTACTAAAGAAATTGTCTAATTATCTTAACAGCTTATTAGAACCTAAAAATGGCCATCATTACACCCGTTCTCAAGATTATTTTATTTTAAAGATACCCACTGTTAGCTCCAAACTGGGTAAAAGACGGCCTTTCGTTTCTATAGCCCTCACATGTGAAACTGTCTACAATCAGTTTTGAAACCGGAGAACTTGATTTCACTTATGGCCGCTTTCAAATACTTGTGAGGAATACTCTGAGTCTGAAATCTAACTGTAATTGTACATTTTGTCTATCTTGTAATTATTTGTGTTTAAATTGTCTGCTATGTTACTGTAATCATGGCGTTATTGGAAATGTACTGCTTTCTATTGTTTTAGACAATTCTAATTTCATTGAGTGGGGTTATGCATGCAAGTGGCTAAATATGTCTTTTTAGACACAATAAGCCGGTGATTTCTTCATTAATGTTTACAGTAGTAACACTACTAAGTGTAAGTCACATCTGCCCATGAAAGATTGTGGTGCATCTTTTATTCTTGGGAATGAACTTATTGTGTCTAAAAATACACATTTAGCCACTTGTACGCATACCCCCACCCACTGAAATCAAAATCATTAAAATCGCTAAAACGATAGAAAGCAATACATGAAAACATTTTCACGCTCATCAATCTAAAATATGAACCCTTGTTGTAAAAAAAAACAAAGTTGTTCTTTAAAATTCTTCCTTCCTCTAATCACAAACTAATCTGTTCTCCATTTGCGTGGCATTGCAGTCGTACATTTGGTACAGTATAGTAGGCCTACTCACTTACAGTGCTTTCCATCTTAACAGAGGAAGAGATATGGTTACAGTGTTCTTGTGAACCGATATACTAGTGGGCAATTGAGATCTGCTTAAAATGAACTGAGTCGTGTTTATCATACCTGTATGTTGTCTAGAGTTATGAGGAAGAACCTTTTTCCTAATTAAAAACATCCTACATTTTAGAGGCATGTAACGGATGAAATTCATAACATTTATAGGGCTATCCAAACATATCAGGTTTATTATACATCAAACATGTTGATATATAAGATGATATTAAAACATTTAGACAGAATTACAAAATCCATAATAACACAGAAAACACAATAAAACATTACTACAAAATAAAACAGGAAATGCAATAAAACAACTAATAAAAAGGGAACAGGCAAAGCCTAACAGATAGTATAGTTAAACTGCAACAATAAAACTCTCCAATTTCTTACCTCGCAGAATGTTCAGTGTAATAGATTCATACAGTGTTTACAATGTTTACATCCAGATTTCAGTTCTCATTAGAGCATTTGGCACACACAATCATTTGAGTGACTATTTCTGTTCATTGTTTTCAGTATCTATTCCCATGCAAATGTGTGTGACCTGTCTAAGTCTGAAACAGTTAATCAAACAAATCTAATTGATTAATTTAATTGATTAATAATCAATCCCTATTTTGGTCATATCATAGGCAAAATGTAAAAATAAAAATCTAAACATTTGAGGTTGAAAGTGGTTCATTGGTTTCCAGATTTGTACAAACAAGGTTGCTGCCTCAGGAAGCCATCGGGAATCACGAGTCAAACACCACAATGAACCAGCAGAGAAAACAGAATAGGCAGTAAAGCGAAACAGTGCTTTGAGCCCCACTGGTAGGGTTCACGCATCTTTCAGGAGATGGAAGGTCAAATAAGCGAATCCCCTCTTGGGCCACTGGTGTGGCACACACAAAACCCTCAGGCCAGTCCTCAACCTGCACATTGTGTGCTGTGGACATAAGAAAGGTCCAGGTCTCTCTCAGGACACAGTCATACTGATAGGGGTTCCCTCCTGCCCTGAGGAAGCGCAACTGTTCCAGTACACCTTTATCCGTTCCATTCAACAGAGTGCCTAGCTGGTTCCCGTTCACATGAAGCACTCTCAGTGTAGACAGACCATCCAGTGAGGGGAGTCTTATGAGCTGGTTATGGGACAGAAAGAGCTCCTTCAGGCCCTGTGGTGGGCTGTGGAATGCCTCCAGGGCATTGTGACTGAGATCCAACACTTCCAAATATTTAGGGAATGGAGATACCTTAGTGAGCCCCGAGCGGGATACATTTAGCCTTCGGAGGGCCTTCATCTCCTCTAAACAGTCCACACGATGGAATCTGGGGAAGCTGTTGCCACTGACATCAAGGTTGGCTAGGGTAGGAGCGTAACGCAGGACAATCTCACACAATTGCTGTAGAGAGGTGAGGTTGTTGTCTCTCAGACTGAGAGATGTCAGGTTTTGCAACTGGGGCGAGCAATTGGAGAGCTTCTGCAGGTTTGTCTCGGAGAGATGGTTCTCCGACAGATCCAGATCAGTCAGTTTCTCTACTAGCCCAGCCAAGTGGCACTCAATTTCAGCCAGGCCATAACGGACCACATCAAGTTTATTTAGAGGGCTTAACAGCCATTGGTGGCATGCCCGATTAGAAGGCTTTAGGAGGGAGGATGCCATTGTCACATTTTCCAGGTGAAGGGTTTTGATTTGAGAGGCTTTAGATGTAGAACACTGGTTGGCGTCTGACATTGTGGCCTGTTCAATCTCCAGGTTTGATGAAATAATGCTAATCTCATCAACCACAGAATGTGACAACGCTGAGATCAGGGAAGACAGAAATACAAAGGACACGTTGACATTTCTGAAAATTAATTTGTGTATCTTTATCTCTATCCCTGGTAAATACTGTAACCCAGGAGTGAGATCCACATCCAGCCTGCCATCCTTCAGCTCCAGTTCTAGAGCATCTATACAAGGAAGCATGTTATTTGGGTTGCTAATGTCTGTAGCATTGCATACACAATGTTTGTGGTCTATGCTACAGGTCGCCATTCCTGAGTTTAAGCTGTGCCCCAGCAGCAGGAGTAGAAACAGTGCCATCTCACTCAGTGAAGGGGTTGTCCACCTAAAATCCAAAGAGGAAAGAATTTGTCAGAGGCAATACTTTGTAGATTCATTCGCTTCTTAGAAACACATCCTTCATTATCGCATTGTGGCTCATTCTGTATACTAGAAGCTCGGCCGCCCTTCGGGCGGCCGAGCGTCTAGTCGGCGACCTGGCCAACTCGGGAACAATGTAAATAGGGAATGAATGCCCCGCCCTTTAATGCAAACCCCATTATACCTGTTGTCATAGGATCCGTTTTGACCATCTGTTTGCGTGTGTCCATTTATGCCCATATATGGAGAGATATGTCTGTCTACGTCCATTTTCTGACATATATGGAGATCTCTGTAGGACCTGGTTTGACCATCTGTTTGCCTGTGCCCATTTATGCCCATATATGGAGTTTGCGACCTGGCCAACTCGGGAACGATGTAAATAGGGAATGAATGCCCCACCCTTTAATGCAAACCCCATTATATGGAGATCTCTGTATCTGTCTGTGTCCCTTTTATGCCCATATACTCTATCTGTGTCCATATTTTATGCCCATATGCCCATATATGGAGATCTCTGTATCTGCCCATATGCCCATATATGGAGATCTCAGTCTGTGTCCCTTTTATGCCCATATATCTGCGTCCATTTTATGCCCATATGCCCATATATGGAGATCTCTGTATCTGCCCATATGCCCATTCTCTGTATCAGTCTGTGTCCCTTTTATGCCCATATACGGAGATATCTGTCATGGAGATCTCAGTCTGTGTCCCTTTTATGCCCATATATCTGTCTGTGTCCCTTTTATGCCCATATACGGAGATATATCTGTCTGTGTCCCTTTTATGCCCATATACGGAGATATCTGTCGGGTCGAGGCAAGGCCCCTGTATTGCCCATATATGGAGATCTCTGTATCTGCCCATATGCCCATATATGGAGATCTCAGTCTGTCGGGTCGAGGCTAGGCCCCTGTATCTGCCTGCAGTGATGTCACAATGACTCAGTGCTTGCACCCGGCACTGCAGTGATGTCACAATGAGTCAGCGCTTGCGCCGATTTTGCGCCGATTTCCGCATAAGGAGATTCCGAACGTTTCGCGCCGGTTAGGGAAAACCGCGCGTCGGGTCGGGTCGGGTCGAGGCCCGGCACTGCACTCCGTGCCGCGGCGGGGAGCGCGCGTGCCGAATCTGAAGCCGGTGGGACGAACGGTTCTCGAGATACGCGGATTACAAACACACACGCAGAGACTTCTCGCATTTATAGATAGATAATTACGTACAGGCCTATCCTTGCAAATATTTTTCTCTTCTCTTTTTTGGCGTGTCAAATTGCCTATTTTGTTCACTGAAAATTATGTTTTTCTTTGCTGCTGTATCAACTTTTGTTGATGCAATTTCCCTTTAGGTTCAATTAAGCGTTAAAGGAGGACTTCACCACTTTTCAACCTGTCTTCATATAATAGGTCCTCACTAATGTTCATGATAAAATAGGCCATGGCATGACATCAATATTAGAATATTCTTGTGAAACCAAAAACTCACCTTCCTTTCTGCTGGGTTCTGTGGTCTATGAGGTGTTCTGTTACCAGTAGCACCCATGGTCCTATTTTATTTCTTTTTTTGTTCTCTTTTTTTACATCTGCTTCCCTGATTTATTTCCACTTCTCTGTTGGCATTATCAGAGGATTACTGTAAACCCCTGTATTTATGATTACTCTAATCAGGTTTCAGTTTCCCCCAACAGAAGTCATTACGTTTAGCACCACCCTGGCCTCCTCCCTACAGAAAACTGTTTCATGTTCACTGAGTGACGATACACACCTGAAGATAGAAGTTAACTTTTGGTACCACACACACACACACACACACACACACACACACACACACACACACACACACACACACACACACACACACACACACACGCACGCACACACACACACACACACACACACACACACACACACACACACACACACACATGCGCGCGCACGCACGCACGCACGCACGCAGGCACGCACGCACGCACGCACGCACGCACACACACACCATGACACCAACAGCAAGGGCTGGTGGGTCCATGAAGATATTTCATGTGGTTCTCCTGTGGCCCTTGCATTTAGCAATGTAGGGAACTAAGGGAAGTGAAGATTTAGTTATTTATTTTCGTCCACGGAACAGTGCATCAATGACCTGCTGAATGCGTCAATGTTGTCAGTTACTGGGAAGTTGGAGGGTAAGACATTCCGCAGAATAGGGATGTCTCAATAAGGATTGAGTTACCAGTATCAGGAAATGTGCCAATATTCATAATTATGTGCCTGCTCACTCATGCATAAGATACAGATCAGTATATCAGTTAACATGAGTTTAGGTTGGATAAAGTTAGAGAATGGAATAAGGGTAACCGTTTGTTACAAGTAGTATCGTGGAATTAATTAAATCAAGCCCTTAACAATCATTATTTAATTTTAAGCTTTTTTTTCCCCACACCACACCTATTAATTCAAAAAGTGTCATTTGATTGTCTTGGAATATTATGTAAACATATTTTAATACATTTGACAACGGTATTTTATTTATGTTAATACCATTTAAAAACATTTTCCCATGGACCACCTGCAGGTCTAATTATACCATGGACCACTAGTCTGTGGAGTGTGGACTGAGAAACAGTGATTTGTACTGCATAGCAATCTCAACCCATATCCCTCCCAACACAACAGTGGTCCCCAGGTTGATTCTTAAAGTCAGGGTGGTGGTCCCTCGTTCACAATCAGTTGAATTCCCCTGATCTAACACAATAGTTCTCAAAGAGAGATCTTGGGGACCCCCAGAGGTCCTTGAGACCAGTATTGTGACAATGTCATGGTCAGTATCATGTTCATCATGCCCCCCATCCCCCCAAACCACTTCAGAGCGGCAGGGCCCCCTAAAAACATTTTTTCCAGCCCCCCCCCCCTGTCTCCTTATGCCTCCTGGGGGGCTGTAGCCGCTGTACCGCCCCCATTGAGAAATACTATTAGACGAATCTCAACAACTCTTTGAACCAAAGAATCAAACATTAAACCTTGGAAACACACACAAAAAGCAAGCAATGTCAAATCGAGTACTGTTTATTTTTATAATGTCACTGTTACATACACTGTTATGTATATAGGCCCAAACAGACAATACATACTGTACTTACATTATGTACTGTATATCACAGTACATATTGCTCCAACAGACTATACTGTATATACTGTACATAGCAGTACATTTGTAGCAATAGGCTCAACAGCACAACCTTTTCAATTGAATTAGTCCGGGAGCCAAATGGTGATTTTTGGCTGAACGTGGATTCGCCTGTAAAAGTTTTTTTCTCAACTGATTCTTGTAGCTTGGGGTCACCTCTTAAGGATTCAAGATGATGACCAGTGATATCCATTGAGCATTTTTTATTATTAACCCCTTAATGCCTGATTATTAATAATAAAAAATGCTCAATGGATATCACTGGTCATCATCTTGAATCCTTAAGAGGTGACCCCAAGCTACAAGAATCAGTTGAGAAAAAAACTTTTACAGGCGAATCCACGTTCACCCCCACGGCTCCCGGACTAAATCACTCTTTTGGAAAAATGCATTTTATTTATCCATTCCAATCCCATGACTCAATTTCTATAATATCGTCACTGTCGAGCAGAAACCTCGTATCTCCAACTTTCAAATTTGTACTTCTTTTCACCAAGTAAAGCCCTGCTTCATCATACAAGGCTGTCGCACAAAAGTAGTGAAAACAGCCGATCTACAAGCACACAACGCCTCATGGTGCGAGGCGTTGTGTGCTTGTAGATCTGCTATTTTCACTAGTTTAGTTCATTTTTAAAATGATAAATACAAAACGAACGGTCTTGGACATACAAGGTTTCCACCCGACAACGACGATATGCTTTATTTGAGAAAGAACACCTCAAAAGAAAAATGTATTAAAGACCCTGTAAAGGAAATTAAATTATTTGTTCCTTAAGACATTATAAAGGTTAAAAAGTAATGGCTGAAAATGTGAACTATGTAGTAATGGTTTGTGTAGTTGGTCAATTTAAACAGTTTTTCACAATTTCTCAGTTTCTGTTTATTTGGGCAGATCTAAATCATGATTCTATGACATACATGGATTAATTTACTAGTGAATTATCATTAAAATGTGCCTGGGTGGTTTATAACCCATTATTCTGCAGAGTGACAAACTGAGAAAACATATTATTACTACTTTACAGGGTATTTAAAGAGAAAGAAAACAGTAACATTTTAATTAAATGCAATGATATTTATTTACTGATTTATGACTGATTACTGATTACTGAAATATAAATTTGTGATTAAATGACAGACATTTTTAAAGGTTGATTAAATGACTGTATGATAGGATAAATCATGATTATTTCTGTATATATGACGCCTGTTTGAGAAGCACACTTAAAGTCATACTGTGTAACTTTTATTATTATTTATTAAATAATCTTGAACTGGTATTTTCTTCTGGTGTTTTTTGACAACTTCTCTAAAAACGATTAAACCTTTTTCTTTTTTGGCAAGTGACTGCCCCCAACAGTCATGACAAAATGACATAGGCATCGGAAATGTACCAGGAATGTATTAATCTATGTATTTTGAAATGAATAAATACCATTTTCAATATAATTTCCAAAATATACTTGGGCGGTATAGGACCCGGCTGCGTTCCTTTTTGAGCGGTACTTCCGTATAGATAAATGCTGTCAAATGGAGTTGATCAGAGTTGTTGCTAAAAAGACTAATAAACTGAATGTCGCACAGTATGACAACAAAGTATGCTCAAGACGTGCTCAAAGGAATCTGATTTCTGATAGCTCTGGAAAGAGTTGATGAAGTAAGATGTTGGTGAGTTTGGTCACTCATCTCTAAATGCCTGGATCCCGAGGCTACTCATCTCTCACTCATCTGAAAACAGAGCCACAGAAAGATGATTATGTGTATTAGCCATTTGAAATGTAGAACAAATCGCAGCGCAGAGTTTTTAAAGGGCCAGTTCACCTCCGGGGCAACCAGATCTTATTTTATTGTTGTTTGGGACACGATCAACACAATCCTGAGTTATAGTAGTATAGTATATGTATATAGTAGTATTTCAGCATGAATGATGATGCATTTTGCATCATATGATGCAGCATGATGACTCATATGATGCAAAATGCATCATCATTCATGCTGAAATACTAAGATATCTCAAAACACAGATTAAACACAAACAATTACTCAGGATTGTGTTGATCTTACCCCAAACAACAATAAAATAAGATCTGGTTGTCCCAGAGGTGAACTGGCCCTTTAATGGTAAACTGAAATGCTCACCAGCATCGCTGAAGGCCTTCAGCTGCATCATCTTTGGGAAAGTCATCATGCGACGCGGGCCGGCTACACAGGAGAAATAAACAGAACACATGGACACTCATAGTGTGTACATTCATGACTGCTGCACATACAGTGCAACACATATAATATATACATCATTTAAATATGCTGACTAAATGCGCTCTACCTTTGTCACAGTCGGGTCTGCTGCCACGGACGCGGGTATTAGGAACCTCAGTTCCATTGGCATCCACACACCAGCAGTACCCGGTGCTGTGCCAGCACTGAACGGGCTTGTAGTTGCCAAGCTCATCACACTGGGGTTTGAAGGACCCGGGCCACACTCTTCCACCTCGGACAGCTGCTTCCACCTGGCATTTAGTCTGGATGAGAGTGGCGGCTGAGGGATGGAAAGAGTACAGTATGGTGTTGGAAAATAGGTCAGGTCAATAACTCTTATTATTGATTGTCAGCATAGAACTGCAGGATTAACCGGATTTTCAGCAGAGATCAAACAGTCCAATTGCAGACGCAATTGTTGCTATGTGTGTTTTCATCACATTTACCTTTCTCAGTGGGGGCTGGAGGAGGGGCCTGCTGGGCCATCTGGAAGATCAGCCAGTGACGCATCCAGGATTCAAACCCCTTGTGGAAAACAATGTGTTTAGATAAACATTGTACACACATAATAAGAACGTAGGCCACAGGTTGTCAGTGCATGAGTGCTTGTGTGCGTGCGTGCGCACAGTACGTGCATGCTTGTGTGTGTATGGTTTATATATGTGTTCGCGTGCAATTGTGTATACATTACCTTCCACTCACTCTCCTCCATCTGTTGCTTCAGGCTCTGCATGTTGGCCAGGAATGTCTCATTGAACTGGGGCAGCTGGGAGTTCTGGTGAGAAACACAGACACAAGTTGTGCTAATCTACTACAAAGAAAATCAAGTACAGAAGAATCTATTAATGTAGCCAAGGAGTGGCAGACTTGCCAGCTGTGCTTACCTGCAGGAGATTCTTCACCTGCTCCTCCATGCTGACAGTCACAGCAGTGTCCTCCAGTTTCTGGTGGCAACATTGAAAAGAATATGAATATCAAAATGATCAATGATGCTGTAGTGCTGAATCCCAGTTTCCAATTCAATTAGGCCTGAACGCAAATCTGTGTCACTTCAGATTTTGAAAACTTTAACCATTATTTTATGCTTTAACTATTAAAAAAATAGCAGATATACAAGCTCACAGCGTGGCACCGAGTGCCTGCTGCGAGCTTGTAGATCTGCTATTTTTGAAAAATCGTGAATATTTTTGACCCGATTCTATAAATGTCTTCTAAATCCTTCTTCTATATCAGTGGTTCTCAAACTTTTTCATGTCAAGCACCTCCAAAATTACATGAATTTGGCCACATACTATCGATCTCAAAATAAGTTACAAATGTTCGCTTTCAAAAAAGATATATTCAAAGACTTGAAACGATTTTTCAATAGTTAAAGCATTAAATACTTCTAGGCCTAAATCATCAAGGTAGTGCTCAATCCCTTTCCAATTCAGTTAAAAGAATTGCTGCCACCTAGTGACAGACAGTGTGAAAGTACCGTCATGGGATGAGAGTTGGCTGCGGCCTCCTCCTCAGTGAAGTCCATCAACAGAGGCATGCTGTTCATCATAGGCATACGCATCTGGACAGCTGGCACTGCAGGAATGGGAGTACATGCAGATTAATCAGGTCATTTTGACACCAGACTCAGTGCCGGTTCTAGGATTCAGGTGGCCCTATGCAATATTATTTTAGGTGGCCCCCCACTGACGGATGCACACGTACGCGTGCATCCGTCAGTGGAGGGCCACCTAAAATAATCTGCAGCAACAGATCAAAAATGTCTTTGCTCATGAATCAAGGCAGCCAGGCCTAGAATGAAGTTGGGGAAGGAGGAAAGGGGAGGGCATATTAGAATAATAACGCTAGTTTTTGGATAGGGGATACATGCTTTGGTTGTGGCCCTAAGCGACCGCTTATATTGCTTATGCCAGGAACCGGCCCTTATCCTTTAGGTCTGCCAATGTGCCAGTAAAATAAACTTGACCTTTTGTGGACCACAGGTCTGCATCAGTTCAAGGGGTAAATGTATGATGGCAATGGTGACAATATGCTATGTGAAACTAATCCAGTGCCATTCAGTCAGTCCTGCTGAAAACTATATCCCACCAGGTCAAACTAGGTTTAGTTAGAAAAGGACACCAGGTGGGATGGGAAAACCACTGCCATACCAGAGCCACCAAAAAGTTTCTCTATTGATATTTATTATTTATATTGTTATGTAGTTTTTACTTTACTTTACTAATGGTTTTTACTTGAACCCAGTGAGCATACCAATCAAGTCAAATTCCTTTTCTCAACCACAGCAATATGGTCAGTCCAGTTATGCAACATTTCCAGTCGGTTGCATTTTCATTTCCTCCTTCAACAGTTAGTCTCATGTATTTGCCATGCAATATATCTCTCCTGAATAGGCCTATATAGAATTTGTACTACTTTTCTTTACAAATAAAGTAGCGTTAACATTAGGTTATTCCTTGTGGTATTGCACATTCCCCATAAGCCAATGTGTGTACAATGTCTTATTTCCTTACTCCGGGTTCGGGTGTTCTTCAGCTCTTTGCGCATGTTTTCACCATTGGTCTGCAGTGAACTAATCTGCTGCTTCTGGTTGTAGACCATGTAGGCAGTGAACACCTGGCTGGCCAGTAGCAGACAGGCCAGTGTGGTCAGCCCTGCTATCTTGAACGCACGGCTGTTGGAACCCCTAGTGGCACAGAGGAACATGTGAATAAGAGTAAAGAATTAGTATCAATGAAAATGGGAAACATGTATCTCACATTAGTGGAAAGAAATGTATTATTAGAGAATTATGGGGCGGGGGTATAAGCTGGTATTTGTTAAGTGAAAACAAACAAAAGTTTTTTTCTGCTTTTGAACCAATAATATTAGAGGCATCATTAGTTGCTAGGCAGACTCCTTCTCTTACAGTATATCGCAAGAGAATTGTGAACACTCGTTGTTTTTTGAAAACTTTGAATCGTTTTTGTAATACAGGGCTTTGAGAATGTGTCTTTCATTTACATTATTTGACTTTTTTGTTGCTGTATAGGTTTTTTATTTCATTTTATGATCTGTTTTTTTAAAAATGTTATAAGACAAAAACACTAACACTGATTTATTTGCGTTTCAGGTTATTTAACCTTTATCATTAATCATTCTTTTTAATAAGAAATGTTCGATAGAAACTATGTTTTTCTCTGCTACATATTTGGACCAATAATAATAGAGACATCACTAGTTGTTAGGCAGACACATTCAGAATAGTGAACACTCTTTGTGACAATTTATTTGAAAACATTTAATATTCTGATAATTGATACAAGGTTTGATCATGTATTTTATATTTACATTACTTTACTTTTTGTTATTGTTCAAAATTAATGTATTTTTTATTATGTGTTCTGTTTTTTTTTCCTTACTTCTGTTTTCTTGTAATTGTCATTTCAAAACTGTGATAAGACAACATTTTGAATCTGATTAAATCTGAGTAAAATTTAAGATGTTTTTCCCTTTCATTTATCATTCTTATTTACTAAGAAAAGTTATATAAATAGCAATTATGTTTTTCTCTGGTTTTGAACCAATCATATTGGAGGCATCATTAGTTGCTAGGCAGTCACTTTCCTTAAAATTCTTCACTCCCCACTATTTGTTATTTGAAAACGTAACCCTTTAATATTATGAGTGACCCTAACCATTTAAAACGTATTTTATAATTAACATTATTTAACATTTTGCTAATGTATATGCTTTTTTTTTTTTTTGTAATTGTAATTACTTTTTTTTTTTTTTTTTTACAAGAAAACATTGTTTTCTGGTTTGTTTATCTGTTTAAAGAATGAATGATAATTTCAGAAGTCCACGGGATTTAATTGAACAAACATATCTCACCCTCTGGTTGTGGTTGTCGGGGTTGTCTCTGGGGGCACAAGGGCCTCCGCACTGCCAGCCAGGCTGCCAGTGGCCAGTGGAGCTTGCTCCTCCATTTGTTCTTCAAGTTCCTGTTAAGGTTCTCAATAAAATAAAAAACAATTTAGACCTCTTAACCTATTTATTTACAGTTCCTGATGTGTCTTTAATATGTCAGGTGTGTGTGTACGCAGTGGGCTCCAACGAAAAGTGAAGTGAAAGGTGCCAACACCCGGAAAGTCCCCTGGATGGAGCTGATGTGGGCCGGGTTGAAAAGAAATGCCAGGGCTGCCATTGGCTGACAGGAGCATCATCACTTGTTGATCGAGGCAAGAAATCAGTGGAATTTTGCAGGACTAACCTAACAAACGTCTTTTAAAAGGTTTAATAATGATAATAACTGCATATAATAATACGCTGTAATGAAAGCAAGTACCACTAACGCCATGTTTATTACAACAAAGCTTATGATTTAATAAAACCACTACAATAAACTGGATATCTGTAGGCCTACTTGGTATCATAATTACAAAGATATATGATAATAATATTTGTTTATGATAAATCATAATATAAGAACCCAGTTACAACCCACTGTCTTAATCCAAGGTGTTCTGTGATGTGGAAAAGTCAAGAAAATAATATTCTTCAAACGGACAGATTGAGGAAAAGCACATTAAACAAAGTGGCTCAACTAAAAATGTACAGCATGGCACTAAAATGGGACAGCCATCTATTTATTGTATGTACTGTATGTCCCCCCAATATTTTGCCCATAATTAACTAGTTCCACTTGTCATAAAATATTTGCCCAAATATGGAGTTCCATGCGGAAGCCGCACTGTTATTAGACCCGGACTTGTTTATGAAGTTTTATAATCTGAATTGTTTGGTAAATTATAACCTTTAAATGGACATGAACAGATTGTTTTAAGAGTTTCTCTTAAGCATGACAATCTAAAGTGAAAGTGACGTGGCAGGGTGTTTAAATGGTGACTGCTGTTACATTTATGTACACTTAGAACAACAAAATCCCCTTTTTTCTAAGGGTGTTCCCTATGACGGAAGATCTAACTAGAAAAGGTCTGAAAGCTAAACGATTCTATTCTGGGAGGTAATTTGCTTTTGTTCAAATTTAACTGAACAGGGTCCACCAGGGGTCTGTACTTGGTCACTTACTTTTAAGGCGTGGCACTGTAGAAAACTAGCCATCTACAGTATTAGCATGTGTCTGTCTGTGTGGTCAGAACTAATCTCGCAAACCGCTGGACTAATCATATGTTTTATATTTTATAATGGAAGTCAAGGTGGTTTGGATTGGACTGAAACCATACGATGTCAGAGCTATGCTGTTGGAATCCTGTCTTGTTTCCCTCTACAACAAGATCCTTTGGTTCTGCTCACAAGCTCTCCTATCACTATATGCTTGATGCCACTTCGGCTGTTTTTCTCCTTCCTTCCCTCTGCCACACAGATTAAGATCATGCTTTTCTGACATCTCACAGTAGCCGAGCTTCTCTTATTTCCTGGAAAGTCGTGCACCTTACAGGATCCTTCCATTTCCTTTGTTAAAAACCTGGTGGTTTCTGTTCCAACTGCCAGGAACCTGGGAGAGGTCCGGGACCTGGACGGTCATCTATCCTTCAAGGCACACACCTCAGTAAAACTACACCTAAACCTAACCCTAACCCGGCCTGTCGGACACATGGGACGTAGGAATGTTGAGATTTCCCCTTCACAGCCATCACTTGATCATGTACAGTAGGTTTGCATTGTACAAACCTACATGACCCTTCCTTACCAAGGAGTTTGCCCAGTTCCTTATTTAAAACTCAGTCATCTGCCAGCATGCTCACTCAAACTATAACGTGGACACACCTTGGTCTTCAACCTTTCCAATGTTTTCCCTTCATATATTCACCTTTGTGTTAACTTGCTGCACACAATCAATTCAAAACATTGGCGACGATTTACAAAGGACAAAGGACAGGATTTATCACGGACATGGCACCCATTTTTCAGTACATGATCCACACCACTGTACACCCCTTCCCATGCACATGTACGTACATCAGCAAACACAGACTGCCATATGTTCATCCCTTGTCTAAAACGCTCTGGCCAAAGCTCAGAACATCCTCGACTCGACTCTGAAAACTCAACTCTTCATAAATGTTATAATAGATTGCTTGACTACAAATGCTACAAATGTTAAGATAGCAATAGCATGTTGTTATAATATAATATATAGTTAATTTATTGGACTACATTTCTTTGACCTCTACTTATGTGATCATTTATCCAGTCATTGGTTGACTAGGCTTCATGGTATAGATCAGATCTGGCGCGCATTGGATAAGAGCATCTGCTAAATGCCTCCATTTTATATTGTGAAACACCAATCTAAATAGACAGATAGACAAAAAGGAATTTACAATTACTGTATTCATGATCAATAAGTGGTAGATAAGAATCTTAGAGATTCAGTAGCCCTGTGTGTTATAGCTTTATATCGTGTCAAACAGTCACCTGGTTACAAAATGAAACCAAAACAAGCCACAATGACAAATATGACTTGTGGGCACACAGAGTAAGAGAATGAAGGTTAAGAAAGTAAAATGGCTGCCTACAAACAAATACAGTGGTGTTATATTTGCTAAGTAAAAAAGCACTTACAATATTAGTTATATTGTAAAAATTGAGAACAATTAATCTTTAATACACAGACCACAGTAGACCAGTATGACTTTAATTCATGCTTTATAAATGGATAGGTTTAAAACAGTTTGCAGTGAGAGGATGTGAGAAGGAATCAATCTTTTCGACATAATGTAGGCCTGTACCTCTGTACGGTGAAATGAAGTAAAACGACACACTTCCACAGTGGAAGTTCCACTCCCTTTAGTACACTTAAGTACAGATATTTCACACTGTGAGAAGGGACTGATGATGAGTGTAAATCCACATTCAGTCATTTAGGTTGTTCAAACGTATTGTATGTGTGTCATACAATGTCAAGAAATAAAAAGAGGACCAACATTTGCATTGTTATACATCAGAAAATCGCATCCAATGGATAATACTCCCTTGTGGTAATACTATTGGTTCAGCTGGAATCGGTTATGTTAAAGCTTTGATTAAAAGACAGAATTCATGACTAATCATGAACATTCCGGTATAGCTATATATGAAGCTCAGAGCAATCTGACTTCTGATAGAAAGAGCTGATGAAGTCAGATGCTGTTGAAGTCAGATCTGATCGAGTTCTCTCACTCATCTGAAAAAAAAGACGACAGAATGATGATTAAAATGAAACGAAATTAAAATTGCAGTGCAGATTTTTCAATGGCAAACTGAAATGCTCACCACCGTCGCTGAAGTCCTTCATCAGCATCATCCTGGGGAAAGCCATCATGCGATGAGGGGCTAGGAGAAATGAACAGAGCACATGGAAACCCTTAGTGTGGTCATTCGTGGCTGCTGCACATACAGTGCAACAATAAACAATACAAAATGGCATCTTGGTGGTACTGTAGATGGATGCTGACTTTCTCATTACCTTTGTGACAGTGGAGTTTGCCGCGGGTGCGAGTCTGAGGAATCTCAGATCCGCTGGCATCCACACACCAGCAGTACCCGATGCTGCCATGGCACTGCTTGGGTTTGTAGCCACCCTGCTCATCACACTGGGGTCTGTAGGTCCCGGGCCACAGCTTTCTGGATGCTGCCCTCTGGCACTCAGTCTCGACCACAGCGGCTGAGGGACAGATAGTTAGAAGATAGGAGTCCGGTTAGATTTTCAGTGGGGATCAAACTGTCAAGTTGGAGAAGCCATGTTGGCTACAGTACAGTAGTGTTTACATGTCATTTACCTGTCTGAGTGGGGGTTGCAGGTGGCTGCTGGGCCATTTGGAAGATGAGCCAATGACGCATCCAGGATTCAAAGCCCTGTGGAAAACAATGTGTTTAGATATAATAATACATAATTTAGTCCCCAATCCTTTGGGGTATTTTTGTTAGAGCACATTTGCAAATTTGTCCTCTGCATGCTTAACTATTAGTAACAGTGGGCGTTATTAAAACAGCACCCTGGGAGCAGTCAGGGTGCGTGTGCATGTGCGTGTGTGCGTGGCGTGCACATTACCTTCCACTCGCTCTCCTCCATCTGTTCCTTCAGGCTCTGCAGGTTGGCCAGGAATGTCTCATTGAACTGAGGCAGCTGGGAGTTCTGGTGGGAAACACAAGTCATGTTCCAATGAAAATCTACAAGTGCAGAAGAGTTTGGCGTCAATGTAAACTGGTGGGCATCCGCCAGCGTGCTGGACTCACCTGCAGCAGATCCTTCACCTTCTCTTCCAAAGCACTGTCCTCCAGTCCTCCAGTCTGGTGGCATAGTACAAATATTAATAGATTGATATTTATCAATGATGCTGGTTAGTGCCGCATTGCCTTTTTCATTTCAGTTCACAAAATTGCTGCCATCTATAGTTTGATGAAAGTACCTTCATGGGTTCATCCTCACTGAAGTCCATCAACAGAGGCATGCTGTTCATAGGCATGGCCATCTGGACAGCTGGCACTACTGGGAAGGATGGGGGGAAATTGACAGACTAGTGAGTGGGTGATTTGTGATTTGTGACATCATGTACATGAAATACATGCTTTTCAACAATAAAATAAGAGACCTATTTCCATTGTGGTCCTTGGTCTTGTACATAACAACTAAGAGCTGAAATTGATACATAAGGCTTCTAAAACAAAACGACAATAATCATAAACTAGTATAAGTAAATACTGTTATATGAAGTATATGAATGATTTCAACTTCGAAGGGTGGTGATACCTTCTCCTCTAGGTCTGCCAATGTGTCAGTAAAATCGAATTGTCCTTTTCTGGCCACAAGTCCGACACAGCTCAAGGGGTAAGATGAATGATGGCAATGTGAACAGAATTGTAAAAATGCTATTCTATCGTAATCTAGGACTAGATCAGATTTGTAGCACAGTGGTTTCCACCTCCACTAGTCCATGCCATTCTGTCAGTCCTGCTTAAAACTATCCTATATAGGGTCAATCTAGATTAGAGAGCTAAAATGACAAAAGGACACAGGACCCTCCATTGTAGGATGGTTAAACCACCATACCAGAACTACTGATATGGAACTGATAGAGCTGAATTATAGCAATGTCTTTATTCATACCGTATTTTTCTAGATTTGTATTACTTTTTGATATTTACTTGAAAACTGAGTGCGTACCGTATCAAATCAAATTTAATCAAGTCACATATACTGTAGTACTCTCACTGACATTCATTGTCTTCTCTCTACTGCAGTGTTCAAACCAGTTCTGCAACATTTCCAGTCTGTTCCCTTTTCATTTCCTCCCTCGAAGATTAGTCTCATCATATCCTACTGTGAATATAGTTTCATAAAAATCTTCTGAAACTAATCATACTAAATAAAGTTATTAACATTGTTATTATTTCCTCTGGTAATTCCTTCTTATCATTCTATTTGCCCCCCTGTACAATGTATTTTATTTCCTTACTCCGGGTTCGGGTGTTCTTCAGCTCTTTGTGCATGTTTTCGCCGTTGGTCTGCAGTGATTGGATCTGCTGCTTCTGGCTGAAGACCATGTAGGCAGTGAACACCTGGCTGGCCAGTAGCAGACAGGCCAGTGTGGTCAGCCCTGCTACCTTGAATGCACGTCTGTTGGAACCCCTAATGGCACAGAGTCAAAGGAAAATGCAAACATGTTATAAAACATTATTGTCAATGAAAATAAGAGAACAATGAAAACGCAAAAAAAAAATACATTTCATATCCAAAAATTTGGCAAATAAGGCCAATCTCCGCCCACTGTATTTAAAGTCTGAACTATAGTTTTTTCTTGTAATTACATTTGTGAGGAAAAATAAAAATAAAAAATCTGAAGAAAATTCTCAGTTATAAAGCAAGATTAACCTATAGTTAACTAAATAACTACATTTAGTTATTACATTTTGTTGTTTGTATTCTGCTTTTGTTATTGAGCCTGTGTTCATTTATTTCCTCTTTTTGTGTTCTTGTCATTGTAATTTTATAAACAGTGAGAAGACTTTTGTCTTAACTATTATTTGAAATAATATCTCAGACTGTTTATCCTTTTAATTTATCTTTTCCAAGAAAGGTTACATGAACAACTGTGTTTTCTTCGGCTACATATTTTTGAACCAATAATATTAGAGGCATCACTAGTTGCTAGGCAGACACCTTCACTAATTTTAAGGGAATTGTGAATGCTCTTCACTCTCCACTACTTTGTATTTGAAAATTTGTATTTGAACATTTTTAATATTTAAGTTTTGATGTAGGCCTACTATTTATTTTATAAGTTGTTCTACTTAGTTCTGTTTTCTTTACTAAATCTCTCAAGTCAAAGTCAAAACATTAAAAAAAAAAAGGGTGAAAAAGAGGGATAGCCTTTATCATGAATGAATGATAATTTCAGCAGCCTATGTGGATTTCGTTTTTTTTATGTCAATATAAATATATTGTATCAAGCGTATCTCACCCTGAGGTTGTTTCTGGGGGGACAAGAGCCTCCACACTCCCTGCCAGGCTCCCAGTGGCCACTGGAGCATACTTCTGAGAAGTCTCCATGTTCTTCAAGCTCTTGTCAAGGTCCTCAATGTAATTAACTGGACACATGTGTGATGGATCTTATACCCTCGTAAATACGGAAACTGCAGGCAGACTCCAAGGAAAAGTGAAGTGAAAAATGCAGACCCCTGGAAAGTCCCCGAGTTCTAGGTGCTCTGGATTAGACTGAAAATAAGTGACCAGGGCTGTCATTGGCTGACTGGAGTCATCATCACTTGTTGTGAGAGGCAGACATTCAGTGAAATAATGCGCAGGACTAACCTACGCACTTAAAAAATGTCATAATATTAAGAAGAACAACAACAAAAACAATTGCAATGATAAGTAGGCTATAATAAAAACGCAATTGTATTTTGTTCATTAGTGCCTAATACTGTATCCAGGAATAAACAATCCAATACAATCAATTGTACTGAACGTAGGTTCCACTAACTACATAATAATGCTTATGAGTTTGAAATAACTTTTAAGGCAAATCATAATATAACAACCCAGTAACAACCAGTGACAACGCAAATTGGTCCATAAAGTGGTTGAGGATAATTAAGTGACACAATTAATATTTTTACGGTATCTATGTATGTAGGCTACTATGCAGAGGTTGAAAAAGTAAAAGTCTGAAATACAAAATGTACTTGAGTAAAAGTATGAACTTGTTGGCATGAAAATGTACTTTTTAAAGTACCAAAAGTAAAGACAACATGTTTGAAAATAGCAGATCTACAAGCTCACAACAGGTCACTATGCGGCCCGTTGTGAGCTTGTAGGTCGGCTGTTATCTAATCACATAGCCAATGTATAAAATAGGGCTAAAGTGGTTTATGTATGTTTTATAATATAATGTATATCTGTAAAGTTGAAATACAAAAAAGTATTTCAAATACCTACCGGTATTTCAAAATGCAAAAAAGTATTTCAAATACCTATTTGAAATACATGTATTTCAAATACTGCCCATATCTGCATGTAGTGGAGTAAAAGTACAATATTTGGATCCGAGATGTAGTGGAGTAGAATAGAAGTAAAAGTATAACAAATTGGAAATACCTCAAAATTGTACTCAACTGTAGGCTAAGTAAATGTTACTTTACACCACTCGTACTATGTGACACAGCAGAGCTACAGATCTGTTGTGTCTGACCCCACTTCATGTTGGATGGTTTACATCTGACATGATCATCAGTGCATGTTGAAAATCTCCATTTATGTGCTTTTGACAGTTGACGGGCCCCCCCACTGTGGTGGTCCACCGAACGACAGACTACCCATCCTCACACCTACCCATTAGGCAATTTGAATACAGAATAGGATCGGATAGAATTGGATTCAGGATGTATAAATATTGCCCAAATATGGAGTTCCTCATGTCATTTCATATTAGCCCAAATATGGAGTTCCACACAGCTCCGGAAATATTAGGCTCCGTAGCTCAGACCCTAGAGTTCTAGCATTGTTCACAAACTGCTAGTAACTTGCTATCCATCCACAGCTAAAGATTGCGCAGGGAAGCCATGCTGTTATTAGACCTGGTCTTGTACATACTCATCCAGTACAGTGTGGTTCCTAAACATTGGGTCAGGGACCCATTTTTATGTATTTTTTATTTATTTTATAATTTACTAAAATGTCATTAATGTAAAAAAAAAAAAAAAATCAAAGAAATACACCTGATCAGCTATTTTCTCTAGTTTGGGTCCCAGGGAGATATTTCTCTTCTGGGTTTAAAGTCTAAGAACCAGTGATCTACAGAGCGTATTAATGATGGCTCCAATAACATTCACCCAATATACTTCTGAGAATAACAGCAAGATCCTCTTTCTTCCGCTTATGGATGTTCCCCTATTACGCTAAGGTAGACTAGAAAAAGTCTGAAATCTATATGATGCTACAGAACAATTTCCTAGTAACCTAGTCTTGCGTATATGATCACAGATCTCCACCTACTGTTACATCTAGTGATTCTGTGACGGAAAATGGGCTAAAACTGAGTGGAAACAATTCAGTATTTTAAAAAGTAACAGCTTAGTTCACAGAACCAATGCAAAGACTTTAGGGCATATACCTTTTTGATTGATTGATAGATTGAAGAGTTTATTAGCAGTTTGCAATAGAAAAAAGTAGTTTCATGACAGCACAAATCACTGGTACAAGTGATTACCTTCATATGAATATGGCAGACTCCTTGACCCTATCATGTCTGCTCACAAACTGTCATATTACTGTTATACATATTATACAGTAGCTCCCCAATTACCTCCCTACCTCAGTTGTGACTCTAGAGCATACATGGGCAACTGGTGGCCCAGGGGCCACATGCGGCCCCCACCTTCACTTAATGCGGCCCGCAGGTTAATACCGGAATACTGATATATTATTGATTTCAGCTGTTATAATTCCAAACATGACCTGCTTTAATTCCGTCAGTCTATATTAGTAGCGTAATGACTAGTATAGTAGTATTAAAATGTCTTCTTTTATGTCCAATGTATTTGTATTTAGGTTCATAAAGTTAACATGAGTATATAACTAAATGCGTTTGAAATTAAATCAAAATGTTACATTTCAGGATTCCAATTAAAAAATAAAACAAATAATTCAGGATTCAGGATGCGTTTTGAGCTTGTAGATCTGCTATTTTTGCTTCTTTTGTATGAGATACTAGAATGACAAAGTACATAGGACGTAGCAATATGCAATGTGGCCCTCTGGAGTGAAGGTGGAAATATAGTGGCCCTCGCCATCATCAAAGTTGCCCACCCCTGCACTAGAGTCTAGAGTCTAGACTCACTCCCACTTCACATTCCTTCCTAGTATCCCTTCTTGTCACCTACTTTTTTGATAGATATTAAGATTATGCAGAAGTAGAGTATGTTGTTTAGATAGCATGTTGTTAAGACAGATTTGATTCTTGTATCTGACAGGCATCTGGTTACAAAATGAAACCAAAACAACAAAGAGTTAAGTTTTATCTGACTTCCAGACAAATCCCCACTAAACAACAATTACAACATTACAAAAACATTCATTTTAGTGAATGTGACCTGCAATGACTTGTGGGCACACAGAAGGAGAGAATGAGGGTTAATGACGAATGAGGCAAGAAAGTAACATGCTGACTACTAAAGAAAATACAATAGTGTTTTATTTGCAAATTAAAAGGCACAGACAGTTTAATTTCATTGTAACATTTGACAATAATTATTACAAAGTGTAGCATACAGTCTGAGTCCAGTAGATTAGTATCATTGTTGCTGTTATGCTTTATCACATAAATGAATGCTTTATAAGCATACCGGTAGATTCATTACAATTGGCAGTCAAAGCAAAAGTAAAACAACACAGTAGCAGCTTATATTGGCATTTATGTTAAAGCTTAGATTAAATGATCAGTGGTGAAAAGCAACTAAGTACATTTACTTAAGTACTGTACTTAAGTACAATTTTGAGATATTTGTACTTTATTTGAGTATTTCCGATTTCCAAAACCTTTACTTCTACTCCACTACATCTCGTAACACTACAATTATTTGAAAGGTTTAGTTACAAGCTACTTTGTAGATATAAATTATAATACTATAAAACATACATAGGCTATTTGAAAATAGCCGATCTGCTATTTTGGTACTTTAAGAACATTTTGATGCCAACACTTCCGGACTTTTACTTGTAACAGAGTATTTCTATATTGCACTAATATTGATACTTTTACCTAAGTAAAAAGTCTGAGTACTTTTTCCACCACTGTACATGATAGAATTGATGATAAAGTGTCATGAATATTTCTGTTCATGAAGCTAAAAGAAATATGACTTCTGATAGATCTGGAAAGATTAGGTGACGAAGGAAGTCTGGTCGAGTTCTCTCACTCATCTGAAAAAAAGAGCCACAGAAACATGATTATTTGTATACTACTGTATTAGCCATTAATATGAAGAACAAATTGCAGTGCATAGTTTTTAAAGGTAAACTGAAATGCTCACCAGCTTCACTGAAGGGCTTCAGCTGCATCATCTTGTGGAAAGTCATCATGCGACGTGGGCCGGCTACACAGGAGAAATAAACAGAACACATGGATAATGTGGATAACCCTTAGTGTGGTCATTCATGGCTGCTGTATACAATACATACAACAATATACTTTTAAAATATATGTTCCTTTAGGGTGGGTCTAAATGGACCCATACAAGTCTGTAACTATGACAGTGTACAAATGGAACCAAATGAAACCTGACGGGTCCATTTGGTTCCATTTGTACACTGTCAGAGTACAAGTCGAGAAATGTAACATTTTGAGAAACACTGCTTTAGCGGTACTGTATACTGTGTATCGAATATGCTATATATGCTATATATGCTATATATTTAATATGCTGACTCTCTACCTCTGTTACAGTCGGGTCTGCCACGGATGCGGGTATGAGCGACCTCAGTGCCGCTCTTGTCCACACACCAGCAGTACCCAGTGCTGTGCCAGCACTGCATCGGCTTGTAGTTGCCAAGCTCATCACACTGGGGTTTGAAGGACCCAGGCCACACGCTTCCACCTTGGGCGGCTGATTCCACCTGGCATTTAGTCTGGAGGACAGGGGCTGAGGGATGGAGAGTGTTGGAAGACAGGTTAACATCATTTTCTGTTGGAGATTATACTGTTGGCAGTGCCATGTTGATTGGCTATGTGGGTTTCCATCACAATGTAGGGCCTTTTACCTTTCTGAGTGGGGGTTGCAGGGGCCTGCTGGGCCATCTGGAAGATCAGCCAGTGACGCATCCAGGATTCAAAGCCCTGTGGAAAACAATGTGTTTATTATACACACACATAATAAGAACATCGGACACAGGCGCGCGCGTGTGTGTGTGTGTGTGTGTGTGTGTGTGTGTGTGTGTACAGTACATGCACGTTACCTTCCACTCGCTCTCCTCCATCTGTTGCTTCAGGCTCTGCAGGTTGGCCAGGAATGTCTCATTGAACTGGGGTAGCTGGGAGTTCTGGTGAGACACACAAGTTGTGTTAATCCACTACAAAGACAATCTACAAGTACAGGAGAATAATTATGTTGATGCAATGAGGGCATCCACTGACCACTAGCATGATGGACTCACCTGCATGAGATCCTTCACCTGCTCCAGGTTCTGGTGGCATAGTAAAAAAATATATTACAAATATTAGATTGAAAATGACCAATCATACTTTAGTATAGTGGTTCTCAAACTTTTCAAGTCGCGACCCCCAAAATAATCATATTTTAACTGGGACCCCCCCCCCCCCACCCTGACAAGCACTAAGAGTTGAGGAATTACATTTTGTAGAACACTGTTCTATTGTGAAAACAGCAGATCCACAACCCCTCGCGTTGCGAGGCGTTGTGAGCAAGTAGATCGTCTATTTTCACAATTTCTGCCACTAATATTTAACAATTTGGCCAATGTTTAATTTGTCATTTTAGTGGCATTAAAAAGTCCTTAAATTGTCACTTTAGAAATGTGCATAAACCCTCTATACACTTAAACTTTTTGTTGGTTTGTTTACTGTTGACCCACAGGTTGAGAACCACTGCTTTAGCACAATATTCATTTAGAATGTATTATTTGACTTTATTTCAGCTTTAAAATTTGCTGCCACGTAGTGACAGTTCGATCAAAGTACCGTCATGGCTTTGTTGTCAGCCTCCTCCTCAGCGGATGCCTCCTCCTCAGTGAAGTCCATCATCATCGGCATGCTGTTCATAGGCATACGCATCTGGACAGCTGGCACTACTGGGGAGAATGGGAGGACATTGACAGACTAATCAGGGAATTTGAACACCAGACTGAAGGGTGGAGATCTCTCCTCTTGGTCTATCAATGTACCCGTAAAATCAACTAAACCGTTTCTGGACCACAGAAGTGTGACACAGCTCAAGAGGTAAGAAATGACGGCAATGATGACTGATGAATGATAGAATGTTAAGTTATCTTAATCTAGGACTAGATCAGAATGGAATGTACACAGTGGTTTTTCTACCACCACTATTTTATACAGTTCCAGTCTATACTGATGATTTTCTTTCCTACCAAGCCAAACTCAATTCGAGAGCTAGAATGACCAGTGACCTGGTGAATTAATGACATGGATTGAAGACCAGTATTTTACTGAACTGATATTCAGGACACGTTTGGCCTACATACAGTAGTCATCAAATGTCATCAACTTTTTGATATTTATTTCCAAATAAAAAATGTACGGTATATTCAAAGATTTGCAAAAATGTTCACGATTTGTATATTTTTTTATAGTTAAAGCATAAAATAATTGTTAAAGTGGTTAAAATCTAGAGTGAGTGGGTTAATATAACATTAATATTCCTTCCGATACTGCCCATCTTCCATAAACAAAACCATCTTTGTATTTGCCCCCCTGTACAATGTATTTTATTTCCTTACTCCGGGTTCGGGTGTTCTTCAGCTCTTTGTGCATGTTTTCACCGTTGGTCTGCAGTGTTTGGATCTGCTGCTTCTGGCTGAAGACCATGTAGGCAGTGAACACCTGGCTGGCCAGTAGCAGACAGGCCAGTGTGGTCAGCCCTGCTACCTTGAACGCACGTCTGTTGGAACCCCTAGACAGAGGAAAATGTGGAAATGATTGTCAATAAAAATAATTGGAAACATGTGGGGGGAAGGCAAGAAAACAGTTTATTGTAACAAAAGACTTTTATTAATCAGGACTTTTATTAATCGGGATGTCCCGATCGGATCGGGTGATCGGAGATGGGGAGTCGATCACAGGATTTTCAAGAGATCGGAATTGGAAGAAAAATATCTGGAAAACTCTTATTTTATATAAGGATAAGTTGATGAGCTTTATTTTGATTTTGTTTTGACCCAATACTGCACTAAATGAAAAAATAAACTATATCCTAGTTGGATAGAATGGTTACTGTCATTTAAATAAAAATAATAATAATAAAAAAAAACTTAAGGGACAACTAGGATGCGTTTTTTCTTTTCTTTTTCCTTAATGCATTGTCGAAAGATCGGATCGGGGAAAATTGTTATCGGCAGATACTCAAAATCAAATGATCGGAATCGGATCAGGAGCAAAAAAACGTGATCGGGATATCCCTGTTAAGTACATTTCAATTCAAATGTCTTACAATTATTGAAGTAAATTTTCACCCTTTGAATAACATCTAAAAAAGATTAGTTTAAAAAAATTGTCTTCAATCTCCAGGCCACTATTTTTTAATTTAAAACTTTGAACCCTAACCCTATTTTTTTTATTATTATTTTATTTAAGAATTAAAAAATTAAGCTTAGTTTACCTTATGTAATGTATATGTTAATATATTACTAAGAAAATGAAACTTTTGAATAAAACATGGAATATCTTATCATGTTTGATTGATAATTTCAGCGGTCTACCTGTATTTAGTTGTTTATGTAAATGTACGAAGCGTATCTCACCCTCTGGTTGTTTCTGGGAGGACAAGGGCCTCTTGGCTCCCTGCCAGGCTCCCGGTGGCCAGTGGTGCGGTCTCCTGAGATGTCTCCATGTTCTTCAAGCTCTTGTCAAGGTCCTCAATGTAACTAACTGGTCACTGTCTGATGGATCTATCTTATACGCTTGTAAATACGGAAGCCAGACAAGAAAAGTGAAGTGAAAGATGCAGACTCCGGGAAAGTCCCGAGTTCCACTGTAGGTGTTCTGGATTAGACTGAAAATAAATTAACAGGGCTGTCATTGGCTGACTGGAGCCATCATCACTTGTTGTTAGAGGCAGACATTCAGTGAATTTAATGAAATTGGCATTAAGCAGGCCTAACTTACAGACTTCTTTAAAAAGGATAAATATAAATAATAATGTATACATTGTTATAACCTGATAAAAGTTTTTTGTTCAACTTACTCTTTTTTTAATTTGTTTTGTTGTTTACTTACCGTGTATCCAAGCCTAAACAATCAAGCTGTACTACTCCACTGACTATGGGTTTATTATAATAAATCTTCTGATTTAATTGAATCACAAACTGAATATCTGTTTTTGGTATTATAATTACCAAAACTAATAACCTGTCAGATAAATCATAACTCAAAGTTACAACCTGTGACTTAATACAAATTAAGAAAATTTTACACATTTTAGAATGTTAATGTCACTGCTTTCTGACAGTAATTTGGGAATGTTATGATTTTGTACCTTTTTCTTTTAGATTAGAGCTTCATGAATGTACTTTTTGTAATAGACCTTTTTAGGTATAGAAAGGCCTAAACAGGGACTGGGGTAGCAAATTATCCATGGCTATAAACGATATACAATGCAACGGTTTCATGTTTTTACAACTTGATACATTGTTTTTTTTTTTTTTGTATTGTCCCTACCAAATAAACATTAATAAATGTAAATGTATCTCTGAGACGTGGAACAGTGAGATTAGTTTAAATAGAAGGTTGAGAAAAAGCACAATAGAACAACCGTTCTAGATGTGAAATATACTCTTTAAATGAGTTTCTCTTAATCAGAATCATCTTATACAGCTCAAGGAAGGTGTAAAATGTACAATGGCAATGACGACAGAATGATAAATGATAGATTTTATGTTAGTAATGGGATACTAATCCAAGACTAGATCGGTCTGGAATGTACTATTAGGTCATCCCTGACCTAAAAGAATGCATTAATGATGACTCAGATCACATTTATTTATTACATTTCCTGGAACAGCCATGTCCCCTTTGTTCTGCAGGGCGTTTCCCCAGTGGCGTCAGTTCAGCAAAAGCTAAGATATGGCAACATGACTGGTGTCTTGCATGCGCGCGAAGGCAGATGCCATACCTTGCCATACCCAAATGACGCCTCTGCGTTTCTCTATGAAAAAGATCAAACTAGAAAATTCTGAAAGCCATATGATTCTAGGATACAATTTCCTTTTGTCCAAAGTTACCTGAAACACTAATAGACAGACAAAAATAAATTACAAGTACTCTATTCATGATCATAATATTTGGTAGAGTAGACAAGTTCCTTTGAGATTTAGTAACCTGTACAACTGGCTTTAGACTAAATTACAAGGGACAGGCACAAAATGAAACCAAAACAAATACGTTTTGTGTAGAACAGACAAATCCTCACTAAACATAGTCGTTTTCAAGCCTTTAGAAAATCTTCCTTCTGCACAAAACGTCTTGCAAGAGCTCTTTACTTGTCATCTTTTAAGTGGAAGTGAGGGAAAAAAAATGGAGGAAGACAATGAGGTTAGCGAGGCAAGAACGTAAAACGGCCGACTACTGAAAAATACAGTGGTGTTTTATTTGCAAATTAAAAAGCACCGACAATATTAGTTACACTGTAAAAATTATTGACAACAATTACAAATCTTTATCATACAGTCCAGGAGATTAGTACCATTGTTGCTGTTATGCGTTATCACTTTAATTAATACTTTATATGAAGAGATTCGGTACCTATGTACAACAGTTGGCAGTGAGAGGATGTGAGAAGGAAACAATCTTGTCGACATAATGTACTGCACCTCCGTACAATGAAATGAAGTAAAAGAACAACACACGTCCACTCCCTTTAGTACAGTACAGACATTTCACACTGTGAGAAGGGACTGATGGCGAGTGTAAACCCACATTCAATAATTTAGGTTGATCAAGCGCTGCGCATTATGTACATTACAATGTCAGGAAATAAAACGAGGACCAACATGTGCATTGTTATTACGTCAGAACATCGTACAAAACTATTGCAAAAAGAGCAGCTTCTGTAATCAATGCTCGACATCTAGTTGCAGTGGTAAGACACGCCCGTGCGGTCTACAAGTCATACTGTTGGTTTTGCCTGGCATCGGTTCTGTTTTTTTCTCCCAAAGAGACAACTTAAAATCAACTGCTAGATGAAATGAAACACAGGACAAATCTTTGACAACTGCCCACCCCTTGCTGAAAACTGGTACCAACCAGATATTGTTTTTTTCTGTACATCCTGTTTGAAACTCTTGGACTGGGGTGTGTATTAAATGGATTTTTAGCTAGCTTATGTTTACCTTCACAGACTGTAGTAGAAGATCCATTTGTATGACTGTGCTTTCCGACGACGAGTATGTTGAGAAATGATGGTCACTCTAGAGTACTTTTTAAATATTGTGCTTTCAACGTTCATCCTGCGGGATCCTGCTGATTTAGCCATGAGAATGACTCTAGAGGAGGTTAAGACACTGACAAATTAACAAACCAGGCTATTGTACATCTGCGCCTGTGACACTTAAAAACTAAACCGAGCTGTAGTGTTTTGTGTCGTGGTACATTCTACAATAATGCAATGCATCACCAACAGCATCATAGAAAAGTTAAAACAAAAATTCTGGGTAAAAAAAAAAAAAAAAAGATCTACTTAAAAAAAAAAAAGAAAAAAAGAAGAACCCTCAAAAGTCCACATAATATTATATTGAAGATTCTGTCCTGGCACTTGTAAATGCGATAACTATATTCTAGCAAGGCCTATCAGCTACAACATGTAGCCTCAGTCAGCGATGCCCGCTAATCCCACACAATTCCTTTTTGACACCACAGGCACCTGTTGCTCAGGTCGTCTTGTCCATCAAGTGGCTAGTAATCTACAGTAGCTCCATTCATTCTGCATTGCCTGCTTAACTGTGCTCAGAACGTGACGAGTCATACAGTACATGTTGCAGTCGGAAACACAATTCATTGGCCGTGTGTTCAAGTGAGCTCGACCCCCACTCTGCAGGCTGACAGCCTCAGCCTTCGTTCTTCTGATTTTAAGATGAAGATTTTAGTTCATGTTGAAGGAGAGGTGTGATTGAGGAAAGTAGGAGATGCCATCACTGTGACAACATGGTACAATCCTGCACCAAGGCTTGCAAGTCCCTGGTTTGTACTGTGTAACAAAGAGAAGGGAGGGGAATGCGCTTACAAAAACGTCTCCGGACCAGTTATCACCTATGCAGCATTCCTCCTCACCCACTCTTCCTTCATCCATCCATCCATTTCATGAAGATCACACTATGCTAAGGTCGGTCAACCCGTGTTCAAATCTCCAACTTTGATCGATTCTCTTTAGATACTGATTCTCATTCTAGAACCAGCGGGGCGAATGCGTCCCACTTCATCTATCAAGAGAGTTCCCATTGTACTCTGTCACAAGCCCCCGAACCCCGACGGGAGGGCAGGGGGTTGAGCAGTGGTTCAGTGAGTCTGTGGAGCGCCGTGGTGCTGCTACCTGGTGTGAACCAGCTCCTCCCTGAGCCAGCTGGGCAGCGGCTGACCCATCCTGTACAGCAGCTTGGACAGCTCAATGTTGTGATCCCTGTAGTAATCCCTGAGGAACGCCTGGGACTGATCGGGGGGGAAACAAAGGAAGGAGATTGCACGTTTACAAATAAAACTGGTCTGGATTTTTTTATTCGAAAGCTGTCATCTTGTCTACCGGTCTACTACATGAGTCGCGCACAGATCATGCACTATGCGTGCACGTGCCCACGTTAAAAGGTAAGGACAATTTGGCAGGAAAACAGTTCAGCCTATGTTTAAAATAGCAGCATATGAGTTAAAATACAGTACATCTACAAATCGTTGTCGACAACAAATCGTTGTCTGCATTTAAAAAAGTAGAAGTTAACATTTTTTTCCATCTGAAACTCACTGGCCTAAAAGATTCTTCTGTGATGAACAAGTAAAAAAATAATTTTTTTGCACTGCACCCATGCTTTACCCCCCCATTTGTTTGCCTCAATTCAAAACAATCCATATGATTTATATGGTAAAATAAACAGTGAACTTAGAGTTTAAGCATCTGGCAAGAGAAAGCACTGTACTGTCCAGAAATTATGTACTGTAAAAACAGTAAAAACGCCTAAAGCTATTTCAGTGTTTAATGCGATATACTGTAGATATACTGTAGAAAAGTACAAACGCAAACATTTACCATAGAATTGTTTGGAATTGAGACAGAGTCAATGTATGATGATGATTTGTTAAGTTACAATCTATATTAGTATTGTTTTTTAAACCAAATATCAACTAGTGAAAATAGCTGATCTACAATCACACAACGCCTCTTGTGTGCCTGTATATCTGCTATTTGCTAGTTTTGTGCAACAGTCTTGTATGATGAAGCAGGGCTTTACATTATGAAAAAAAAAACTTGGAGAAACAAGGTTTCTGCCCGACAATGATGAAATGATATGTGAGAGACATCGTACCTCAGCGTCCATGTCAGGGTACCTCCGTCCTTTACTCTTTCCCAAACACTTGGTCTTCCCTCCCTCTAGCAGTTGACACCAGAAGCCTTTCTTAGGGTCAAACCTGGAGATATTGGAGGGTCAAATTTAGCAATCAATGTAAATAACTTGTTTATATGCCTTCTCTGACACATTTGGCTTTATAAAACAATCATTTAACATAGACACTCACGCTAAGATCTTGTGATAGTTGACAGCGTTGGCCAGGCCTAGAAACTTCTGGATTTTATCCATGACTGAGGCCGGCTCAGTCTTCAACATCTGGCCATCGAGTACCAGCAACTAGAAGAGACAGAGAATTATAAAGAATTAGATATTCTTTATAGAACTTAACCAGTACAGAAAGGACGGACACACACACACACACACGCGCACACGCACACGCACACGCACACACACACACACACAATATACCTGTATACACATACACACTCCTTTGACTCCAACAAACCAAAATCGCACCCTTTCTTTTCAATCTATGAATTCAATACTGAACAAACTGACTAGACATGAAAACACACAGTGTTTTGTGTTCTGGGAGCGTGTTCAGAGCTCTGTGCTCTAAGAGTGTTCAGAAGCTTAGTGCTCAGTGGGTCTAAGAGCATTAAGAGTTCAGTACTCTGAATTTCTTTTTTAGAGTCGGTATTTCTGAACAACACAGCCCTCAGTGAGATCTGATGCTCTGGGAGTGAATTCACGAAGGCACCCCATGTCCTAGGCTCACAAAGAAAGTGAGTGAAAAAGCTTACAGCTTACAAATACAGTACCTGGCTAGAGTGGTAGTGGTTGAGCCAGCGCTCCATATGGATGGCGTACCAACCCGGTACCAGGCAGCGGTTCTGGAGCACCCGCAGTTTGATGGGAGTGTTGTGGCCCGCTGTGATGACGTTGTGGAAGGAGTACTTCAAGGCCACTGGGTCATCGTGGGCTCGCTGGTGCTGTGGGACAGGAAGGACAGTGTTGCAGTGGTGGTGTCTGACACTGGACGGATGCGTCGCTAGATTTCAACATTACATTTAACGTATACAACAGGCATCGGGATAACAGTCTGAATTGCTATACACTTAAAACATAAACGTTTCTTTTCAGACAGTGCTATATGCAAGAGCAGCGGCTACGGTAAGGTCAGTGATAATTATTATGGATAATTATGGATGTGCATGCTTGACGGTACACAATAGTGTTTAGTGCTCTTTTATAAATATAAGGATGTTAGAGTTGAGCATTCTTGACAAAACACAATGCTATGCCAAAGTTCATAATTTGTGTTTTTATTTTTGAGAGCACTCACTTGAAGGTAAATTAAAATGGCCTACTTATCAGTTCTTGTATTCTGTATTCAAGCAGCAAATTTGACTAATAGTGAAGTGAAGTGAATCACAAATTTCTGTTATTCAGAATTCAGGGTTGAAATGGTCTAACTGCTAACTAACAGTACAAAATACCAGATCTACGCTGCGCTGTGAGCTTGTATATCTGCTATTTTTCAATAGTTAAAGCACAAAATAATGTGTAATAATGCGTTCCCAGTCTAAAGGCCCTTTTCCACCGGCAGCGATAACGATGACGATAGCCATAAAATATCACAGCGATAATTATGCCTTCACATTGATGTCCGATAAAGTTATCGGACATCAATGTGAAGAGGCGCTAATTAACAGCCGCTCGCTCAGAGCGCACCTCGAGCTGTTTGTCAGAGACCCAGTTCCATATCACTGTGATCTTAACCACATCGTTGTTGATCCTAACGATGTAGTTGTCGGCTATCGTTGTCTTTATCGGTGTTGGGTGGATGCTGCCGATCCACTTCAATTGAAAACCCACTTTTTTAAATCGTTATCGTTATCGCTGCCGGTGGAAAAGAGCCTTAAATGGGTTTAACCCGCTCCCCCCATGAAGAACATTCATGGCGTGCCCGCAGTGAATCCTTGTACCCAGTGCATCATAATACAAGTTTTTCACAAAAGTAACTCGGACCAGGCTGCAGAGAAGATGGCAGACCTCCATTGTTGACAGTAATTCACGTGACTTCAGCAGTAGAAGGTTAAATCACATGATGAACAATAGTTCCCTTTAAGCAAGAAAGAGGCCATGCAGTTGCTCAATATTGATTCATTTCATACTTTCAATAGTGTGTTATGTTGGATCATAATAAAACCACCAACGCGTTGGTATCCTCAACACTCCTTAACTAACAGCACCCTCTGGTGCCTGGATAATTGTGCAGCCTCTTTTCTTGTCAACAATATTCTGAGCATACATTTCAAATCGTTGTCGACATTATGTAGACCAATTTACTTCCATTGTCAAGTACAATGTGCAATTTCAAATAATATCTCCCTTGACAGATTATAAATAAATTAGATTGTCATTTATATTCCCACCGTAGTGGTATGCAATTTGGATGGCGCTTAGTCGACAGGCTTTAAACCTGCTTCTTTCTGCGTGCCTGCCTTGTTTTCAAGTGCTGTAGAAAATATTGCATTTGTTGTAAAACTATTCTTTAGATGAAGCAGCTGAGCAGCTTCCAAGTCGCTCCATATTACAGAGCCACCACCAGACAGTTTTTAAATAATACTTCATGGTGACATATCTCAATAGACAGTTCAGCAGTCCATCATTAACTCCTATACTGCGGCGGTATTCTTGAGCTCAATGAGATCCAAGATAAAGATCAATGATTCTGAGCCTTTAACTGATGTTCTGAGCTACACAATAAGGCAGGATGTATTCATTAGAGATGCGCTTTCATCCTCAATAACCCTGGCTAACCTTGGATTGAATAGATCTAATACTTGCCAGTAATGCGTGCCTCATTTCATTTCTGACTATTTCATCGGGTCTTCATATTTTCTTTCTCAGCAATTTAATTTGCTGTTGTGATACAGACTAACTCTGAAATTCTGCCACTCACTGGAGAATTAAAATCTTTGTATTTCTGTTTTATAGCCTCCAAATTACACTATATTATCTTGTCTTACATCCAAGTTTTTTTGTAATAACTACAACAAATGGAATAAATAAGAGACACCAGCTTGAAAGTGGTAAAAGAAATCAGGACAGGACATCGGCTGCATAGTTAGTTACCAATAGCCTACTGATGTCAAGTAAAAAAAAAAGTGTCAGATATGTGCGTCAGGCCCTATTGGAGACGCACCTGGTACCAGGAATAGGCCCTGTCTGCTGGATTGATCAGGATGGTGACGATCTTGGCTTTGGGCAGAAGAGCTGCAGCCCGCTCTGCAGCCACCTCAGAGTCAAAGTAGTTGGCACTCTTCTCAAAGTAGTAGTCTGAACTGGTGTTGGAGGGCAGGGGGAAGTATTCCATATACCTGGTAGAATCCAATACAAACACAGAAAGGCATTACAGACTGATACAATTTGTTCTTGAGCATTTCTTTCTTTCTTCTTTTTTTACTGCACACCCTTTCTTTCTTCAGTCGGTGACTTTTAACTCATTCAATACCAATGATGAGACATGACAGATTTCTTTATTTCATTTAATTCACACTAGGCAGGTGTTTATCGGTTCAAAAGGTTCTTGTTTTGACCGGAAACCGGTTCAAACCGAGTATGAAAGAAAACAGATCTGCATTGGGTCCCAGGTTAAACTTGAGTTTGTAGCCGTGGAGCACTTGGTCACGTTAGCATGGATTTTCTTTTTGATCGGATCGTGCACGATGGACACGCGGCGAGTCCGGCGACCACTTTAAAACGTAAGAAAAATGAAAAATAAACAGGATAGTTTGGTTAAATATTCCAGGAATAAATGAGTTAATGTGCCATGAAGGTTGTGATGGTATTCAGATTTCATTTCAGATCAAAACTAGACAAAGTGCTTCCCACAACTTGAACCAGAGAGGATGGAACAAATATAATTGCGACCGAATTAAGCCCATATCTAACAGGACTTCAAATGGGAATGACCATACAGTATATGGAGGAAGACAGCCCATATCTGTGTGGCTGGTTCTACAGACGGGGATCTCCATATATGGGCATAAAAGGGATTGTATGTAGGATGTCAGATGTCATAGACGTCACAGGGCTTTCACATAACGAATAACAGAGTAAGCATGTTTGGGCGCTCTCTGATGATCGATGGTTACCGCCTGAAGACATCAAATTTTCCCTTGCCAAGGTTACATTCACCAAACGTGAATGGAGGAGAAGCATCGTTAAATGTAATTATAATCATTGTATATATATTTTTTACCAGTCAATCCCTCTGTGATAGTTGTGTCCATTGAAGAACTGGATCTCCTCAAAGGTCTCCTTGCTGGGGTAATTACTGGTCAGGTCAGGATGCATGCCCAGGAACAGGTAGAGGGCTGTTGTCCCTGGAAAATGAGACAGAGATGGACACATGTATCAACGAGTGGAGGAGGGTTAAGGTGCCAGGTGGGGAAAAATAGGTAAAGAGCAAGAGATATAAGAGACATAATGATGATATCTCTTTAAATGACAATATAGCAAACTTTTGTAAATCTTTGCTTCTAGGGGAGTCCCTGGAACAAAAATATTTTGAGATGGGGTCTGTGGTCAAATACATATATTTCTAGGGTTCTTGACAATAAAAAAAGTTTGAGCACCACTGACATACTGTAGAAACATGTCTAACAGGTTTTTCAGAAAACCGTAGAAGACATTTTTAGGTATTTTACAGGCTTAAATGGATTAAAAAAAATGCCTCAAAGAAGCAGACTCTAAATTATTTTCATCCTGTTGCCAGGAGGGGGTGCTGCTGCTCCGTCTCACCTGTCTTCTGAGGACCAATGACAAGCAGCTTGGGAAAGCGGTCACATGTTTTCTCTTTGGACCAAATGTCCTTGTGCCTTTTGTCCTCACAGGGATCCTATAACCACAAAACAAAAAAAAGGAGATGAAAATGTTGAAATAATGAAACACAAAAATGTAAACCATCAGAGGATTTCAGGAGGGCAACCAATAATTTACTCTTCTTTTTCTCCCTTTCAATCCCAACAGACCAGATTGTAAACAAACGTGTATTTCCGGGAGATTTTCACAACATAGAACAAAGTGTCCAGAAGAACATTAGCCATGACTAGTTTGTCAACTAAATTATTATATATTTCTAATAGTCAATAAATATCATTAAGTGTCTTCCAGAAATAAGGTTAATGAACTGTTCCAATGCGACGCTGTCGTTGTCATCTACCCAGAATTAAATGGTTGGTTGTGGTGATGTCATTGATTTGGTCTAAATAGCCATCATGCCAATCCCCCTCATGTAGTCCCTGTCAATGTTGCCCCCTACTGGTTGGTCTTGAGGAGAACATAGATAGACCATAGACTATTGGTTCTCAACCTGGGGGTCTCCAAATCATTTGGGGTGGGGGGTCCCCAGATGATCAACTTAATGTGCATCATTGTTTGTTTTCTCACTCAACAGTAAACAAACCAACATAAAGTTAAGTGTATAAAGGGTATCTGCACATTTCTAAAGTGACTATTTAAGGACTTTTTAATACCTCTAAAATTACAAATTAAACATTGGCCAAATTGTCAAAAGGCAGAAATTGTGAAAATAGCTGATCTACATGCTCACAACGCCTCGCAACGCAAAGCGTTGTGAGCATGTAGATTGGCTATTTTCACAATAGAACCGTGTTATACAAAATGTAATGCCTCAACTCAGTTAGTGCTCGTCAGGGTGGGGGGGTCCCCAGTTAAAATATGATTATTTGGGGGGTTGCGGACTGAAAAGGTTGACAACCATGTGTCTCCTTCCACATTGCGATGTCACCGGAGGCTTTAGTATGTATCAGCACAGTCAAAGCAAAAGAATGAGCAACATTTGTTAAAGGCTGAGGATACACTGCAGAGTTTGTTCTCAAACAATCCCCAAATATTTATCTTCATCTCGTCAAAATAAACATACATAAAATGTCACATTATAATTTGGTTTTTCATGGAAATCAAAACAGAGACTTAGCCATTTTAATTGAAAGCATGCTATGTAAATATTGTTCAACAAGACTGTGTAAGCATACGGTTAAGCCAGACATGTATACATCCCAGTGGGGATGTATACATCCCAGTGGGGATATGTGTAGATAAATTATATTGAATGTACGCAAATAAATTAATTATGTGTGTAACAAAATGTTACCAATCCCATAGCCTGGAAGAACGATTGCTCTGCTACTGTCTCGTTTTTCGTTAGCCCAACCAAGGATTGCGCATTCTTATAAGATCCAAACTTTGTGTTTCTCCACTGGCATTTAGTCACGTTGCGTTTGTTTACACTCACTGTCGTCGCACAGCTGTGAGCGTCATTGCTGTCATTTTGCACACACCGGTGTCCTGTGCGTAAGTAGCAGATCTACAAGTTTACAACCCGTCGCAAAGCAACACGCTGTGGGCTTGTAGAGCTGTGCTTTTCCCTTAATAGGACAGAGGCAGGCAGCTTTTTCTTTTTGTTGTAGCCTACTGTGTTTAGCAGCACTCACTTTTGAAGTAATTGTAAACGCTGAGTATGTGAGTTCACGGTTCCACAGCAGATTAGTTATTTAATGCAAAAACCCAGTGAACCGATTAATAACTGTATAGGACCGAACCATTGACCGATTCAGGCGATATTTTGACCAATCCAGGTAAGCGCGCATCGATGCAGTCGCATCGTTAATGTTAAAACCGATAATCCATTCATATCGATAATTTCCAACACCCCTACTAAACAACATGTTGCGGGTTCGAGTCCCGTTCCCGACGACCTTTGCTGCGTATCACTCCCCATCTCTCTCCCCATTTCCTGTCAATCTACTGTCCCATTTTTTTTTTTATTTCTCCCTTTTTTCCTGACTATATCTACTGCATAGTACTGTGTTCTATCCGGCTGTCATTCAATGTTATATGAGATGCTTCAATGGTTTCCTATGGAAATAAGCTTAAGTCTTTTCTAGGATCTCCTTTTAGTAGACCTTGTACCAGTGAACTGCACCGTCATGAAACTGTACCTAAATAAAAGTCTTCAATCAATCTTCAATCAATAAAGGGCACAAAAGCCTAAAAACTAATCATACAAAATTTTAAAAACACACACACACACACACACACACACACACACACACACACACACACACACACACACACACACACACACACACACACACACACACACACACACACACACACACACACACACACACACACACACCTCGCAATATAGAATTACCATAAAAAAAAAGAAGCTGTGACATGGTGATATTTCTGGGGGTCTCACCTGCCAGAGGGGGTCTCTCTCGGAGGGGAAGAGGCTGAAATACTTGTGGGCCAGCTGGATGGGAGGCAGGGTCTGCAGCTTCAGGTTGGTCCACGTCTGGACAAACTTCACCAGACTCTTAAAGGTGTACAGGCCCAGGCGGTCGTTCCCATAGTTGGACAGGTGGGTCATGAAGATGCTGATCTGAGGACAGGACGGAAAGGTGGAGCATGAAGTAAGGCAGTGGTTCTCAACATGTGGGTCGGGATCCCCAGGAGGGTCCCCACATTTTTTTGAGCGGTCCCCAGATGATTAGCTTAAATGTGCAACAGTGTTTTCTCTCTCAACAATAAACAAACCACCATGAAGTTTAAGTATATACTGGGTTTATGCACATTTCTAAAGTGACAATTTAAGGACTTTTTAATAACTCTAAAATGACAAATTAAACATTAGCCAAATTGTCAAATATTAGACAGAAATTGTGAAAATAGCCGATCTACATGCTCACATGCTCCCCAGTTAAAGTATGATTTTTTGGGGGTTGCGGCCTTTTCATGTCAAGGACCCCCTAATTGACTCTTATTAGCCCGCGGACTCCCATTTGAAAAGATACGCCAGGGACCCGCATAAGATTTTGACATGCATTAATAAGCTACAGACCCCCATTTAATGGCATTTCTCTCTGAGACCCCAATGTAAATAGTAAAATCTATGTTAATTTAACTCAACAAATGGAACCTAACGGGTCCATTTGGTTTCATTTGTACACACAAACCCATAAGAGTCAATTTGGTTCATGACTATCTATCATTTAGCTGGGGACGCCCCCTGGTACTCCCTCAAGGACCCCTGGGGGTCCCCGACCCACTTTGAGAACCAATTTTTGCCTACAAGGACACTATCTTGCGCAAAACAGGGACGCCAAGTTAAAAGTGGTTAAAGTGAATGCGACGGGAACTTCACACCCAGGTGTATGTTCGTTTAACGTACGGGATTGAGGAGCACAGTGAGGAACAGTTCTCCCCCGTTGATGAGCTTGTCCAGTTCATTGGGACTGCCGGGGTAGTCTTTGTAGAAGATGGTGTGCGTGAAGAGACCGCATGTCTGCCTGGGCAGCACCTGAAATATGAACACAGAAATACAGATCAACAAAGTGCACACATACTAGGGATGGGATGATATGAGAATGTCATATCACTTTGACATTATGATTATTGTGACAAAATAAATCGCGATTTATGATGTTATCGTGATAATCAAAATCCATTATCCTGGGGCGGAACATTTGCCAAAAAATTGCAGATCTACAAGCTCACAGTTGTGAGCTTGTAGATTGTCTATTATTTGGCAAAGACATTTAATAGAGTGAAAAAAAAGACTATCAAGTACATATATTATAAGTAACTTTTATCACTTATAGAGGGTTTAAGTGGTACCGGATATGCAGCTCGGCAAATAAAAGGTGAATTGATCCCAGTGCATGACGGAGGACGATATCACGATAAATAAAATCTCCACGATACGATTATCATGAGTGTTTTTGATCACAATAAAATCGCTTATCGTACCATCCATAACAAACACACACACTCACACACTCACACACTCACACACTCACACACTCACACACTCACACACACACACACACACACACACACACACAGCTGAATACAGAGCAGTCAATACCCAAGCCGATCCCACACACATCGTTTGCTTTCAATAACGGTCATATTATGCTGCTCATCTAGCCAAGGCAAACCTCTTATCCACTCTGAGTCTATATGGAAATTCATGGAAATGCGTTTACAGTTTGGAGCGTCTGGGGAACTGAATATCAATCATGGGTAAGCAGTGGAGACTGTCCAAACTGTTGTCCTTGAGATAGAGATTCTGAATGAAGAAACGCAGCCACTACAAAGGACCTGGACTGAGGCCTCATTATTCCCTATCAGTACAGAAGGTCATGGTGAAAGCCTGAGGAAATATTTCAATGTTTTACATTCTCTTGTTTTTGAAGTGAGCTTTAGTTAACTTGTGAAATGTTTGATATGACCTCAAAAACTAGCCTAGTAAACGACCAACTTCCGTTCTCCAGGAGGATTCTTGCGAGAAACAAATGAAATGGTTTCCGGAAGAGGGCGGGTACGAGGCTACTCAAAAACAATGCTTTAAGAGAGGCAAAATAAAACAGTTTTCGTCAACTATTAAAATGTATGAGAATGAACATTCCCCAGGTACTGTATCCTAAAGCTTTGTTTAGGTGTGTGTGTTTGAGGGGGAGGGGCATTAGGTTACACAAGCGCTGCCAAGCTAAACAAAAGCCACCATTTTCACAATGTTGACATTTCAGTGATTGGCTTTGTACAAGCATTTGCCATCTTCTTGCCAGCATTGTTTGTCAGTCATCATTGTGGTACTGAAGTCACACAATTACATGTGACAGGGCTGTTTGATACCATGCGGTTGACTAAACTACTATGGGAGATGATGACAGCTTTCTTGAGGCCTTGGTTATTGCCACATTGATGTAAATACAAGCAAAATGTGTCACAGTAGCTCGGGAGGGGGTGGGTCAAAGGTAGGACGATTGAAAATGATTGACACCAACAATGAGATATTGTGAAAAACTATTGTGATTTGTCAGAAATGGACAGATAGAGAATGGATTGTGGACGGCTGCAGGAGTTGGAGGGGAGAGTGAGCAAAAGAGAAGAACAAAACTATAAGCTGAAACAAGAAAGCACAGAAGAGGAAACTAGACCAGCCAGAGCAGCAAGACACAGTGGTGTAAAGTAACTAAGGGATATTTTGGTAATTTTATCATCTAATCAGGCCTTTGTGAGCACCCTGGACAGTTTTTAATTTGCTTCATTCAGTATTTAGATATTTGATATTCATTTCATCAGACATTCCCCGCCCAGGGCCCCTTCCTGTACAAACCCATTGTAGCTTCAAACTCCATTTTAACCATGATTAAGTCATTGAAAACACCCATTCTTTTTTCTGGTCACTCATACTACCCTCCAAATACGTGAGCTGGTCGTGTTTTTTGGATAACATTTTTCATTAAAAAAAGAAAAGAAAAAAAAGGAAAATGGAGAAAATGTAATAAAATACAAAATGGTATGATTCTGTACCAAAGAATACACCTTCATGCTGTCACTAATCACATGACTCCGCTCCACAATCACCCGGTGCCAATTTACATAGTACAATGTTGAAAATTGGTGGTTTTCTCCTTTAAATAAAACATTTGAGTACTTTTCCCACCACTGGCAGTAAGACATATATATTGCAGTGTGTGGTTTCCTTACGCTGATGCCACTGTGGATGAAACCCCGTCGGAAGCGGGCAGGCTTCAGGTGGGGGTATTCCTCTGTGCTGGTCACCTTGATGCCCCACACCTTCTTCCAGGCGTCGTACAGCTGCAGATGAACAGGGTACACCCCGGAATGATGGGGAGCCACCGCATAGCCCATGTTGGTCGGGATGCCATGCTCCTGGTGATAGTCAGAGAATATTATCAGAACAAGGTCAAATCTGTGGGGTTTATGGGGTGATTGTTGAGTCAGAAATGCAAGGAGAAGATCTATCACATGTAGGAAGACAGGCTTGTGATGCAGAAGGGAGAAATCTTCAGAGAGCACGCAGTAGTGTGTCTGGGGGCACTGAAAATTACATTAATTCCCTGAAAATGTCACTACACTTAAACAACACTGAACCAAAGTACAAATTATTATGATTTATGTTTTACCCAAACCTATGATAGATCTCCCCCTGGCGTCAATGAGCTGCATGCTAAATGCCTAAACTGGGAATCGATTCCACTGGCCTTCAAACACTAGGGCGAGTGCATCGATGCCTGCTGACTCACCATGGCAAACCTCTTGTTGAGCAGCATCTGCTCGGCCAGCACAGACTGGTTGTGGAAGAGGTGAGGCTGCATGTGGCTCCACATGTGGGGGAACCACCAGAACTCCTTCACGTAGGACAGCAGCAGGTCGTCTCCCAGGTCCTCCTCGTCCGAACCTTCAGGTACACAGGCCAGCAGTTAATAGACAGTTAATAATGTTAATTTTTAATGGTGTAATGCTGTAAAGCAGTATGACTACGACTGCCACTTATTTACCAAATTTAGTTTGTCTTGTCTGACCACCATGTATGTTTCAATACCACAACTATGAAGTCCATTTGTCTATCATGTCGATTTATTTCCACTGTAAGGCTGGGCAATATATCGAAAATGTATCGATATCGAGGAATCATCATGCAAGGTATACATATCGACGAAGACGGCTTGAAATTAGGTATTGTTGTATGTGTCAAATTAATTAACAGACACACTGTGCACACACGTAGCAGTCCAACCAGGTGTGGTTATTTCAATAAAATCATTGTTGGAAAATGGAAAGGCGGCGTTTAATTTCTTTATTATACTAGCCCTTACCCGTTCAAAGATATGAGCTCCAAAATGATGTGCAGTGTGTGGGTTATGGGATGTGCACTGTGCATACAGTATATGAGGGATGGAAAGTAACTTTAACTGGTGCTTGCATGATAATATGTAGGAGCATCAATGTAAGAAATACCCGTTTCGTTTAATGGCCCCCCCCCCCCACCCCTAGATGCAGAATAGATTAGCCTCAAGCTAGATGCAGAATAGATAGTAGCTACACCATAAAAATGCTAATATACAGCATACGATTTGTGAAAGTGACAAACGGGCTTCACAGTTATGTTAGGTGTGTTCATATGCTAATTGTGATGCGATTTCAGATCAATTGCTCCAGCCACTGAGGAGAAACGCTGTTTCAGACAGACAGACAGACAGACAGACAGACAGACAGACAGACAGACAGACAGACAGACAGACAGACAGACAGACAGACAGACAGACAGACAGACAGACAGACAGACAGACAGACAGACAGACAGACAGACAGACAGACAGACAGACAGACAGACAGACAGACAGACAGACAGACAGACAGACAGACAGACAGACAGACAGACAGACAGACAGACAGACAGACAGACAGACAGACAGACAGACAGACAGACAGACAGACAGACAGACAGACAGACAGACAGACAGACAGACAGACAGACAGACAGACAGACAGACAGACAGACAGACAGACAGACAGACAGACAGACAGACAGACAGACAGACAGACAGACAGACAGACAGACAGACAGACAGACAGACAGACAGACAGACAGACAGACAGACAGACAGACAGACAGACAGACAGACAGACAGACAGACAGACAGACAGACAGACAGACAGACAGACAGACAGACAGACAGACAGACAGACAGACAGACAGACAGACAGACAGACAGACAGACAGACAGACAGACAGACAGACAGACAGACAGACAGACAGACAGACAGACAGACAGACAGACAGACAGACAGACAGACAGACAGACAGACAGACAGACAGACAGACAGACAGACAGACAGACAGACAGACAGACAGACAGACAGACAGACAGACAGACAGACAGACAGACAGACAGACAGACAGACAGACAGACACTCACTCACTCACTCACTCACTCACTCACTCACTCACTCACTCACTCAGACATTCGCAAAATTATAGTATAGATGTGTACTGTGCAGTGTGCATGCATGGATATGCTATTCAATATCTGGGTTAGACAGGCAGTGGACCTAAAGCTGACTGACAGACTGACAGCCGGTGGAGGTTTTGATAGTAACTGCGACCTGACGGTCACAACAACATAATCAAATATCGAAGGTTTTCCTCATATCGCCCAGCCTTACTGTAAAGCATGTTCAGGGGGGGGGGGGGGGGGGGGGGGTAGAAGTGAATAGAGAGAATAGAGAACAGAAGTAAATGTAGGATGGAATCGGGTTCAGATGAGAGTGAGACACAAGAACGAGATAGGAGATTGAGATAGAATGAGTGATGGCTAAAGAAAAGAAAATAGAGAGCATGTGAAAACTTGTTCTTCAACTACAGATGTACGGGTGCTATCACAATCGGTTTGGTGCCATGCTTTTTATCTGTGCTGAGACTGAATAAACAGGGGGCTCTCAAAAAAGGCCACAACATTTTACCGGCATGGAAGAATTTCCCAGAGAAGCCCAGGTTGAAGGTGAAGTTGGGTACATTAGTACGAAGCTCCTTCTGCGTCTCAAGTAGAGCCTGAGTCAGAGAACACAGTAAACAAGTAAGTCAACACACATATATACAGTATATATAGTATACAGTAAACGTCCATGATTATGCAATGCTTAGATAGCATGGTATTTAGACTGATGCTAGGTTCAGTGTGCACCTGGTATCCTTTAGTGCAGTGGTTCTCAAACTTTGACATTTGAAGGTCTCCCCTAAACTTTGACAGTGTACAAATGGAACCAAATGAACCCGTTCATCATTTGGTTCCATTTGTACACTGTCAAAGTTACAGACTTGTAAGGGCCAATTTTGACCCCCATAAAGTACCCTAGAGAGTCCCTGAAATCCACTTTGAGATGATTATTTTGATAGTATATTGTTTAGACTGGGCTAGGTCCATAGTTGACATGTGATCCTACTTTAAGAGGCACTACACTGTCTCTCTGCTTTTGATGTGTTTACCTTGCTTTATTGTAAGTCGCTCTGGATAAGAGCTATATGCCTAAATTGTAAACGGGCACGTTAATGAGAACGCACACCCTCCCACAGGCACGTTCACACTTTGTGTGGCATTTGTGTGGATGTGCATGTACGTGCGCAATCAACACATTTCTATTCTGGACGTTTCTTTTGGAGCGCCACGTCAACATTGACCCCCAAGTTGCTTCAGTCGCTCTCCTCCGTTGTTTTTTGATTCTTTGCTCTCCTCTGATTTGGGTGTTTGTTTCATTTGACTGGATGATAATCCACACACGCACACACACACACTCTCTCGCTCCCCTCCCTCAGGCTGCGATTCATTCTTCCAAGCATTTGTGCTGCCTGCCAGTGAGAAATCCTTGATGCCTCTTTCCCCAAGTTTCTCTCTACCCCCTGCCTGCATGTGAGGAGGAGGGGGGGGGGGGGGGGGGGGGGGGGGGGTCTGTTCCACTCAAGAGGGGGACGCAAGAAGGAGTTCTCATTCTTTGTATGTCTCGAGGCACATTGAAATATTCATGGCCACTGAGCTTCTGTGACAGTATGAGCACTGGAGTCTGTCTGCTTTGAGGCATCCTGGGACGGAACCATTCAGGAAGAAAGAGACTGGTTTTAAAACCCATTTAGGCCTAGAAATGATTGAATGCTTTAACCAGTGAAAAATAGCAGATATACAAGCTCGCAGCGCGGCACTCGGTGCCGCGCTTGTAGATCTGCTATTTTTGAAAAAGTCGTGAAAATGTGTGCAAATCTTTGAATATATGTATTTTCAAAGCGAACGGTTGTAACTCAAATTTTGCTTCTGGGGGGTCCCTGGAACTACATATTTTGAGATGGGGGTCCGTGGCCAAATACATATCATTTTGGTGGTCCTTCACATGAAAGGTTTTGAGAACCACTGACATAGCAGTCTCTTGAGAACAGACTAACTGAGCTCCAGTTAAGTGAAAAGGACCTTTTCTTTGACGATGGCTGGCCAGATTGCTGACATAGAAACATAGGTTTTTTCCAAAAATCTTAGAAGGATTCAAAAGACGCTTATAGAATCGGGTCAAAATACTAATTTTCACGATTTTTCAAAAATAGCAGATCTACAAGCTCGCAGCGCGGCACTCGGTGCCGCGCTGTGAGCTTGTATATCTGCTATTTTTCAATAGTTAAAGCATAACACATTGCGTCATAATGTGTTCAGGCCTAAATGGGTTAACTGGCAGGACGACGGCACATGGGTGTTTGGGGGACAACAACCGATGTTTCTGGTCTCTTTATTTCTGGTTAGGGACGCCCTGGCTGGCTTGTTCACATCCCACATGAACTGCTTCTGGACCATGTACTGCTGCTGTGTCTGAGTGAAAAGGAGAGGACCGTCTGCTGACTTTTTATGACAAGGCCATAGGTAAATTTTTTATCTAGAGCAGAGATTGTCAACCTTTTTCATTGCCAAGGATCCCTAGTTGAGATGCATTAGGCCACGGATACCAATCTACGGACAACATTTTGCATTTTTATCATGAAAAGACAGACTAATAGTTTATTTATTTATTTTTATAGAGAGATGGGGAGTGACACGCAGCAAAGGCCGTTGGGATCGGGACTACATTGAGCCTACTTTCCCAGACCGCTAGGCCATCGGTCCAGGCCGCCTATAAATAGTTCTAATTCTTATCTATATCTTGTTTTAGCAAATCTCTTACGTTACACCAACATTGATCTTGTGACCCACTTTTGTTGTTATTAGTAAAGATCACCATTTCCGGCTTCCGGGAAGATGGCGGATGGAGTAACAGCCTGAAAAGCAAGCTCCCCGATAGTCGGAAAATAAACTATGCAAAACAACATGTAAGATAAAAACATTAAAAAAAAGTGTGTGGAAGAAGCTAGGGCGACTCTAGAACCGGTAAAAAACACATAGTGGTGCTTAAAAATAAGTATTTGAGAGAAATAAGAAGAAGCTAAGATGGCGACAGCCGAGCAAATGGCGGAGGTGATCAGAGGACTCGCTGACATCAAACAAAACATGGAAACTTTTAGACAAGAAGTGAGACAAGACTTTGTAAAGCTGAAAGAAGAAATAAGGAGAGAGAACCAAGAAGAAATAAGGATACTAAAAGAAGAAATGGACACGCAGCAACAGAAGGTGAGCGGAGAGATGGAGGAACGAAAAGCGGAGATAGCGGAGGTCCAAAGCCGAGTGTTAGCAACGGAGGAGTGGCAAGTAGAGGCGAGCGAGTCGGTAGAATACCTGGAGGATCGGGTGAGGAGACTACAAGAAAGGCTGCTGGACATGCAATCGCGGCAAATGAGAAACAATATAAGGCTGTTCAATTGTCCAGAAACAGCAGAAGACGGGTCAAACATGGTTGACTTCATAGAGCAACTGATGTGGGCTGAACTCGACCTACCAGAGGACACGGAGCTACAGATCATGCGAGCCCACCGAGCCCTGACGCGAAAACCTCGGGACGACGCGGCTCCCCCACGCTCGATCATTATCAACTTCCACAGATTTGATGTAAAAGAGTTGGTTCTCAGAAAGGCGTGGGCTAAGGAGATAAAGGTGGCCGGGAAGAGGCTCGGATGGGACCATGACTACCCACCAGAAGTGGTCAAACTTAGGAAGGAGTACGTGCCACTTAAACGGCTGTTAAAACAAGAAAAAATCACGTTTCAATCCCCATATACAAAGCTAAGAGTCCAGTGGGACGACGGAACGAAGGTGTATACGTCCGCGGCAGAAGCAGCGAGGGATATCCGAGCTAGAGGCTACAGGGAGAGGACAACTCCGCGGACGCGGGCACCAGAATCGACGGCGGGGGACGTGGAGGCGGCGCTGGGCGAGGAGACGACGCAGGATACGGAGAAGATGCAGGATGAGGAGGCGCAGCAAGAAACGGGAACGGAGATGACGGCTGACACGGCGATGGAGAAGGACAGACGAAGGAAGGAAAACGTGGAGAGATGGCAGCGTGTGTTTGAACAGTCAAAGAATTGGCACAGTGGCCCCCAGCTTGTGCGCCTGAGGACACCACCACCGCCGCCACCACCACCACCATCAACGACACCACCAACAACGCAGACACGGGTCGTAGACCCGGCGGCGGGGGACGTGGAGGTGTCGCTGGAGACGGGAGCAGAGACGACAGGCGAGGCGGCGATGGACGAGAGACGGAGGAAGGAGGAGGTAGAGAGATGGCAGCGAGTATTGAGGAAGAAGACGGGAGAGAAAAGTGGAACGGTGGAAAAAGTGAAAGAAAGAGACAAGAACAGATAAAAAAGTGAGTGCGGGCACCGCATGCTATGGGAAAGAAAGGACAAGGGGAATCTAGAGTTGCAATAGAAGCATATTTGAATGACAGACGGGACCGACGAGGGGATGTTTAGTTTAGGGGGATTGTGTAGTTTTTGATATGTTTGGTGTTTTTTTTACTCTTCTGTGTAGTTGGCTAGACGCTGGAAGGACCCAAGAGTAGGGAATATTTTCAGGTCTAGAGAGGGGGCCCTGTCCATGATGGGGACAAACCCCTCAGTTTAGTTAGAGAGGGTAGGGGGTAGTCGCCCCTAGGTGGAAGTCCTGTGTGTGTGTGTTTGTGTTAGTGTAGTAGTTTGTTTGTGAGTGCGTGTATGGCATGACATTTGGATGTTAACATTATATTGGACATAAACAGGTAGAACAGATGAGGGGAGATAAGTGAATAACTGATGGTTAATATTATGGGAATTATTTGAACAAAGGATGGTTAACAAGATGTGTATAGTGTCAATGAATGTAAATGTGATTAACTCTCCAGTATAAGGAGAAAGGGTGTAACGACGGACATGATGGTGGAAATGTTCTAATGAAAATGAAGATGGACTTGTGAAAAGGAAAAGAGAAAAAAAGGGAAAAAATAAGACAAAAAAGTAAAGCCTGTATATGAACAGTATGATGATGATTAATGTGAAGAGATGATGGATGCCATGGTGTATTTGTTTGTGTGAAAAAATCAATAAAAATTGAGTGAAAAAAAAAAAGATCACCATTTCCATCTATACTATAATTTTGCGAATGTCTGAGTGAGTGTCTGAGTGAGTGTCTGAAACAGCGTTTCTCCTCAGTGGCTGGAGCAATTGATCTGAAATCGCATCACCATAAGCATATGAACACACCTGACATAACTGTGAAGCCCGTTTGTCACTTTCACAAATCGTATGCTGTATATTAGCATTTTTATGGTGTATCTACTATCTATTCTGCATCTAGCATGAGGCACATCTATTCTGCATCTAGCTTGAGGCAAAATGTTTAACCAGCTCTGTGTGTGTGTGTGTGTGTGTGTGTGTGTGTGTGTGTGTGTGTGTGTGTGTGTGTGTGTGTGTGCAGGCAGGCGGGTGTGTGTGCAGGCGGGTGGGCGGGCGGGCTGGGGGGGGGGGGGAACAGTATCTCTGTAGCCATTAAACGAAACAGGTTTCTTACATTGATGCTCCTACATCATGCAAGCACCAGTTAAAGTTACTTTCCATCCCTCATATACTGTGTGCACAGTGCACATCCCATAACCCACACACTGCACATCATTTTGGAGCTCATATCTTTGAACGGGTAAGGGCTAGTTTGGCTAAACGATAGACCATCAGCATACTACGTATGAACCTAAGTAGTCAGCCTGTATTGTGCAGCATCAAATAAATAATTTCACTTTCACTCAAACACATCAATATGCACGCCCATGAGCAATGGCTAAGTACTGCGAAGCAGAAGCAATTGGGTACCGGTCCCTGAATGGTCAGAACTGAAATACCAATAAGCTCCTGGACAAATGGTGCTGCTACGGGTATTTGACAGTCAATTCATTCTAACAAAATGTAAAAGGAAAAAAAGAAGAAGGCTTTGCTGGGGTGGGCCGCTCTGGTATACTAACTGCTGTCTAGGTATATATAAGAGCCATTTTATCAAGTTTCTATTTCTATTTTCTGTCCAAGAAAACTGCAGCCTCCACAATCGATTAACTAGTGACAGCCTCCCTCTCGCTGTCCCTCCGGCCCCTGTGTGTTCACAGCACACTGTTCAGTAGCCAGTATGTTACATTAGAAGCCATGGACACAAATTGTGTTTTTAAAACAATTCTCCTTTTCTGCTTATTGTGTAATTATTCTCAGAGTTAATAGCTATAGCTCCAAGATAAATTGATCATCCCTTAGGCCAGTGGTTCTCAAACATTTCCATGACAAGGACCCCCAAATTGACACTTATTTGCCTGTGGACCCCCATTTGAAAAGATATGCCAGGGACCCCCATAAGAGGATTTTTACGGCTCTAGCAGTGATTCCCAACCCTTTTTAGTTTCAAGGAAGCCCAGTTTGACATGCATTAGGGCTACAAGACCCTGTTTAAGGGAATTTCTATCTCTGAGACCACCATTTTCATTGTAAAATGAATGTCAAGTTAACTGAAATGTACAAATGGAACCAAATGGACCACTTTTGCACACTCTCTAGTTACAGTACATACCCATAAGGGGTACCCATTTAGTTCCTAACTATCATTTAGCTGGGGACACCCTGGAACTCCCTCAAGGACCCCTGGGGGTCCCCGGACCCCACTTCGAGAACCATTATGCCTTAGGCTGAGGGACAATCACATTGTAACTGGCTAGCACAACTGCTGACATCTATGTGTGGACGTACCAAGCAATCAGCCCACCCATCAGAATCGGATAGTTTTCAGCTGTTCGCCCGTGATCCCGACCAGCTGGTCAGTCTCACAAATCCAATTCTGCGGCGGTCATATTTACACGCACGCGCAGCTGAGTGGTTCAATCGCTCAAACAGCAACAACATCATGTTGGTTGTCTGTGATTATGTTTTTTCAGTGGGAGCAGAAAGGCTGAATTGAACAGTCGAATTGCCCGGGCAACCACCGTTAAAACAAGGGAGAGGAATTTAATCAGCTCACGTGCGTTTAATTTGGTCAAATTTAATTTGGTCAAAGCTCCAGAGTTTGGGCTCTTGGCTTCTACACCCTTCGTTTACACTACGTAGAGCAGTGGTTCCCAAACGTTTTAGCTCGAGACTCAAAGGAGAAATTAGACGTTTTCCCGGGACCCAAACTAGTGAAAATATCTGCAAGCTCACAACGTGCTCACAACGTGTCGCTTGAGCTTATAGATCGGCTATTTTCACTACTTCTTAAGCATTTGTTTTCTAATTTATGGAATTTCTTGGATTTTTTGTTTATAATTCATGAATAGCTTTTTTTTGGGGGAATGTTTAAACATATATATTTTTAATAATAATAAAAAAAACTAAATGTAGGAAACAAAAAACAAAGGGACCCATAAAAAAATAAAGAAAAAGTAGTAACAGACCATTTATACCAGTAGTCCTCAAAGTGGGGTCCAGGGACTCTGTGGGTTCCTTTTGACCCTTACAAGTATGTAACTCTGACAGTATACAAATGAAACCAGTCCATTTGGTTTCATGTGTATACTGTCAGAGTTAAGGGGAGACCTTGACATTGTAAAGTTTGAGAACTACTGCTTTAGACCAAAATGCAGGTTTAAATGAAGACCCACCTTGACGTCGGGCACCTTCATGCGGGTGCCCTCCTTGCCCACGAAGATGTCGTCGATGTCCACCAGGACGTGGCGCTCCAGGGACAACGAGAGCCTCTTCCCCGTCAGGAAGGCCACAGCGTCCACAAACACCAGCTTGTGCAGCCAGAAGACCAGATTGTTGCCGAAAAGCACCCGCTGAATGCCGTCATGGAGGCCCAGGTCCTGCACCTGTGGTGGAAATTTATGTAAAAAATGATGTCTCCAAATCATTTTGGGGAGTCCCCAGATGATTAACTTAATGTTCCATGTTGTTTTCTCACTCACCAGTAAACAAACCAACATAACGTTTTAAGTTTATAGAGGGTATCTAAGCATTTCAAAGTGACAATTTAAGGACATTTTAATTCCTCTAAAATTACAAATTAAACATTGGCCAAATTGTCAAATATTAGGCTGAAATTGTGAAAATAGCTCATGTAGATCTGCCATTTTCACAATAGAACCATGTTATACAAAATGTAATGCCTCAACTCTTAGTGCTCGTCAGGGTGGGGGGGTCCCCAGTTAAAATATGATTATTTTGGGGGTCGCGGCCTGTAAAGACTGAGAACCACTGCACCAGACACACCTTCAGCTATTCTTGTGATGTTCTATATAAACAAGGGACTGGCCTGACAGTCCAGACGGACACTTGCATGTGTGTTACCTCAGAGAGCTCCGGAGACACTCTATTTGTTGTTAATAAATATATTGTTCATATTCACTCAATTCAAATTCTATACTGAAGCAGGATTCAACATTTCTACTACACACCACCGATGGCAGCAGGGCGGCGTTCTGCCCGATGGTCGCCACGCTGTCGGCAGACTGGGTCTTGGCCAGCAGCACGGGCTCGTACGTGGAGTGGTTGGACTGGAACACGGTCCAGTCGTCGCCCGGGAGCGGGCCCGGCAGGGGCTGCCCGGAGCGCGTGATGAAGAGCAGGGGCGACTTGGGGTTGACGGAGCAGTCCTTCAGGCCCAGGTTGGAGTGGAGGAAGAGGGGGAAACCCTTTAGTTGAGCGCTCAGCAGGCTGTTCTCGTTGGCCTGGTTGAAATGGACAAAAAACAGCAGGGTCAAAGTTAAAGCACGAGAGACGGACAAATTGAAAGAGACGGCCAGGCAGACATGAGGAGTAATATAGGCCACTGGTTCCCCAATCTGGCTAACCATCGTCAAACAAAAGGGAAAAAACGGCACCCTCTCTGTTCTGTTCCATCAGAGAGTCTGTTCTTGAGAGATTACTGGTTCCCAAACACTGGGCCCCTTTTATGGGTCCCTTAATTTTTGGTTCCCTAATTTATAATTACTAGAAGCTGGGCCGCCCGAAGGGCGGCCCAGCGTCTAGTCGGCGACCTGGCCAACTCGGAACAATGTAAATAGGGAATGAATGCCCCGCCCTTTAGGACCCGTTTTGACCATCTGTCTGCCTGTGTCCATTTATGCCCATATATGGAGATATCTGTATCTGTCTGTCTGTCTGTCTGTCGGCGTCCATTTTATGTCCATATATGGAGATCACTGCAGTTATAGTTCTGGGTCCATTTTATGCCCAGATATGGAGATATCTGTCTATCTGCGTCCATTTTATGCCCATATATGGAGTATCTGTCTGTGCCTCCAACTGTGTTGCAGACACAGTGCCGGTTCCCCCTTTAATGCAAACCTCATTATACCTGTTGTCATAGGACCCGTTTTGAACATCTGTTTGCCTGCGTCCATTTATGCCCATATATGGAGATATCTGTATCTGTCTGTCTGCGTCCATTTTATGCCCATATATGGAGATCTTTGACCATCTGTTTGCCTCTGTCCATTTATGTCCATATATGGAGATATCTGTATCTGTCTGTCTGCAATCCATTTTATGCCCATATATGAGGGCATTCATTTTATGCCCATATATGGAGAACGCACGTGCCCGTGGGACGAACGGTGTACGTGATGTCAGAGCCTTTTATGAAGTGATGTCACAATGAGTCAGAGCTTTTGCCGATTTCCTCCGGAACAGCCTGATGTCAACAATCAACCCCGCATAAGGAGATTCCGAACGTTTCGCGCCGGTTCGGGAAAACCGCGCGTCGGGTCGGGTCGAGACCCGGCACTGCACTCCGTGCCGCGGCGGGGAACGCGCGTGCCGAATCTGAAGCCGGTGGGATGAACGGTTCTCGAGATACGCGGATTACATACACGCAGACACGCAGAGACTTCTCGCATTTATAGATAGATTATTTATTTATTAATTATTATTTCAAAACATAAAAAAAAAAAAATATCCCCAAAAAGCTAAGATTTTCATGAATCAAAAAAAAATAAAATGATTTTAATTTCATTAGGGATGGACATCGGTATCGGCCAATATCAGAAATTGGCAGGTATCATATCAAACCGGCCAAATCTGTGATTGGCAGGTCACTGACATAAATATGCCAAAATCGGCCAATTGTATCTCTTGCACTGCACAGCATGATGCTCGGTCCTGTGAAGTAAACATTAGCAAGTAGCAGCCAGTCTACTTAGAGGCAGCCTACAGAATACAGATTGTGCCGATTACCTTTGCAATGTAAGGATATATTCCATAATCCTGTGTCAATGTCGTCTCCAAAAAGAAGGGGGGGAAAAAGCATGCGTCACCTGCTTTCCTCCTGCCTAGTCCAGACGGTCATATTAGACTGGATATTGTCTGTGATTTTGGATATTGTACTATTGTGATTGATTTGGCATTAGTGTTCTTCTAGCTTATTGGTACTCAAATTGAAGTATGTCTTGTAGGCCTACTTGGCCTGAAACAAAAGGGTATTGGAGCAACCCTATTTCCTAGTTCTTAGCTAAAGAAATCGGTATCGGAAAAATCGTTTTTGGCAGGTCAGACCTTCATAAAACCGGTGGATCGGTATCGGCCAAGAATTTTGCAATCGGTCCATCTCTAAATTTCATTAATAAATCATGAAAAATTCCATGTATTAGATAACAAAAGTCCAACAGCTCATCCGCACTGCCCGCGATGCGACACGAGCGATGAGATCTCATTAAAATACATTTGTTTCAATGAGGACTTCCTGACCTACCGCGAGCGACAACGTGTTGTGCCGCTACATCGTCCACCCCTCCTGTTTTCGCTTGCGGAGCCTCTATTTGAGCGAGGTTTCGCGGCGACGTTCATAGAGGTAAATGGCCATGTCCCGCCCCCCAAACACTTTATATTATTATTTATTTATTTGATTGGTTCAGGCTACGGCGCAACGCAATGGCCGACGCTCCGTATGCGGACAGTTTTTCGCAGCACATAGCATCGCTCGCGTGCAGTGCGGATGAGGTGTTAGAAGTAGCCGACGTACAAGCTCACAAAGCAGCGCAAAGTGGCGCGTTGCGAGCTTGTAGATCTGCCGTTTTCACTCGTTTGTGTCCCGGGCTAACGTCTTATTTCTATTTTTGGAGCTTTTAAAAAGTTTGGGGACCACTTATACAGGCAAGGCCACCCTCAAGAAAAGAACATCATCGTTGCACATTAGAGTGATGAAAGGCAGTGATGAGTTGCATTGGACGTAATTGACCAATTATGCACAAAAACAGCTTCTACCTGCTACACTCAATCTGCTCCGCTCCAAGTTTTCAGTCGCCGCGAATAACCCCCCCTGCTGTGTCCTCTGAAGATTCTCAGAGGGAGGATACAGTGATTATTCTTATCCAGACTTTCCCCCCCTTCCAAAGCCACTGCTCTCCAATTCTGTCACATCTCTGCAGGGGCGTCACACCACATTCTGGGCCCTGGGTACAAGGATTCACTGCGGGCCCCCCATGAATATTCTTCATAGGGGGAGGGGGTTTAACCCATTTAGACTGGGAACGCATTATTACGCAATATTTCGTGCTTTAACTATTGAAAAATAGCAGATCTACGAGCTCACAGCTGCAAGCTTGTAGATCTGCTATTTTTGAAAAGATTTGTGCCCCAAGTCCCCCATCTCAAAATATTTAGTTCCAGGGACCCTCCAGAAGCAAAATTTTAGTTACAAATGTTTGCTTAAAGAAAAAATATATTCAAAGATTTGCACACATTTTCAAAAATAGCAGATCTACAAGCTCGCAGCATGGCACTCGGTGCCGCGCTGTGAGCTTGTATATCTGCTGTTTTTCAATAGTTGAAGTATAAAATAACTAAGGTCCCTCCACCTTGGGCCCTAGTAACTCGGTCCCACTTCCCCCCCCCCTTATGACGCCCCTGCATCTCTGCATACTGGGACACACCAGTCTGCCGTGGCTATTGCATAATATTTCACTAGCATGACAGTGTGGGTGCCTGAGAAAACAGAGCATTATTAAGTTAACACTTTTGCCCACACTCTGAAGTGCCCACACGATGGCTATTGATTAAAAATCTCTCTTCACCCACTGTGATCTACAAACACTACCGGATAGTTGGTGGAGCCGAAACTGTGTGTCTTTGTCATGATTCCCAGATATGCCCACGTCTTAAATCCCATCAGCAGGACTCTGAACTTTACCTCCTCCCTTCCCCACCTCCCCACGTCTCCTTCTATATTCTCTCCATCTCTCACAGTTGGTGATTAAAACCGTGACCACCTGAAAACTGGCCTTGGGCAAGCCGGCTCGGCTGGGGATTACCGACAGGGAGGGAGAGAGAGAGAGAAAGAGAGAATAAAATGAACAGCCAGGGGGACTAATACCAGGGAGGAGAGAAAAAGAGACCGAGGTTGGGAGAGGAAAAAGAAAGGAGAACAGGCCAGAATGAGAAAGGGCAGGGAAAGAAACTAGATATAGAGAGAGAGAACATGAGAGAAGAGGGAGAAGCAGGCAAGTATTTCCAACCTTGTGAGTCCTGTCTCCAGTGGTTCCCAAACTTTTCAGCTCGTGACCCAAAATAGAGATTAGAGTTTGCCCGGTTCCCAAACTAGTGAAAACAGATCACTTGCAAATCGGCTATTTTCACTACCTCTTAAACATTTGTTTTCTAATTTATGGAATTTCTTGAATTTAAATTGTATTTATTAATGACATTACTTAGAAAAATCATTGCTTTTTTTTATTCATGGAAATCTTTCAGCTTTTGGGAGAATTCTTTTTTATTTATTTTTTTGAAATAATTAAAAACTAAATATAGGAAACAAAAACATTAAGGGACCTAATGCAAACGTGACCCACAAATGGGTCCCAACCCACTGTTTGGGAAGCAGTGCCTAAAGACCTGTCCATAGTACCTCTGAAACCGAACTTTTGTTCGGTGAGTTACGACTTTCTGACGTGTACATTTCCAAACTCAAATTCGGTCTAATGCTTTTCAGAAGTCGCGAGTGACGTCATTTTGTAGCCAAAACGGACCTTTCAGACGAAAAGTTCGGTTTCAGAGATACTATTGGACAGGCCTTTAGAGACATACAGTATGAGGCAGCTGGACAGTGCAGACAGTGTGAGTAGAGTAGGAATAGTGGGGGTGTGTGTTATCCTAACCTTGAAGAAGCCGATGATTCCTACTCCATACTCCACACAGTATTTGTCCAGCAGCTCTCGGTTCCAGGCGTCCAGGTTGACATACTTCAGAATGTTCTCGTAAATCACCAGGGTAAAGCGTCCCCGCTCCTTGTCCGTGAGCGTGGGCATGTCCCCCTTTCCCGGAGAGATCTCTGTCCGGTAGCGAAACCTACTCGACTCCAGGATGGCCACGATCTCCTGGCCCAGCTGAGAGTACTGGCTCTCCACAAACACCAGCACCACGGGGTCCGTCCTCGCCCCTCCCGGGTCCGCCCCTCCCGGCCCCCCACCGGGAACGCTCCGCAGCGGGAGCAGCCGCGACGGCGTCACCCGGGGGTCGTCCGAGTCGGCCGAGGCGCCGTCGGCGCCCGAGACGCCGCCGCCCGAGGGCTCCAGCTCCCGCTTGACGCCATACAGGAAGTAGGCGGAGACAAAGACGCTGACGGCGCAGAAGAGGAACAGCAGCAGGAGGGAGGTCTGCAGGGGTAGAAGGCGGACCAGCCGACGAAGGCGCGTCATGCATCCCAGCATCGTATCGCGCCGCCCCGCCCCGCCGGCCTAGCAACACGCCCCCCCCTTGGTAAAACACACAGTCTTCTCTGGGGGCTGGAAGGTCGATGAGCAGCAGGAACTCACCACGCGCTCAGGCGTCTGGCTCTGGAGATGAACGCACAGGGTGCAGCAGCTACTGGGGAAAGAAAAGAGATGGTCTTCTCACGTTGGCTCTCCTTCATATCGTCGGGCTGATTATGTCACCATGGCAGAGAAGGAGAGGGGCCTCGATGTCCACTGGAGCACAACGATGATTATGAGGAAGGGAAGGGCGGTCACTCCGTCGAGCGTCCGTCACACCGACCGACCGACTGCATCCCAGCTAGGAGTTCTCTCTGCGCTCTTGATTGGAGGATGGCCTCTGGGGGAGAAAGTGATGACGCCACAGGTCATCTCAGCACCATTCTCCTCTGGACAGAAACTGCTCACCTACAGCGACACAAAGAGAAAAATACAGTACATGAAATAAAACAATAGAGTTTAAGAACCTCAGCATTATGTTTTAGATGTGGCATAGAAGAGGGCTCCTTTTTACATTGTACATGGCAATGTATTAAGTTATAACATTCTGGTATGATATCTGTGACTTTACACTGGCTGAAATGATAGACGCTCCCTTCCTGTTAGATCCTGAAGTTCACCACCATCAGTGCAAATCTAAGAAAACACAAAATAAAATGTATCGAGGTGTCCTCATTGCGAGATGGTTCTCAGAAATGAACAGTTGTGTTCCTCTTGAGAAGATTTGGCAATCTTATTTAGATTATATGGAAACATTGTCATTACCTGTGTCAGAGATGTTATAAGTTATTTACAGCTACCTTGGTCTGGGTCTGTTATTTCTTGAAGCTACTTAATTTCTATACAGTATATTTGTCTCTTCTTGTTTCTTTTATTTTCTTTAATGTACTATTATTTTGTGTTATGTGTACTTTTGTGAAAATCTTTAAATAAAAACAAAATATTAAACAACGAAAAAAGAACCTCAGCATTAACCATACAGTACAGTATATGTTGTGCAGGGTTCTGGGAGGTGTACATGTAAATGCAATGTAATTGGTACAATACAATCATTTCAAAAGTGAACTTTTGTCCTGGAAAGTCCTTGGATTCATCTATACAAGCTGTCAGAGCTGCCAGTTCCTCTTTTTTTTATGTTTTACTAGGTTTTTTAAATTTCCACAGAAGTAGGATGTCAACCAAAACATTAAATACCAGTTCCTGATACAGTTTTTGATTACACTGGTATTGGACGATGTGCTCCAATCTGTAACCGCTCTTGTCCCAACCTGGTGTCCATAGTCGGAGTACTCTTGGAATGTCTTATTAGAACAAAGAAATTATATCTGACCTAGAAGCTTGCAATGCATCGTGACACATTATGAGCTTGTAGATAGTCTTTTAGAATAGGGCTTGTTAAAGAATATGTTCAGTTTGTGTGCATTTTCTATGTACGTGTTTGCTTGCTCATTGTACAAATAAAGTTAAAATTTCTCAAGTAGAAATATTTATTATACAAATATCAGTCAAAACATCAGCAATCATTGGTCTAGGTAGGACCATTGGGATCGGGCTCTAGTCTGCATCCATAGCCGCCGCTGCCGCCACGCACGCACGCACGCACGCACGCACGCACGCACGCACGCACGCACGCACACACGCACCACACAATCAACTGGCACAATGAGAGTGACAACAATGCCCTGAGGCGAGCCAATTCTCTGATTCGGTACAGCGGGACTCTGTGACTGCATGTAAAGTGAAGCCATCACCCACAGGGACTTGCATTCCATTTCCTCCTAAACCTCAAAATGGAAATTGAAAGGAGGGGGGAAAGGAGAAAAAAAAATAAGCCAAACATACAAAAATAAGAAAGGGGCACACCGAGGAATGAATCTCTCTCCACCAGACCAGGTGGCCTAACCAGGACTGTGAGAGGCCGCATGTGACATTGGGCAAAAAAAGCGTATGTTGTTTGATGCATGCACTTGCAAAGTGGAGTGGGTAAAATCACTGGGTATGATGGCAGGATTACACTTAGGACTACTAGAATCTGTACTACTGTAGGCGCAGGCATACATGTGTGGAGATACAAACAAAAGGGAAATAATGTACAACTCACAACACGGTGCATCGCTACGTGCTGATCTTGTAGATCTGCTATTTTTGAAAGATCATGAACATTTGTGCAAATTTTTGAATATATATATATTTTTAAATGAAACATTTTTAACTCCTTTGGGGTCCCTGAAACAAAACATTTTGGGATAAGGGTCCGCGGCCAAATACATATAATTATAGGGGTCCTCGACATGAACAAGTTTGAGCAGCACTGACAGAGAAACCTAGGTTTTTCAGAAAACTGAGTTAGGATTTAGAAGACATTGTAGAATCGGGTCCTCAGATCTAAATGGGTCAAGTTCCTGCTCACCACCACGGAGACCGAGGTTCAAGTAACAGTACAAAAGGATGGTGAGGGGGAGATCTCCGCAGATGTCTTAAAAAGACCACACAGTCTCCGTCACAAGTTGGCCTGTTCAGCAGGGAGGGGAAGTGGGAAGAATAGTGCGTTCCTCTGCTTGTGTTCCATCCTCCCAGTGAAGCTCTCCAGTGTCAGGTGAAAAGAAGCAGCTGCCAACGTCACGTGTGTCGGAGGAGGAGACACATGGATGTCAACACCCTCCCCAAGACCAATCAGCAGGGCAGGGGTTTTCAAAGTGTGTGGGGTGCCTTGACAGCAGTCCAGTGGGGCCGCGAGATAATTGAAATTTTGGAATTTATTTGGACACTTGAAAAAATATTTAGTATCATTTTAAACTTGAAGTACAAAGATATTTTGAGTCAGTTCTAACCAAAATGGATATTATCTATCACGGATGAAGTAGTCAGTCTTGGAAATGTCACATGGACAACAACAGTAGATCCACCAGCATCCTTTGGGTTCTGCTGAATGGCAGCATCACAGATTTAGTGTTACCTATGACGAACAATGATGGGGGGGGGGAATGTGGGTGACAAAATGGTGACTGTGTGCAAGCACCGTGCAACACTTGTGCTTACCCTCGCAGCAGTACCTCCCCCTATGATGACCCATTTTACGGAGACATCATTCAGAGCACACCAGTGTGTCAAATGGTCTGAATTTCTATAGCGCCCTTTATCCAAAGCGCTTCACAATGTGCGTTACAGTCGCCCATTCACACACCCACATTCACATAATGACGGCAGAGGCAAACCATGCAAGGTGCCAACCTGCTCATCGGCAGCAGTTAGAGGTTTAAACCATTTAGATCGGGAACGCATCTGTGTCTAACGATTTGAACCGTTAATTTATACTTTAGCAAGTCAAAAATAGCAGACCTACAATCGCGCTGTGAGATTGTAGATCTGCTGTTTTTGAAACATTTTGAAAATGGGTGCAATTCTTTGAATATGTATTCTTTTAAAGCAAACATTTTGAACTCATATCTTTGCTTTTGGGGGTCCCTGGAACACCATACTTTGAGATGGGGGTCCGTGGCGTGGCCAAATACATAAGTGATAGTTTTGGGGGGTCCTTGAATATTCGAGCACCACAGATGTAGAAACACAGGTTTTTCAGAAAATAGTTTTTTAGAACATTGTTGGGATTTCGTTTTTAGAATCATTCTAAATGGGTTAACATCTTGCTCAAGTACACTTTGACACGAAGCCAGGAGGAGCCAGCGATGGAACCGGGAACTCTTCCAGTTCCTAGACGACCACACTACCACCTGAGAGCCAGCAGCGCCGCCCCCACTGTATCCACTGACAGCACAAGGAGGAAGAGTTTGATAAGAAACAGTAACTCCTTCTCCCCGCAGCATTTAAGTCTCCATGTAGTTTCAGACAGGGCTGAACTCCATAACTAAAACGTTGGAGAAATGCGTTTACTTTCATTTACGGCAAAAAGATATGCAGCTCTTTATACAGCTCTGTGGAGGACGCAGGATTTCAGCATCAAGCACTTGAGCCACGCTGAAATATCGCCCCTTGCCGACACTTCAGCGACACAGTAATTAATTATAACAACAAATTAGTTAAGAGCTTTATGAACAGCCATGCCTAGGAATCGCCAAAGCATTTTCCAACAAAGACTACAAAGCTCTTATGGATGGACCTCCGTGTACTGTAACATAGGCTAACTAACTACTAGTGTATTACATCAAGATTCAAGAGGCGTTTATTTGTCACCAGTGGTGGATAGTAACTGAGTAAATGTACTCGAGTACTGTACAGATTCTGAGGATTTGTACTTTACTTGAGTATTACATTGTTTTGCTATGTATTAATACTCTTACTCAAGTACATTTCCAAGGCCAAATATTTTAGTACTTTTACAGGGCATGACATTAAGGCTTGTCCTGTTGTCCGGGACAACTAATACATCTTGATGGACAAGTTCATTAAAAATTTACAGTTGGACTAGTGGCTCTTGGTTTCACTTTTTCTGTGACTCAGCTTTGTGCTGTATGCAGACTAGTGCCTCAAAAGGGTTTATGTCAAGCCCTGCTTTTAGATAGGGGGTTTTCTTGTTTCTTCCCTAAAATGCAACTGGCTACAAATCTGCTCTGCGCTCTCATTAACCATATCTGTGGTTTTCCCTCTCCGCTCGTCAGCGGCAGCAGGCCTCTCGATCTATTTCCAATGACAAGAGATTATCGAAGCGGAATCGAACATGGCTGCTACACTCTACCCGGGTCGAGTACTCTGTCTATCTCTGTCACTCACTCATACAGGTCCGAGCAGCAAAATGTTGGTGTGGCATGTTCTGCAAGACTGTGCTAAACAATTTAATAATGACAAGATGATAATAACAACACCGGACGTAATGTCATAATCTGGATGTGATGTCGGAAAGAATCTTTAAAAATGCACACTAAAACAAAGGCTAATTGGTAAATGCCTCCGACAAGTCTGCCGGGGAGAGAAGCGGTGTCGTTAACGTCCCCTGAAGCAGTCACAACAACACAGAAGACATCATTTTGGAGCCCTGGCAGAGTGTTATCTCCGTTCTGAGATGCAGCACAGCCACTGAGCTGTGGATAACACCCTGGATACATACCATATTACAGAAAACATTCAATAATGGCCACTTGATCCATCACCACCCATCAAGGCCACATTAAAATGTACTGAAAGTGTTCATTAGGAGGACTATATAAACTAGGATTTACTTAATGATGAAGGAAATCAAGCAGTGGGGTACGCCACCCCAGACACAGTATATCCCATGGGCAGTTATTAGCCATCTGACACAGTATATTTAATGACTTATTGATTTTGGACAGTCTAGCAGGATCATTCCATACAACATTCCGAGCAACATACCACAGAGAAAATTCTCTCTGCAAGTACAACTTAAGAGAGACCACGCTTTTCTCCGAGCTGCCTCTAAATGTCCTCTTCACAGGACCAGAGGGTTCAGTGGGTGTTCAAAGGCAGTATTTGCAGTAGAGCAGGCAGACTACTCTACAGGAGCTGGGAGTCCAATGCCACGGACATCAAAACCATATTAGCCGCAGGAAGACAATGAGTTTTGTGCTGATGACAGCAAAGCAGAACCATTGGACAGGCATGAGTCTCAGGCTATCTCTGCAGAACAAACACTGTATGTGGTCCCACTAAGTCAAAACCTTCCTCTCTTAGGCTAGTTCACCCCCAAAATGAATTTTTTTCTATGATTACTCACGCCATGGAGACTTCAATAATAGTTCAATAATATTTTTTGTATGTGTCGCATTCCTAAGACAAAAACGTGATTATAGTAAATGTACCCCCATTGATTCCGGATGGGGACCCAAATGCATTTGGGTCTCCATCCGGAATCAATGGGGGTACATTTATTGTAATCAAATTATTGTTTTAGGAATGCAACAAAAAAACCAAAATATTATTGAACTCAAGTCTCCATGGCGTGAGTAATCAATAGAAAAAGTCATTTAGGAGGTGAACTACTCCTTTAAGAAAAGGGGTCATTTCCAAGTAATTGTCTGTTAATGATTAATCACAACGAGCCCCCCGTTATCTACAGCCAAGGTCTACAGGGAAACCAGGTCTATAGCATGGTTCTAATGACACTGTTGACACTGGGCCAGGGAACAGATTAAACGGTATGGCAGCGCTAACTGGAACTGGGGCACGTGCTATCGCATGTATTGCCCAACTCTCAGCAGCGATGACCGCCCCCCAATGTTAACCTTCACACTCCGTGACAAATAACGGACGCTACTCTACAGGAGAGAAGAGGAGAGAGATAAACAGGCAGAACGAGAGGAGCGTGAACACAGGAGAGCCCAAGGATTTCAGTTTGAGGCTACTGTAATAATCGTTGTCGGGTGGAAACCTTGTATGTCCAAAACTCTTTGTTTTGCATTTATCATTTTGAAAATGATTTAAACAAGTGAAAACAGCCGATCTACAAGCACACAACGCCTCGCACCGCGAGGCGTTGTGTGCTTGTAGATCTGCTGTTTTCACTACCTTTGTGCGATGGCCTTGTATGATGAAGCAGGGCTTTACCTTGTGAAAAAATGTACACATTTGAAACTTGGAGATACAAGGTTTCTGCCCGACAGTGACGATATACCCTTTTAACAACAAAAACAAAGGCTTTTCTGGTGTGTCGCGTAAATCCTTTTTCTGGTTCATGCAAATGAATTTTAAGGGGCAAATGCGAGTCACACTATCTCACTGTAGGTCTCCTTATTTCATCTTCCCATCAATTCAGGAGTTCTTTCATAGTAAGTGCAGAAAAGTTACATGTCTAACTGCCATGTCATGCTTTCATCACTGCCAAACGGAGCTGGAGCCAATACCCTTGCCTACTGCAGAATAACTTGCCCTGGGAATGAATGCCGATTGTAACCTTTCTCACTAAGGACAAAAGCCAGATGTTAGTGGGTGGTATTAAGCCTAGTTCAGACCAAAGTTTTTTTCGATGAGTCTTTAAGTTGGTTTATATGTCATTGTACGACAGTGTCACTCATGGAAAATAGCAGATCTACAATACTTTGTGAGCTTAGAATGAGCGGAGAATGAGACTGGTCTGAAACACCCCTTAATTCTATTCTTTTCTCTCTCTCTTTTTTGCCCAGAGGTAAAAAGGGGCATACATTACAATATAATGGAGGTGGTAAGACAGACAGAGGTGGTTAGACGGACATCGGAATCAGCACCAAGTGGAATAACAAGGAATAAATCTGAAATCTCTGCACATCCACCTAACAATGCCGTTCTTCAGGCAAATCCTGCCTCCCTCACGTGCACCCCAAAATAATAAAATAAATGCAAAAGAGCACAGAAAGCCGAAGAAAAGGACACATGAATATTTCATGTTCAGACGAAGCTGATGGGAGGTCTAGCCGGTAAAGAGCAGCCAGAAGGTGCAGTATGCCAGACACAAACCTTTTCACTCATCTCGGAGACAGAAATATGAACCATGTAATTGCACACGTGGAGTTGGGAGGCATGCTAAAACGGAAGAGGTACGAGGAAAAGCAAAAAACAAACAAGAAAAAGCAAACCCAAGGACTAGGTAATCCGTCTCAAATCTAGGAGGGCTTTGAAAAACACCCACTAACACAGAGTTCATTGCTTAAATATTTAACAGTTATGAAATTATTAATTAGGGATGGGACGATAAGCGATATTATCGTTTATCATGATAAAAACACTCACGATAATTGTATCGTGGAGATAAAATTTATCGTGAGATCGTCCTCCGTCATGCACTGGGTCTGGGATCAATTCACCTTTTATTTGCCAAGCTGCATATCCGGTAACATTTAAACTCTCTATAACCAGTAACACTCCCTAATCGGGAGATAAGCGACCGTAGGTCACTTATCTCCACAAATAGGGCAAAAATGTGTTTTGCCAAAATCTTCCTGATCCATGTTGATGACATGGAGTGTAGACATACTGTGTAGTGATTTTCGTGATTTTAGGGCAAAATCTGTAGGAGCAGTGTCCAAAAATGTGTTTTTAAAAATCGGCCTGGAGGTGGCGCTATATGGGAGAGATTCATGTTGATGGGATGAGTGTAGACATACCGTGTACCGATTTGCGTGATTTTAGGGCAAAAATTGTAGGAGCAGTGTCCAAAAATGTGTTTTGCAAGAATCGGCCTCATGGTGGCGCTAGAAGAGGGCCATGTGAGAAATGAGGGGTGGGGTCTCCGCGCCGGCAAGGCGGACGAATAGGTACCGGGCCCGGCTGTCCCGGTCGCTCCTAGCCGGAGTTACGGCATTTTATGTGAGCTGCAGTGTAGGGGGTCCTCCACTGGGGGCGCCACCACTTTTGCATCCGTTCTGGAGCACCAGGAGTGGGTGGTCCCCGGGAATTCCCCGTGAGCAGCCCCGTGGGGGTGGTCATTTGGTCAGTTTAGCACATTTGGTCATTTTTTACATCTGGGGGTCCCCCAGGGACCTGGGGGTCCCTGGAGCTCCGGGGGTCCTTGGAGGTTGTAGTTTGGCAGGTAAGGAAGGTGTGTGCAAAATTTGGCATGGATCGGGGCAACGGTTGCAGAGATATGAGCAGGGCAAGAGTGTGACGTGTGAGGTGTGACAGACAGACTGACTGACTGACTGACTGACTGACTGACTGACTGACTGACTTACACTTTGTGCAGGGTTTGATAGTAAATGCGACCTACGGTCGCAATAATTCTACCAATTATTGGTAAAAGGTACTTATAATATATGTACTTGAGTCTTTTATTTCACTCTATCAAATGTCTTTGCCCAAAAAATAGCCGATCTACAAGCTTGTAGATCTGCAAATTTTTGGCAAATGTTCCGCCCCAGGATAATGGATGTTGATTATCGCGATAATATCGTAAATCGTACATTTCTTTTGTCACAATAATCGTGATATGAAATTTTCATATCGTCCCATCCCTGGTGAAGACCGCAGAGATGCTGTCGCCAAGACTGTGGTCATGTGATCCCAGACTGTGGTCAAGTGATACCAGTTTCCTACATCTGCACTAAAGTGTAACCGCAGCATTTTCTAACAGCTACAGTACAAATGGTTGACTCCAAAATGCAACAAACTACACAGTAATTGAGTTGTGAGGATGCACAAATGATTCTTTCTAGGCGAGAAAAGTTTGGATCGTCCATGATCTTGGAAATAATTTTAACTTGAAAGAAGATAGAATTTTAGGGCCTTGGCAATGGTGGAAGACCAAACATTTAATGATCTCCGTTTTGTTGTCTTTGGGCTGGAGAAGATGGTGTGCCATCCAACTTTTAATGCCATATAGACATTTATAGACTGTTGTTGAAGAATGCCTTTCTTTATCCACAGGAACCCTAGCACCCCTATTCTTGGCATGCCATAATAGGTGAACATCAAGTGAAAATAGACGAACCTTTGACGAAAACTGATCTACAAGCTCACAGCGCATTGCAGTATGATGCGTTGTGAGCTTGAAGATATTTTTGGCTAAAAGGTTTTGATAGACCCCTGGAGTAGTGGTCCTCAAAGTGGCATCCAGAGACCCCCCAGGGGTCCTTGAGCCCACGGAATGACTCATATTGGACCCTTGTCGTCTGTAACGCTGAGAATGTACAAGTTTACATTTGTACACTGAGTTACGGGTTAATGGCCTGAATGCATACCAAACTGGGGTTCCATGAAATAAATACAACATGCAAACCACTGCCCTGGAGGACCCTGGTCAATTAAGTATATCGTCGTTGTCGTGTGGAAACCTTGTATGTCTAAGACCGTTCGTTTTGTATTTATCATTTTAAAAATGAACTAAACTAGTGAAAATAGCAGATCTACAAGCACACAACGCCTCGCACCGTAAGGCGTTGTGTGCTTGTAGATCGTCTGTTTTCACTACTTTTGTGCGACAGCCTTGTATGATGAACGGCTTTACTTTGCGAAAAACAACATACAAATTTGATACTTGGAGATACAAGGTTTCTGCCCGACAGCGACGATATAGTGGTTAATACTTTACTCAAAAATAGGAGTTTCGAAATGACCCAGGCTGTTAAAGAAGGCGGTTGAATTACTACATGTCTGAAATGGGAAGAGACCAGAGAGTGGTTGTGATACAATGTGATAGTCCGAATGCATGGGAACGACATTCACAAAAACCTCCTTTAAGTGCGAGGTCGGAACAATGTCCAGGCAGCTGGTAGCCTAGTTGGCGTCATGCCTGCGATAGTCGTCTCAAGAGAAAGGGGGATGGGCTGAAAAATGTTCTGCTAAACCGGAGCTACTCTCTGGCAGAACAGAAGGAATCCTGCTCATCCTAATTTTCTTGACCTTATTTACGAATAAAAAACATTTAACAAGCCAGGCCACATCTGGGAAATGATTTATTCCAAATGATATGATGTTGAACAGGATCCGTGAATTGTTTAGGTTGCTAAATAGTATGTGAATTAATTATTAGGCCCATTCTTAAATGTTGTGGGAAACCTGAAGGTTGACATTCCTCCATTATGTGCTCCAATGTCTGTCCGTATTTTACAATAGAAGAGTGGAATCAATAACGCAGGTCACAGGCGAGTATTAATTCGAGAACAGACTAGCTGTGGTAGAGATGAGGATGCAGGAACAAAAAGGAGCAGAGATAAACAATTGTGTATTGAATAAAATGAGTTTGTGATCCAGACAGAAAATGACAGAGGCCTGAAGATCAAACTAAATCCATACACCATAGTGTGACTGTGATCTTTGATGCCCCTCTCCCAATTGGAGTCTGGACACGGTTGAATGAATCAATGAGGTATAAGAATTCACTCCCTAGCTAGAGCTTGAGAGGGACAGACCAAAGTATTAACGCCTTGTGACTGTCATACCATGACATAATAAGCGATAGGAGCAGGTTAGATAATTCGTTAAAGGCGGCTTTGGATTGTTACAGACCAGTAGGGTAGGCCTACACATGCAACTTTGCCATTTACCATGAAGCACAGACATTCAAGAGAAAGGAAGGATGCCATTGTAACTGGAGAGCAGGTGATGTTATTCTAACAAATAACTGCTACGTCAGAACGTCACCACCGTGACCAGAGGATCTTGGCTGACTGAGGTAAACATAGACCCATCTGTCACCTGGGTTTAACCAAGTCTCAGTGATAAAAAAAAAAAAAGACAGCTGGATGGTGGGCGGGCAAGGGTGAGCGGGCTGTCCATGCTCAGTTAGTGTGCAGATGGAGCTGTGTGCAGATGGAGCTACTGTAGTAAAGTAAACCAGGGTTTACTATACCAAACGTGTTCAGCTAGTAATCACTTACACAAGGGGTCTTCAACAGGGGGTCCGGGACCCCTAGGGGGTCCTCAGAGTTACTACAGGGGGTCCTCCGAATGTGTCCATATTCTGAGAACTGTAGCCAAAAATAGCAGATCTATACGCTTGTAGATCGGCTATTTTGGGCAAAGAGGTTTGATGTAGAGGGGGAAAAGAGCAGACTAAGTACATAGTAAAAGGTCAAGTTTACCAATTTTTGACTGTAAACTTGACTGTTTGAGTGCTTAGATATCTGAAAACTCAAATTGACATGAATCCAAAATACACTGATGATTGTACTGTCAAACGATGAAACTATATGGAATCTATGAAAAGATTGTGGGGACCCTGCTTCATCTCTCTCTCAGCTAAGGGGTCCTTGGCCTGAAAACGTTGAAGACCACTGACTTACACCTCATTTCAAAAATAGCGAGAATAGCCATCAAGTGTTCACAACACGTCGCAGCGCAACACGTTGCGAGCTTGTAGATCCCTGTTTTTCGAAAGTTTCCGGACTTTGTTTCGTATTCATTTACATTTTATTTCAGCAACATTATATTTATTTATTTTGACTAATGCATAAATAAATAATTGTAGGAAACGGGTCTGTGACGCAAAATCGATGTTTGGGTAACAGTGAAATAAAGTAAACAGAGGGTTGCAGCGAAGAAGAAGAAAGCCCACTCTCTCAGTGTCCGCACTCACACAGACTTTGATGTGTGTTCCAGCTAAAGACCACAAGCATTCGGGACTGCTCGTCTTGCAGACCTTTTGAGCCCTTAATGCACAGTTTCCATAATACTACTTTGCTGCAGACTTTGCTTGAGGCAATAGCCCCACAATTCATAGCATTGTGATGTTAAAACCAGGGGGGATGAGAGGTGAATCCCAGAAGCGCAGAAACCACATGGAAGGAGTTGGCAAGAAATCGTTTACACGCAAGTAATAACTCATAACTGTCTGGTGAGTCATAGCGCCGTGTGGTTTCTTATCCTACGATGGCAATTTCATCTGATTTGATCTAACAACATTCACATTTTGCTTATAAACAGGGAGTGAACGCCGAAACCATTTAAATAAATTATGTATGTCATCTGAGCCTCGCTTTATCTCTTTGGTCTATAGCAGGGTTGGGCAATTATATTTTCCATGGGACCACATGAACAACAGAAAATATTGTGGAGGGCCGGGCCAAAAGGCAGTGCTCCCTGCAAGATGTGCTCCCCACAAAATAAACACACAGCTTTACCTCTGACTTCAGTAAATAAATACTTAGCAGTGACATTTTTGTTGAAAACCTGGCATTCGGCATCGACTTTTCTTTTAGACACTTTTGATGAGTAAGGTAAGGCAGGTCATCTTGACTTGTGACCAGTCTGACCACCTGCTTGTTATTGAGACAAAGATCCAATGATCACACACACACATGCTGATGTATGCATTGCGTCTATATGTACGTGAATAAAAAATGTCAAAATAAAAGCAAAGCAGCTTTAGTCCATGCATGAGCTAAAATTTGAAAATGTTTTTATTTTGTAATTTGCCATTAATCCTACACAGGTTGGTCAGAGTGAACCAAAGGGCCGTATACGGCCCCCGGACCGCACAATGGCCAGGTCTGGTCTATAGCAAACACTGTCGTCGTCACAAAGTGCCGTCCCATTGCTCAAATGTATTTATTACACTTCCAGCCTTTGCACCCTCTTGCACTCACACATTTGTGCTGAACACGCAGGTGACCGTAATGAATATCTGTTGTACGGTCCGGTCATACTCTGTGCAGTGTGTAATTTACCTAAGTACAATTTAGAGGTATTTATACTGAGTATTTTGAATACTTTTACTTCTACTCCACTACATCTCAGAGGCAAATATTGTTCTTTCAGTCCACTACAATTATTTTACAGCTTTAGTTAATAGTTACTCTGTAGATTTCGATTATTAACACAAAACATACATTAACCACTTCAGCAGCTCTATATACATTTCGGCCATTTGAAAATAGACGATCTACAAGCTTTTTCATACAAATGATACATTTGAAAACTTCTGAAATGGGACATTCTGCATTTTAATACCAATACTTTTGTACTTTTACTCAAGTAAATTTGGAATTCCAGACTTTTACTTGTAACAGAGTATTTCTACATAACAGTATTGACACTTTTACTTAAGTAAAACATTGGAGTACTTTTTCCACCACTGACCGTTGGTGATAGTCAGACATTAGCAGGGCCCAATCGCCCGATGCAGCATGTTGATTTGGCAGCGGGACTCGATGGGAGGAATTTCACTCCCTAAAAAACAGATACTGTAAGTGCAAACCATAAACACACTCAGAGGAAGAGTGAAGCAGACAGAGAGAAAAGATAGTGAGAGCGAGAGAGAGAGAGAGAGGTACTAACTGCACAGATGCAATTATTTTATGGAACGCACTCATTTCTGGCAAGAGAATGTCACGATTGATAAGATGACAGACATCCTTTTATCTGGAATGGCTGATATGGCTCCCGCAAGTGACATGCCAAAACATAAAAAGAAAGGTATATCTACAGTACTTGGTGTAGCTACAAACTCACAGCGGACCACCAAGTCAACTCTTCGCTTGTGCAGTTTATGTTTAAGTCCATGTCAAACAGAAATTCCCTCCGCCTACTGCAGGGGTGTGTTCAACAACTCAAAGAGCTACATTCATTATCGCCTTTTTTTTTGCAAGGGGTGTATCAAATGTGTATGTTATTCATTCATGGATTCAACCAGTATGGTAAGGAGATTTATGTCCTCATTTGCAAGCGCAGAACAGTAACATCGGCAGCTGATCGTCAACTGTACAAGTGCTGTGTGTTCGAGTAACTTTTAAACATGAGACATCACCTGATATGGTCTCTAAAGGGATGAGACAATATGAAAATGTCATGTCACGATTATTGTGACCAAAATGTTTGGGATTTATGATATTATCGCGATAATCAATATACCCCAACATCCATTATCCTGGGGTGGAACGTTTACCAAAAACTTGCAAATCTACAGTAGATCGTCTATTTTTTGGCAAAGCGATTTGGTAGAGAGTGAAAAGACTGTATCAAGTATGTTATTTCCAAGTCCATTTGACCAATTCTACAGGGTTTAAGTGGTATCGGATAATATGCAGCTTGGCAAATAAAAGGTGAATTGATCCCAGTGCATCACGATCAATTCAAATCTCCAGGATACGATTATCGTGAGTGTTTTTTAATCCCAATAAACTATAATAACGACTATCGTCCCATCCCTACACCAAACTTGTCACAATTAGTCAGGACAAGACAGCTCCGTCTGTAAAGGCCTTAACGTCCCTCCCTCTTTTCTACTTCTCTCTGATCCCTTCACAAACACAAACTTTCAGGGAGTGGTGGTGGCCCTCTGGGCCCCTCAGGAGCTGACAGTGCCCCCCTTCTCCCTCCAACAACCCCTCTTAACCAACTCCAACCACCCCCATGGTGCCAGCTGACAGAAATAAATGATGACCCCTCTGTGCTCCATCTCCAAGTGCCTTGGCAACCGCGCGTTCCCCATGGAAACGACAGGCTTACGTGGTGTGTTCATTGGATGGAAACTCTGAAGGATGGACCACAGGACCGGCCTCACAAAAGGCTGTTGTTGTTGCTGTTTGGGATCTAAAGTGCTTGGATCGCATCTGACCTGAGAGGCTGATTAGGACATCCGCAAAACCAAATGGCTTTTTATGAGTAATATGCGCCAGACACACACACACTCCTTCATTCTAACACCAGTCTCTCGCTACAAAGCACCCTCTCTGCATTGCGTGTCTGAGCAACAAACAACTCATTGTTCTTTCTGCACAGACGTCCAAGACAACAATCAGGGATCTCAGAGATTGGTCTATCCGACTGATTTGTCCATGACAGGGGAGGTCAATGTCAAATGGATCCAGGCAAGGCCAGTGTAATCCCTGCTCTGTAATCCAGTTAATCTGGACACTGCAAACATTAACAATGTGAAAATGGCCAGCTCCGTTACTGCATGGATTAACACGACAAGTTGATCTGGGATTTACTCATCGTTTGGTTTACATATCAATGTGTGCTACTCCTGTTTTGGGGGGGAAAAAAGCACATTTCATATTTCCACAGCCTAAATATTGGGAGTAAACTCAATATTTAGAAGTTGACGGTTATGGCTACTGAAGATGACTTAAAAAAACATGGCGTTATAATTCCCTGTCATTCAAGAACACAGCTAAAAGTAAATCTCTCATTTGCATTCATCTTCCATCCCAGGATTAAGGTTCAAAAGAAATGAAAATGTCTGCAGTTTGCAATGCATCTAAAAAGGCACACACACACACACACACACACACACACACACACACACACACACACACACACACACACACACACACACACACACACACACACACACACACACACACACACACACACACACACACACACACACACACACACACACACACACACACACACACACACACACACACACAGAGAGCGAGAGCACGGACTTCTTTGGTTACATTTAAAAGCCACACAGTCATCGCTTTTTCCTTAAGCCTCCCTTGGAATTAATCAATACAGAATCAATCAATCTGAAATTCAAATTCCATTTCATGCATTCATTGTGGCTGGCGAGATTAAAGGCTTAGGTTGTGAAATAGTGTACAACACAGCACTGCTTCCTTCTGTCACCCTGCAGCCAATCCAAATGCACAGCCAGCCACACAGCAAACATTTACACTTCCACCCTCTCTCTCTCTCTCTCTCCCTCAGAGTCTCATCAATTCATTCCATGTCCATGTGTGAAGGACAGTTGACTTCGGGAGGAAATGTAGTTTTGTCTTCTAATTCTCTGGAAAAGTGTTTCCTTTGTGGCTGAATTACCACAGCTTTCTTCAGCAACTCAATTTACTCTCCCCAAGAAGACTGAAGGCAACTTCGCAGAGAAAAACGCGTTCCCTCAAATTGTCCATGTCCCTCCGATTAGCCTACGTCTTGGGGGGTCCCACTTGGGACACCCCAAACTCGCAATTGAGATGACTGTGATGTCATTTGCTCATGCAGTAATGGTGAAAAGTGGTAAATGTTAATCTTTAACTCTAGACAGGAGAGTGCCATCTCTTCCTAAGAGCTATTATGAGTAAAAAAGGAAGACGGTGAAAGCATGTTCACTCTGAGAAATTGACTATTTCTGTACCTGCATATTCACTATCAGAGAGTGAGAATTCCACCATAATAGGCTTCCATTAAAGGATGTGGTCAGATTCCATCAGCAGATATCCCGCTCCAGAACTCGAACAGGCATAATAGTGTGATTATAGATTCATGTTCGGTGCAAGACGACCAGGGCCGTGATGAATCAAATCGCGGAAGGTGGAATATAAAATATACATGGCTCTGCCTCTCTTCCTCCATTTCTTCTCGCAGTCCCGATCCACTCTTCTTCAGATATCGGGCTCTCTAGCAGGAAAAGGAGAGAGATGTGGGATCAGAGAGGCGGGAAGTGTGAAATGGATTTGCGGCGCGGTGGGATCGGGAGCGTGGATGCGATGCGTGTGCCGTGGGAAGACGAGATATAGTAAGAGTCATTAGGGAACAGTGGAGCACAGATGTGAAATGGAGCTTTTCCTTTCGATGGGTTTAACCACCCCTGGGCAGTGGAACGGAAAGAGAGAGAGCTGACACCTTCATCAGTGGCGTAGATCACTTCTGTGCAACACTTAATGATCTTTGTGTGTGCTGCGAGCACACACACACACACACACACACACACGCACACACACGTAACAGCACACCTTCCTCCGCTGATGACTACAGGCAACTAGCTACTACAGCGTGCCTATTTATAGGCACTTAGTGCCCCATTTTACTGATGTGGGGGGACAGGTTCGGCACAATAAACCTCCAGATGAGAAACTGGAACAGGTTATTTTGTACACCGACTGCAACATTATATTAGTGCTGGGGGGGGGGGGGGGGGGGGGGGGGGGGGGGGGGGCGGGTCGAACAGAGAAAACATAAACGGTGGATTAGGGGTGGGAAATAAAACAATAGCCCATGGTAACGCAGCCAACCCCATTAGAGTGACAATGAAATCGTTATCACCCTACAATGCCAAAACAAGAGGTGTCATTTCTGGATTAATCGCAATCTGATGAATCTGATTACACAGCAGATGAAGACACAACACAACCCAGACAATGGACTCGATGGAGTCCACTGAGGAGGAGGAGGGATAATTGACCCCCATGCTTCCGTATGGTTCTCTCTCTCTCTCTGCCCGGTTCCATCTTCTGACTGATGGCACAAGCCATTAGCCTGGAAGCCACAGGAGGCACGGCCACGGAAAACACATAATGAATATTTCCCTATTATTATATTTATTTATTTGTGTCGTCGTGGTGTGAGGTCATGCATATGGATGCCCCGGAGCGCTGGAATAACACCGCTGACATGTTTATGTGTGGAAATTAATCAATTTAGTCCCGGGAACGCAATTCTGTGTCACTTTTAGATTTGAACCACTGTGACCATTATTTTATGCTTTAACTATTAAAAAATAGCAGATATACAAGCTCGCAGCGTAGTCGGTAATTCTTCGAATATTTTGACCCGATTCTAGGTTTCTTCTAAATCCTTCTTCTCAGTGGTTCTCAAACATTTTCATGTCAAGGCCCCCCCAAAATTATATCTCAAAATATGTTGTTCCAGGGACCCACCAGAAGCAGAGTTTTCAGTTACAAAAGTGTGCTTTGAAAAATATATATTCAAAGATTTTCATAGCAGATCTACAAGCTCCCAGCACGGCACAGAGTAGATTTTCAATGGTGCTAAAGTATAAAATAATTCCCGGCCTTAATGGGTTAAAAGGAGGGCCCAGGGCAATGACACACACACACACACACACACACACACACACACACACACACACACACACACACACACACACACACACACACACACACACACACACACACACACACACACACACACACACACACACACACACACACACACACACACACACACACACACACACACACACACACACACAGGGAAGGGTAGTTGACTCTATTGGATTTTTGAGGGAAGAAATAGGCTTGTAGTCCCCAGACGGCCCACTCCTAGGCACGGTGAGGTGGCGGGGGAGGTGGGCGGTCATTTATCATTTTTTGTCAGTCCTGGTAGTAAAGGGGATTGTGGGGAAGGGGGGCCGCTTGGCTTTTATATAAATTGAGTGCAGGTGAAATCAATGTGGCGGTGTTGCGGGAGGGGAGAGATAGCGAGGAGGAGAGAGGGAGAGAGAGAGAGACCCAAAAGATCAATGCTGGTGGGAGTGACTGTTTGTTCCCGTTGTTTATCCACTGTCATCTCGGGACGGCGCTTGAAGGACACAGAACCGAGGCAGCAGCAGCTAACAATGTCTCCATTGGTTGTCGCAGGATTCTTAACAAGCCTGCGTCCCAATACGTGCAATACACAGCATTCAGTGGTGATGAGAGGTTAAGCTTACAGATAATAATACATTGTTATAATAAAACGACATAACAATTGATAAAACGGTTACAGTTCTTTACAGTGTAACAAAAAAACAAAAAACTAAAAAATTTGATAAATCTATGTGTGTCTCTGTCTCCCTCTCTCTCTCTCAAAACAATCTGAAGTGCAGTTTAATTTAAAAAATATATATATATATTCAAAGATTTGCACACATTTTCACTGTAAAAAAAAAATAGCAAGATGTACAATACTAGCAGAGCATTAATGGAGTAAAAGCTTGTCAATACAAATGATTTTTTTCCCCCCATCATACTTTAGTATGTGGGGTGGGGGGGTAGCAATAACAGCACATGTCAGAGTAGTTTCTCCCTGCAGGGGTCTGCTGGTCAAATTAACTGTCCGACTAAAAGGAAAACCTATATGGAGCTCGTCAGTTAGCCGAGCCAGTGAACGACAGCTTTATTAAGGGGCTTGTTGTGCGAGCTGCAGGCCAGCCATGATGGATCTGCTGAACTGAACTGAACCAAAGATAATGTCAAACTGATGCTGCCCACGGAGGGCCTCCAATAGAAGAGAATAGAACTAAACAGAAATAACAACTTATAATTAGTGATGGGACGATAATTATCGTTTATCGTGATAAAAAAACAATCACGATAATCGTATCGTGGAGTTTTAATTTATCGTGAAATGGTCCTCCGTCATGCACTAGGACCAATTCACCTTTTATTTGCCGAGCTGCAAATCCGGTACCACTTAAACCTTCTATTGGTAAAACGTACTTATACTGGTAATACACATACTTGATAGTCTTTTTTTTCACTCTCTACCAAATCTCTTCGCTAAAAAATAGCCAATCTACAAGCTCGCATCGCGCCGCGTTCTGAGCTTGTAGATCTGCTATTTTTTGGCAAATATTCCGCCCCAGAATAATGGTTGGGGATATAATCGCGATATCTTTGGATACAATAATCGTTATGACATTTTCATATTATCCCATCCCTACTTATAATCACAATGAATTAATGACATCCTGAGGATTGCTCTGACATGGGCAACTAAGGCACTCGAGTAAACAATATGGCTGCCCAGTTGAAATCAATCTGAAACTGGATGGTGCAGGCTATCTCCAGCTGCAATACTGACGCTGTCGTTCAGAAATCTTGTATCGCCATAAATCATCTTTCTACGTCCCCCCCCCCCCCCCCCCTCATAAATTAATGCCATCAGTCATCCTTTAACCACTTAAGTCATACGACGGTGTCCCACAAATGTAGCAAAAATAGCCGATCCATGTAAGCTTGTAGATCAATTTAGTCAAAGTAAGAGTTTGGGAACTACAAGGTTTGCGCCCCAACAGCAACGATACGGTGCAGTAGAACAGTGGTTCTCAACCTGTGGGACCCAGGGGGGTCCCCAAATTATTTTGGGGGGTCCCCAGATGATTAACGTAACGTGCAACATTGTTTTCACTCTCAAAAGTAAACAAACCAACATAAGGTTTAAGTGTATAGAGGGTATCTGCACATTTCTAAAGTGACAATTTAAGGACTTTTTAATACCTCTAAAATTACAAATTAAACATTGGCCAAATTGTCAAATATGGCAGAAATTGTGAAAAAGGACGATCTACATGGCGTTGTGAGCAAGTAGATCTGCTATTTTCACAATAGAACCGTGTTATACAAAATGCCTCAACTCTTAGTGCTCGTAGGGTGGGTGGGGTCCCCAGTTAACATAATATGATTATTTTAGGGGTCGCGGCTTGAAAAGGTTGAGAACCACTGCAGTAGAATACCTGCTCATGACATGATGGGCCCAGATTTAAGGAGCTGTCCAATGAACATCAGGTATGAGACAACATTATGGCCCCCACGGGAGCCCTGCTTCTCTCCTTCCTCACCCTCCCCTTCCATCTATCTCCCCGTGCTTTCATGTCCAGATAAGGGAGAGCCGAGTCGCACTGATCCAGCTGTGATCTGCGCAGCAGAAATGGCGTTCCCATGGGAATTTCACGGCGAGGAAGAATAGCTGACAAAAGAGAGCTTGAGATTCGGTTGTGCCGCCCATATTTTTGCCTGCCAGATCAAACGGATAGATGCGCCCCTCCCCCCACCTCCTGCATTGAAGACTGCCTTTAAAAAATCGTCAGCGTGCTTCCAAAGCCTGATCAAGAACAACAGATAGATGTCTGCCTAGATAAGACTTGACATGCAGCACTTAAATGGTAATGTCATTCGCCGATCTCATCCACTTGCCCAACTGTAGAGAAACACACCATTCACATGGCAGGCCTGTTACAGGGAGAGAGGGAGCCCAGTAGGGCTGTCACGATTATGACATTTTACATGACGATTAATTGTCACTCACTCAAATAATCGCGATTAACGATTTCATTGTGTTTTTGTCGCTGACAATTACATTTCTGTTTGGCTTTTAGGCTTTGAAGTTGCACATGGTAGATATGACACATAACCTAAATATAAAAATAAATTACTACTTACATATTTGACAACTTTATACTACATTGATAGTGGAATTGCCGATCTACAAGCTCACAACGCGTCGTGAGCTTGTAGATCTGCTATTCCCACTATTTTTTACTTTAAAAAAAATATATGAACATTTTTCAACATGGAAACGATTATGACGATTATGACAAATAATTGCGATTAGACAATTATGTAATAATTGTGACAGCCCTAGACCCCAGTGTACTTCTACGGAAGGACGAGAGACATTTCCTGCAGGCTCTGCATGCAACTCTCCATTCATTTCTTAACCATCATTCAATCGATTACTTTTCCGTTCAATCAAATAACAGCAAATAGCCGTATGCATTGTGAGCTCGTAGATACGGCTATTCTTTCATTTCTGGACACATTTTTGGCCCATAATGAACATTTTCCAAAACATCGATCGATTATTGATCAACTCTCGTCTGCATCCTGTGCAAGTCACAGTTCAAGTTCCCTCCCCGGACCCCAGGGGCTTATCTCAACCCCAGCCTCCTTCCTCATTTCTCACCAAAGCCAAAGGTAGGGATGGGACGATAAGCGATGTTATCGTTTATCGTGATAAAAAACACTCACGATAATCGTATCGTGGAGATGTATTTATCGTGACATCGTCCTCCGTCATGCACTGGGATCAATTCACCTTGTATTTGCCGAGCTGCATATCCGGGTACAAACCCTCTATAATTGGTAAAAGGTACTTATAGTATACGTACTTTATAGTATCGCAACGCAACGTGTTTTGAGCTTGTAGATCTGCTATTTTTTGGAAAATGTTCCACCCCAGGATAATGGATTTTGATTATCGTGATAATATTGTAAATCGCGATTTCTTTTTTCACAATAATGGTGATATGACATTTTCATATCGTCCCATCCCTAGCCAAAGCTCCAGGGTTGCTCAACAACATGGCCGCTAACAGCCTGGGTGTGGACTCTTGCCCCCGAGCCAAAGCCTCGTTTGATTCCACCGCTGACCTTCGCTTGGTGCGAGGCTGCGAGCAGCCCCCACCGTCTCAGTCCAATCCCTCTGTGCTCCGGAAAAAACAACAACACAAACTCACACACACAACGTTATTCCTTCCTGGGCTTTAGCGCGAACCCTGCCACCGACCCCGTATGACTCCAATCCCCAGCCCAGCCCCCCTGCGTGCGTAGCTGTCCCAGCAGGTGAAGTATGGGGGGCTGTCAAGAGAGGTGACGGGTCTATCTCCGTCTGTTACACTACCCCACCCGCGCGCACACCCCCCCCATTTCACCCTCCCTGGCTCCACAGCTGCTGTGTGTCCAACCATGACACCTCACAACCACACACAGTGATTGGTTTACAGTTGGGGGGGGGGGGGGGGGGTACAGAGAGCTGGGGCAACAGCAACAAGCATTCACCATAATGCCTGAATGAGGTGTACAAGTATAAACGGATAACGGAACACAACGGTACCATTGAAATGTAAAGTTTTTGAAACCTATGTTCCTATGTAATTGGTGCTCAAACCCTGAAAATGATAAGTATTTGGCCACGGACCCCCCATCTCAAAATAATTAGTTCCAGGGACCCCCAGAAGCAGAATTTGAGTTACAAATGTTCGCTTAAAAGTTAAAAGTTACATATAATTCAGTTTTGCACACATTTTCACAACTTATCAAAAATAGATACAAGCTTTTATATCTGTTAATTTTCAATAGTTAACGCATTAAATAATTCTAGGCTTAAATGGGTTTTAAACTGCGCTTTACATTGTTTTGAAAGAGAGAGAGAGACAGAGAGAGCGAGAGAGACAGAGAGACCAACCACAGGAAAGCAGCTATGCTTTTTCAGTGTCAGTTCAAGGAAAGCCTGTCACTTATGGATTAAATGCCACCAGGCACGCCTGTATACCCACCGCTTGACAGTTTAATGGTGCATGTAGGTGCCTGCGTGTGCATGTGTGTCTATGTACATGAATGGCTTTTTAACTCTGTGTGTGTGTGTGTGTGTGTGTGTGTGTGTGTGTGTGTGTGTGTGTGTGTGTGTGTGTGTGTGTACACACTACACAGTACACACCATACCGACCATACCGAAACAGTGCCAGGCGGTGTCTTGCTAGTGGCTACCACCCTAACATGGCAGCAGCTGCCAACATTAGTGTGGTTCAGGTACAAGCTGTCACCATAAACCCCATGTAACACATTTTTCATTTGATACGCCTCATGGCCAACCCATGCACACACATGCTTCCATGAGCACACAGGCATATCACTCCACGTGCGCGCACGGACACACACACATACACACACAGGCTGGGCGATATGACTTTGAATCCTTAGCACACATTTTATAGATTTGCCTCGATTACTATTAATGAACGACCATCGTTGTTTTTAAATAGCGTGTCATGCTGTGACACGGTGTGAGCTTCCCCATTTTTGTACGCCACCACAGGGGGGTGCTCTCCATTCTGACACGTTGCCACTCCGACATTGACTTCTTATTGTCGGAGTGGCAACACTTCCATAGAGGTTAGGTTTAGGGTTAGGGTTAGAGATAGGGTTAAGCCCATGATACACGTAGCAACTTTTTCATCAATATCAACCAGCAACGACCAGAGGCGTCAACTGGGTATGGCTATGTATGGCAGTTGCCATACCTTGGCTAAAGGTGGAAAATAACAAAATGTACTTCCTAAAATAAATTCATGCCTGTTAAGGTATGGCAACATGACTGGTGTCTTGCACGCGTGAAGGCACAAAAAGATTGATCCAATGACGCTGCCAATGGCCATACCCAATTGACGCCTCTGGTTGTTGCTGGTTGATGTTGATGAAAAAATTGCTACATGTATCAGAGGCTAGTGTCGGCATGGAGACATGTTGTAATGGAGACATGCAACCGCCACCACCACCACCAAGTATAATACAAGGTTAATTGTCTGTGTCGATTTGTTTATATACAAACAAAAAAAATTAAATACTTCAGTTATTGGTTCTAAATTTCAGTTTCAATATATTTACGGTTCATTGCCCAGGCACACACACACACACACACACACACACACACACACACACACACACACACACACACACACACACACACACACACACACACACACACACACACACACACACACACACACACACACACACAGCCATGTTTTCTTCCTGCCGACTGGAACAGCTGTGGTGATGGAAGGGGGGAACAGGAAAGCTGATCTAGGCCCAAAGACCCCCCCCCCCCCCCCCCCCCCCCCGCACCCCCACACTACTGAAGGGGAAACGTCCTGTCAGCAAGAGATCAATACCCCCCAGCCTGCGGTTATGGGCCGGTAAAGCTAACGAGTAGCACTTAAAGGCAAGGGGATCACTATTGATTACAAGGGTTAATAGACTCCCTCTGCTAGCTATGCTTTTGTGCAATCTGAACGAGCGTGACGTGATCAAGACGCTTAATTGATACAAATTGGTCACATACGATGCATATGCCTTGATGAAACATTCTGTGGCTGCTTATAAGATTCAGATCCCCAGACGGTTCACACTAAAGGAATATGTACTAATGGATTTCGGGCCCTCAAGAGAAAAAGTGTGCAACATTGGTGCCACAGCGAATCAGTGCACGGTGGACTTGACGGGCGCAAAAAAACAACAACAACAACAATAAACCGCTAAATCTTTCATTTGCACTCCAAAATACTGTGTAGGAAGCCATGTTCAGAATGCCACCGCACATCTTCCCTCCCAAATCATTATTCAACAAGGGCCTTTTCGAGGCCTTCAATAATACATCAATGTCGACTCGAAGATAACAATGGCGCAACAATTGGGACCGGAAGGGGTGTGGTAACGGGGTGTTGTTTGTCTAAAACCTTACAGGTAGAGGATGTGTGTGTTGTGTGTGTGTGTGTGTGTGTGTGTGTGTGTGTGTGTGTGGGTGTGTGTGTGTGTGTGTGTGTGTGTGTGTGTGTGTGTGCTGCTGTCATTTATGATGTGTGAGTGATCAGAGATCAAAGGGTTAACTGCAGCTCTGGCCTATGGCCCTGCACTGGCCCTGCACGTACATTATTCAAGAGCTCTCTGAGACACAGAGAGAGAACACACAGAGACACACAGAGAGACAGAGGGAGAGAGAGAGAGAGAGAGAGATGGGAGGGGTGCAAATGAAGAATGTCTGGATTAAGAAAACGGTATGAGAAGACTAGGGATGGGACGATAATCTCTATTATCGTTTATCGTGACACTCCCGATAATTGCATTGTGGAGATTTAAATTTATCATGAAATTATCCTCCGTCATGCACTGGGATCGCTTCACCTTTTATTTGCAGAGCTGCATATCTAGTACCATTTAAACCCTCTATAATTGGTAAAAAAGGACCCGGAAATAACGTAATTGATACAGTCTTCTTTACACTCTACCAAATCTCTTTGCCAAAAAATAGCTGATCTACAAGCTAACAACGTGTCACAAATTGTAGATCTGTTATTTGTTGGCAAACGTTCCGCCCCAGGATAATGGATGTTGGGGATATTTTGATTATCGCGATAATAATCACAAATGGCAATTTCTTTGGTCACAATAATCGTGACATGATATGTTTTCACATGGTCCCATCCCTAGAGACAACATGGATAGAGAGAGAGGGTGGAGGAAGGGGGGGAAACAAACACTTGTGTGAGTGAGATGACAGGGTGCTACCGAGAAGGTAGGGAGAGGACGCGGTGAACGACGGAGAGAAAGACTGCAGGTGGAGGGGATGAGAGCGGGAGACATGGAGACAACCACCGCTGTTGTTGCCATGGGAACCACTAATCAGAATCATTACATAGCCTACATTGTTTAACCTCTGACCCCAACAGGAATTAATAGATTCTCATCAGAACAGTCTCATCCATCCATCTATGGGGAGAGTCGTCTAGAACAGTTCTCAACCTGTGGGTCAGGACCCCCGAGGGGGGTCCTCAAATTATTTTGGGGGGTCCCCAGATTATTAATTTACGTGCAACATACTCAACAGTAAACAAACCAACATAAAGTTTGAGTGTAGAGAGGGTATCTGCACATTTCTAAGGTATTTTTTAATAACTCTAAAATGACAAATTAAACACTGGCCAAATTGTCAAATATTAAAGGCAGAAATTGTGAAAATAGCCGATCTACATGAGCATGTAGGCCATTTTATACAAAATGTAATTCCTCAACTCTTAGTGCTCGTCCAGGTGGGGGGGGGGGGGGGGGGGGGGGGGGGGGCAGTTAAAAAATATAGTAACTCCCTTAATTCTATTTTTCAAATATTGTGAATATATGTATATTTCTATGAGTGATGTCAGATTATTGTCTGCATTATTAGACCCCTTTTTGTTATCCAGATGTATTATTCATATATATGGTGGTGGGGGGAGGGGCAAAAAATAAAATATACTTTACACAAGAGAGTGAAATATAGAGATAAAAGGGGAGACAGCGTGACAGAGCGAGAGAGCAAGATAGAGAGCAAGATCTAGAGAGAGAAGCGAGAAAGATGGGAGTGGTGTGAGTGATCCGAGAACAAACTAAAATTCAACCCATTTAATCCAGGGGCCTTCAACAGGGGGTTCGGGACCCCTAGGGGGTCCTCAGAGTTACTACAGGTGGTCCTCCAAATCTTTGTGTGATAGAAACCGTTTTTTTTTTCCTGAGAACTTTAGCCAAAAATAGCAGATCTACAAGCTCACAACGCCTCGCGCTATTTTAGGCAAAGGGGGGAGGCAGAGGGGGACAAGAGCAGACTAAGTATAGTGAAAGCTCAAGTTTATTAAGTATTGACAGTTAAAGTGGTTAAATACGTATCTGAAAACACAATAAATCCAAAATACACTGATCATCATCATCATCATCACACTGATGATTGTGCTGCCAAAAGATGAAAATCAAAATATATGGAATCTATGAACAGGTTGTGGGGGTCCCTGCTTCATCTCTCTCTCAGCTAAGGGGTCCTTGGCCTGTAAACGTTGAAGACCCCTGATTTAATCGACAAGAGGACTGTTCGTTGGACAGCGAAATGGTCTCCCACCGCCGATCAGAACATATGCACACGCACACACATATACATCAGATGAGAATGGACGGCCATGTTGTTTTTGGTGAGCGCTGTTTCTAGTGGCAGACTGACCGCTACAGCTCACCGAGTTGGATCCTTTGTTCATTAATTGATTGGCCTCCCCCGCTGGGCCCCTGTAACTAGGTTATACCCCCGCCCCCCCCCCCCCCCCCCTCAGTGAAAAAAAAGACTGAGGACAGACAGAAGACTCCAGGGCAGGAATCTGGGTGTTAATATAACTAATGGAGTGAGGCCGACAGTTACTTTATTGAAATCACCCTCATGTAATTAGAGCGAGCAGCTGATGACAGGAAGAAAGGAAGGAAGGAAGGAAGTATGGAAGGAAATAAGGGTGGATGCCATTATGCAAGGGTGATGTCATCCTTGTATTGAATGAACGGGGGGTGAGACCATAATAGAGGTGAAGTTAGAGGAGAGACTAGCTCTGGGCCTGTCGGCAAATGACTAGACCGGGATTTCTCAGCCCCTACGAGCACTCAACTTGAGTCAAAATAAACTAAACTACTTCACTACTCACCAAACCTCTCAGCATCCCACCCACTCTGTAAAATACATTATTTTTGTCATGAAATAAAACGCACCCACCTCGAGCCACCCAGCGGCCACCGCAGACACAATGGTTCACATTCACAACCCGGAAATAAGCGGCGGTCGAGTTGGATGCACTTTATTTCATGCCAAAAATAGTGCATTTTGCAGAGTGGGTGGGGTGCTGAGGGGTTCACCACCGCAGAGAATAGACTTTCAACAACGCAAAACTACCTTTGGTTTGGTGACTGAGTAGCGAAGTAGTTTTGTTTATTTTGACTCAAGTTGAGCGCTCACAGGGGCTGAGAATTCGCGGTCTAGTCATTTGCCGACGGGTCTGTCAGAGTGACGCTCTGGGCGAGAGCTAAGGAGAGACCAGAGAGCGATAGAGACTAGACCAGAGCCAGACTGATGCATCGATGTAGCCGATATGTCGGCCATTATTTGACTATTGACGTTTTGGCCAGTTATGCAGCTGAGGTCTCTCAAATCTTAAAATCACTGTCACCCTGCCGTCCCTATTTTGGGCATGTCATTGTAGGCGTTTTTCTTTTTTAAATGTCAAAAATAGAAATGAAATTTGTATTTCTGAAAACTAATCAAGTCAAGTCAAGTTTTTCAAATTGATTGTAATCGATAATGGCACTAAAACATATACACAATACATACACGCGCATACATATGTCGTAGACTCTCCAAAATCGGGACTGCATCGGACCCAAACATCGGGCATCATCAGCCGGACTCAAGCTTGAGATATATAATAACAAGGGCAGACAAACATATTTTAGAGAGACTGATGGAAGAGCCTGTTCTCGTTCTGTGTAGCTCACCCTGTTCAATGTCACCACTTGTCTCCCTGTTGAAGGAGTTCAGGGGGTTCCACTAATAAAAAAAACGGAGGCATCGCGGCAGGACACAGTGAGGTCATATGACATCACCCATTCTGATGAGCGTGGGTCTTCAGCTGACCGCAATCAGTAGAGGCACTGAACACGCCTGATGATCAATCCAACTCCAGTAAATCAACCAGTGAACAACTTATACAGACTTCACACAACAAGACAAGGGTTAGAACGAAGCCAACCCCTACCACCCGGTAGAGTCGCCGGAAAACATACTTGCCGATATTTTTATTCTTGTATTTGTTTTACTGAGAATATGTTAGATATAACTTTAGGATTAAGCATATCTTTCTGAGGTTACGGTTAGGAAAAGGGTTACGTTTTGGTACCGTTTTACTGAGGTTAAGGTTAGGAATAAGGTTAGGTTTAACCGTTTAGGCATAGTTTACATATAAAGATATTAAGGATCTCAGTGGAGAATAACAAATAAGCCTAGCCTTACCCGAGTTTCCTTTTAGTTGACATTGTATCAGTGAACTGTACTGTCATGAAACTGTACCTTTTCCTATCCAAAACTTCTAATAAATACCTCAATCAATCAAATCAAAAGGCATAAACCATCAGCCCAGGCAAGTGTGTTTTCCGGCGACTCTTCTGGTATTCCACCACCCAGCCCTATTGGAAACAGACAGACAGAGATGTGTTCTGCTGTCTCCTGGATGTCTGATCAGGGCACAACAGCTGACCCAACGGAGGGGCCTGCATACCTCAGAGGACACAAGTTTCCACCATATATCCCTCAGGTGACAGAACCCAGCGGTCTCCCATAACCTGAAAGGGACACGGTGCGGCAGTGGCACCATTGTGGATAATACGAGGACTCTCATGGACAACTCATGGTTATGTACTTTGTAACTGACAATAGGGTGGAAGTCAAAACGACTAAAATTGCCCCAAAAGGTGTTTTAAAGTGAAGCCCGTTACTGAGGTTTGACACAACTTTCTTCTCTAGTACTTCCCCTCTACAAGCCTAGTTCTAAAAGCAGCTCCAAATGCAATCGCAATTATATTAGCATATAATCCCCAGCACTTAAGTACTGGAGTCATAATAAATTATGGGATGCACTGAGGCTTGAGACCAAGTGTTGACCAGCCCCCCACCCCAACAGATCCCTGCCAGGTCATATAAGGACAGGCTGAGGTTTATGTTACTGCCAGAGGGAGACAGCAGTGACGTCTAGGAGGGAAATGAGAGTATTATGAGATTGACATATGGACAAGATCTTGAGAATTACCAAAGATGGGCTGGACCAGATAAATGGAGTAAATGCTACAGGTAACTACTCATGTTATCTTGTCAACTACGGTCACATTTAAGAAATATAGTACATGTGTAAACAAATACACATGTACACAATTTATATAACTTTTTAAAAGTCCCATGAAATTCCCATAATCGAAACAACCATCTAACATTTCAGTAAACACTTTGAGGACATACTGGACAGAAAACAGTGGAAGCCATAAGAAAGGTCCCGACAAAATCAATTAAACTGAACCTATAATATAAAGCTGAGCCTGTAAAGCTCAACGAGTCACAAATATAGTTTGGTTTCCTACACCTAAGATGGACTGTGTCATGCTTCCTTTCTGACACGTGAATCAAAAAAGCAACTGGGGTAACTAAGGCTGGTTCTTGTAAAGGAGCGCTTGTTTTCGGTGATTACGACGGAGGCGTGCCGCTTCAGTCCACCTGAGACACCACCGAGCGAGCGGCAGCTAGCGAGTCGCTGTATCGAGCATTGCGAATGTCACATGAGCTGAGTCAGCGCCGTTAGAAGCTGTAAACTAGGGGGCCAGAACAGTAAATCTTCGTCGCCCGCCCCCCGACTTTCGGCACCTCCGCACGGTCTAAGTGAACACAGCGGAGCACGCTTCTACCTCCGGTTCAGCCAATCACAAGATTCCACAGGCGGGTCTTGCCTTACCCATGATGCTTTTTTGATACACGCCTTTCTGACCCAAGACCAGGTGGGGATGCACTGTGATTGGCCAGCAGTGGCTTTGACTGGCAGTTGTACCTTGTAAGCGACTTCTGTCTTCTCTTCTTAGAAACTACGGTTAATGTAACCCTAACCTCAGTAAAACTAGGTCTAAACCTAGCCTTAGTCCAACCTTAACCTCACGCAATTACTTAATAAGCTAGGTGCCCGTGCAATGGTCTAAGGAGAACAATTCTCTTTATTATTGATGATACCAATAAAAGAATAATACAACTATCATAACTCTAGAACCATGGATGGAGGCAACAGGTACTTTACTCTGACATGGGGTAATATTGTACATAGGCGCATGCATTCCCAACAAGCATCATTCCCAACAACGGGGGCATTCAAATTAAATGAGATTTGGGAGCAGGTTGAGCAGTTACAATAGCAGGTAATTTAATAAAGATTGTCCTAATAATCCTGATTTGTCATCCCCTAGCATCCCCTGTGGTTGTAGTTTCCGCATCAGTTTAACATCCGGCAAAACATTGCCTGATTAAACAATTAGCCCATATTTTTGCATCAGGATTCTTCTACTTTTTATCTCTTGCTGTGGCCAGCAGCTGTGCATTTTTCATCTTTTTTTAATTAATTCCTCTCAACCAGCAGTTTGCTGGAAGTCTTTATTTATATTGGGTGTTGGGTTAAACCAGGAAAAAAAACAGGAAGTCTGAGCAATCATTTCAAATAGAAAATTCTCTTGATTAAATTGACTACTGGCTGAAAATACTAGAAATGACAACAGTCATTATATAATAGATAGATAGATAGATACCTTTATTATCCCAAGGGGGAAATTCAGTTGCACTTGTCGTTTTCTTTAGCATAACAAAGAATAATAAAGTGATGGCTCCTGCTATATGTTATGAACAAATTCAGCACCTCTAATGCACAACAACTACTCACTCCCATCCCTCCACAGTGATGACTTTAAGCCCAGCTTCTGCACCAAAAGGTAGGGTACTCCCTTCACAGTTCACATTTACCTTAGTGTATGTAGTGTGCGCACTGTGTCTGTGTGCATTTCCATGCAAATTTACTAGAGTAAAAAAACGTAAGTATCCGTACCCAAGTAGAAAGTACTCATAAACATTGTGTGTTTATAACACGGCATTGTCAGAGAATTCATAGCGGGGTGTATCGCCGCGGGATACGCATGTATCCGTCTATCAGGCTGCTGTAGCCTGTCTGTCCTGTCGGCTACATGAGTGCATCACTGGCGGCCGCCGGTTCTGGCCCGAATGCCGTGGTGATATTTTTAAATAGACTCCGTCATGGTGAATTGACCACACATATGACGTTCAAACAACTAAATACTATCCTAAAATATCTTAAAAGTAAATTCTGTGCCACAAAAAAGAAGTTTGAGTGTGTTAAAGTAACAATGGCCGCCGTTTGGCTTCATTCGTTTTCCATTCGGAAGCCCTCGTTCTTGCTGATGATGACGCGTTGATGACTAGGCACCAGGATGACTAGCCAAAAAAGTAATATACAGCACTGGGCACAGCGAGCGCACTGGCCAATACAAACTAATATGTGAGTGTGCCACTGCGCCTCTGGTACCAATGGTGTGCATTTTCAAACGCACCTTTGGTGACTAGAAATCTGTCTGTTTATAGAATCATGTTTAGCAACCTGATTAAAAAAATTAACAAAAGTAAGAACAAAGAAAATGCTCATCCCTAGTGACAACCCATTTGGCTATTTGCGGTGTCCACTGTCCTTTGAATTTGATTTGACTTCAAGTGTGATTTGCAGGCTCTAATGAGCTTAGAGGTGTCCTCAAGTTGTCCGTCGTCATTAAGCCGACAAACCTTGATCTCCAAGAGCGACTTCGAGGATAATTTACTAATACCCTTCAATTAGTGAAAAAGAAGTATTCTAAAATTGTAGCCCTTTTCAGTTTCTCCCTTCACTACATCTGACTTCACCCCATTCCTCTCCTCACACATGGAAGCATGCACAAATCTAATTAGCTGTGCCATATCCCTTGATGACTCGGCTGTTTCCTGTCACACCAGCAAGATTAACCACTGCAGCACGGCCACCAGCCCCCGCATCTACACAATTAGGCATAGAATGAAACGTGTGCCATGTTGTCACCGCTCCTGGCTTCATTAGGACACACAGGAGACAACTTGACGACGGACGAGCAGCCACGTCTGCAAGTTGGGGAGCTACAGAGCAGGTGTTGTGAGCTCATGGGACGTGGTTAGAGGAACTCACGTGCCAGTACCAGTGGTGTGAAGCACTGTTTCCCAAACACTGGGTCGGGACCCATTTGTGGGTCACGAACACATTTTTTGGTTTCCTACATCTTGTCAAAATATATAAAAAATAAATAAATAAATAAAAAAAATCCCCCAAAGCTTTTCATGAATAAAAACCTATATATTATGTTTTTTCTAAGTAATTCAATAAATAAATAAAAGAAAAATCTAAGACATTCCATAAATTAGAAAACAAAGCTTAAGAAGTAGTGAAAATAGGCGATCTACAAGCTTCGCGGCGCGTTGCGAGCTTGTAGGTCTGATGTTTTCATTTTTGTGTTTTTATTTTGTGTCCCAGGGCGACTAAACGACTAAATCTCTCTTTTGGGTCACGAGCTGAAAAGTTTGGGAATCACTGGGGTAAAGTAACTAGGTACATTTACTCAAGTGCTGTCCTTTAGTTTTGAGGTATTTGTACTTTACTTGAGTATTTTCAATTTCCAAGACTTTTACTTCTACTACACTATACCTCGGATCCAAATACTGTACTTTTTCTCCAATACATTTATTTAAAAACTTTGGTTACTTGTTACTTTGCAGATATAAATTATAATATTTAAAATCATACATTTACCACTGTAGCCACATTGTATACCTTGGCAATTTGAAAATAGCCGATCTGCAAGCAGTTTGTAGATCTGCTATTTTCAAACATTTTGTACTTTTACTTTTGGTACTTTAAGTCATGGCATTTTTAAGCCAACACTTTCCTACTTTTACTCAAGTAAATTTTGGATTCCAGACTTTACTTGTAACAGAGAGTACTTATACATTGCAGTATTAATACTTTTACTTAAGTAAAAAAGAATACTTTTCCACCACTGTATAATATAGCCAGCCAGTCTTATTGTTGCAGGCAGAGGTCACAGCCTTCACTAGAACCTTTCATCTGCATTGGCATTTATCCATATAGTCACACATGGGGTTAGGCATGGTTTTCATTCATTGTTCCGGTGCTAATACCTTAGGTCATTTGCCATTTTACACCCCTGAACTTTTAGGAGGACCGCTCATAAGGGCCTATTGAAGATTACTTCATGCATTCTTATTTTATAGGCTTGAATGTTAACACCACCCATGAGGGGGGTTTCACCCCGGCACCGAGGCTAGTACTAAACTAATCGGACATAACGTCCTTTGGAAGGGTATCTGAACCTTTCCAAAAACAAGGAAACAGAAATGTCAAATGTTAATTCTTATACATGGAATTACATGCATAGTCCAACGTACATGACCCTTTTCACCACCTTCCTGCTAAAAGAGGTTTGTCGGCAGGAAGGCCCTGTTGCTGGTGTATGAAGAAACTACACAAGACACAGGACGATGGAGGCATTTCTGTGATCAGAAAGGCTGACATAACATATTTACGATTTGGTGGAAAACATCTGTGGACTCACAGAGGACTGTCAAGCAGAGGGTAAACAACATGCTTCCTACCCCGCCCCTCCTTGGTTAGCCGAGCCTGTCAATCACATAAATCAATTTGGCGACTAAGATTTGGATGGGGATGAAAGAGGACTGACGACAGCCCAGAAGGCAGTGTGCCATGTGAAAATAAAATATGGCACTCTATGGCGACAGACTGGTAAGAGGAGAGTTAGAAGTCTCAGATAATCCACCGACAAATGCTCTGTTAATCGAACTGATTCTCTACAATAGCTGCAGTGGGTGATAAGAGTGATTGTATGCAGCACACGTCATGTTTTTTTTCCCCAAGAACAAAAAACAGATGGATGGCCTCTGAGGAAAGTCAGACGGTACAGAAACAATTGAAGAACAAAGCCGACTAAAGACAACCGAACACAGAACAGAGTGGGGCTGCCCACAACATCACGACAACAGAATACAACAAAACTACACCACACAGACTACAACCCAACACACCCACATCACAACGTACGGTACGGAACACAACACAACAGAACACAACAGGCACTAATTGTGTTGTTCAGCGCCGACCATGCCGTATCCCAGCAGGCATTGCATGATGAATGGGCCAGGAGATGACTACTACAACCCACATCCCTCCTCCTTTTCACATGCTCCCCCAGGCACATGCACACATAGACATCAAAGGGGGCTTGAGCCCCTGCCCTTTTATCCGTCTGTAAAAAAGTACCTTCTCCAGACCACAAATGCAGTTTTTATTTTGGTGAAAGAAATGCAAATGCCCTCTTTCCATGCCATACCTGAAGGCAACATTGGAGATAATGAATTGTCTTGTCCAACCTCTCCTGAAATTGAATGCAGCATATTATGTTGAAAGAATAGCCCTCTCTGTGTAGAACTCAAGCAGCGAAAATAGCCGACCTCCAAGCGTGGAGGTCTGCTATTTTCGATATTTTCACCAAAAGGCCCTTTTAGAAATGTCAGCCCCTGCCTCTCTAACATTCTCTGCACGTCCCTGTGCTCTCCCCCCTCTCCCCATTGGTCTCTTCTCTGCCACCACTGTTAGCAGCCCTCCTTCCCTCCCTTTCTCCTCTCCGTCACCATGTCCCGTCCCCCCCCTTTACCCAAACCGCACACTATTCAGCCGCTGACATCTCCCACAAGATTAATTTGCATTCAGCGCACTTAGGCCTTGTATTGTGCTCCGACACAATGACATATTACAGTTGAACAGCGTACCTATTAAACGTATAGCCCTATAGCTTGAGGGCAGGTGGGGCTTTTTTCGTCAGATGCATATGTGACAGAATGCAAACGTGAAGACCGAGGAGAGAAACCTGGCGGAAAGAGAGGGGCAGTAGAGGATGACTGATCAGAGTCATTACAGGAACGGTTAGATAACCTCCATTAATGATTCACTAGTAGCAAACTAATAAACTGGGTCAGATTGCAGTAGCAGTAATGGCGAGTGCGGAGAGACCTTTACATTAGAATGTGCAACAGCGGAGAGAGTAAACCGGAGAATGAGAAAATGAAAGTTTGCGAAAGAATACAGATTATTATAGGCATACAGGTAGGCCCCCGAGGAAAAGAGGCGGCAATGAATGAGCAATGAGCTCTTCATGGGTCCCCACCCTACTACCCTCTCTTATTCTGTCCTCGTCCGCCTGCTCGAAGGAAAAGGGAGACCAAATTTAATTTGCCACACTGTCTCCAGCCGTCGCCCCTACTGCCCGGGGGGGGAGAGTGAAATGGATTCTGGTCCTGGAATTTGAAAAGATGACTTAAATAAAGAAATAAAAAGAGGGCATACTCTGGAGAGGGTGCCGGAGACAATAACACAGAGGGTGGCAGGGAAAAAACATCGGAGAAGAGTTTGATGAGGCTCTGGGGTACGGATGAGTGAGGGGCAGACCGGGGACCGATGGGGGCCAGATATCAACTATATGGCTACGATATAGCAGCCCTGCATGGCCATCTGTGCAGGCCACAGGGTTAGTCCAACAATCAAGAGATCAGAGCAGCGATAGCAGCTACTGCAGAAGGAAGGACGTCCAAACATGGAGGCTAACAACCCATTACCTCACCCTGCTGTACTCCCTTGGGACAGACTGATCATGGTGTAGCACATAGGTTTGTGTGTGTGTGGCGTTGAGGTCCACACACACACACACACACACACACCTTTTTTTTAAGCTTTGTTTTAGGCTTTTCTGCCTTTATTGATAGATCAAGTGAAGAGAGGGAGAGAGACACAGGGAAAGACATGCAGCAAAGGTCGTCGGGAGCGGGACTCGAACCCGCAACGTGCTGTCAGGCATTAGATCCTATGTGGTATGCGCCGGGACCGCAAGGCTAGCGGGGCCGGGCGCCCAACCTACAAAAAACATTTTAATTAACTTTTTCATAAAGGTTTATAGTTTAACGAGCACGCCTTTACTTGAGTCCTACTTTGCAGCCCTAATTGACCGAAGGGAAGGATAGAGGGGGAAAGAAAGGGAGAGGAATGGATGTAAAGAATACCAGACTTGCTCAACCCTTAGCAGTGCGTTGTGGGATTTCTTGGCTCTGCCTCCAGTTCGTCGTCTTCCTCCCCAGTCCCACAGTACAGGGCCTCCGCCCCGGCCCATTGAGAGCCACTGAGGTCTGGTCTGGTCCAGCTGTGAGAGACCTGGGACCATTAAGAAGCAAAAACAAATAGACCTCTGGCCAAGCGCACACAACCCAGCAGAGACACCTGTGGCCCATTCACCATACATATCCGGCCACTTAACACTTCATAAAGGGGGGGAGAGGCTGTTGTGTTGTGTTTGCGGGCTAGTACAGCTCACCATGGACCCCCTGTAGTTTAGTTTCTATACCCAAACAGCACCAAGCTCCTCTCTAGAGCAAATGCTTATGGCTCTAAAGGCAAACAATTGACAAGTATAGCCAGCCATGGCACCACCTGGCCCTCACACCTGATCCCATTCTTACCATAACACATTAAATCAAAAGGCACATTCATCCTGCTTGTCATCTTCATCCTGTCTATATATGCCTCAGCTGTGCCTGTAAGGAACCCTGGGTGACACCTGTCCTACACAGACAGGGCCTGCACCACACACACACACACACACACACACACACACACACACACACACACACACACACACACACACACACACACACACACACACACACACACACACACACACACACACACACACACACACACACACACACACACACACACACACACACACACACACACACACACACACACACACACACACAGCACCATTACACTTCAGAAATTCAAAATGGAGAAGAGGTATGGCATTATGGAATCCCCAATGCCTTGATACAATTTACTGAATTGAAATAGAGTTGACCCCCTAGCAATGTTCATAGTCCCCCTCCCCACATACACACACACCCACACAAGATAGTAGTCTAGAAGACTACGCAACGTCGGTACTTGACTCAAGAGTATAGATACTCCTGTTTTATTAACAGAGCATGTTAAATTACAAACTATATTTTCTATTCATCAATACGTAATGAAATTAAGACATTTTCACCAAAAGATGTTCAAGTAATTTTCAAAAATATCAATACTAAAGAAAATAGCAGATGTGCGTGCACGCTCATACGTGCGCGTTGTGAGCTTGTTGGTCGTCTATTTTCAATACAAAATGTGGTATTAATGTACTTTTTCCCTTTGGCGTCAAAACAGTATTTGTCTTTGAAACGTATTTGAGTGAAAGTCTAAGTATCAAAAAATACAAATACACAAGTAAAGCACAGATGCATAGTTCGAAGGGGGGAAAAAAAGTCAATGTACTTTGTTACCGTGCACCGCTGTTTAGATGTAGTCCAAGTCCATTTGCACGCAGCAATGCCTTGTTTACAGTTAGGCCACAAGCACTCGCAGATGGGAGCTGACTGAGTGCCAGATGCCCTGCTTATAGGGTGGTGGGTTGGACTGCTCTGGGGCAAAGAGAGAGTACACAACAGGGGCATCGGGCACAAGATGCCGTGCTCCACCTATAGCTCAAACCTGGTGGGAAACCGTGATTCTCTGCCCTGGTCAATTTCAAACCATCACCATGTGAGACGAAGCTGATCTAACATCACAGGCTAAAATAGCAAAGTGGGTACCTCCGAGTCATCCTGTGTAGGTGTGCATTCCTCTGTAAGCTAAACAGATCAATGTCTCTCAAGACACATAAACACATATATACACTGTTTGGTAAACACGAGACTGTCCTCCTGACTGCATCAAGTCACAGCTGTGATCTTACTTAACCTTCAAAGAGAAAACAAGGGATTCAGAGACAGGGACCTTGAAAATTATACAATAGAGCATCAATTCAAGAAATAATAAATATGGATGGAGATACACGGTTTAACTCATATGCTGCCATTTAACAATACCTTCGTACTCTTTAACTGCCATTCGTCTCCATAGACTTCCATGTAATTCATAGTGCACGGATCATGCACACCCATGCCTAGATAATGCACCACGTGTGTCCACATTGCTCACAGCTTTCAAACAAAAAAATCCGAATGGAAATCCGTTCAGGCATTCATGAGATAGCAGCCATTATGTTTTACACTGTTGTGAGCTTGGAGGTCTGCTACCTGAGTTGTATGGGGGTTGTATGGGGGTTAAACAAGCAATTTCGCGATCGCTATCATGCCTACTAACGTTTTTGGGGTCCCAAAACATTTTTTGAAAAAAAATTATTATTATTTTTTTCAAAATGGCGGACATTCTCGGGTTCCTCGGGCGTGGCAGGGAGGGACATCGCGAAATTCTCGGGTTCCTCGGGTTTGGCAGGGTATTTAAGAACGACAATATGCAATTTCTAAATCTAACTGATTCCCAATCTAATGGTATGTAACTCTAATGATATGCTTGTCGAGTGTCGACACGTGTGGCCAAAATGCAAGGTAAAGGCGACGCTCGCCATATTTTCCTCAAAACACGGTTCAGTGTTTGGAAATAAAAACCATTTAGTTAGGAAGAAGATCTGGGAGACATGCTTCAGTGACCAAATTACTGTTTGATATTGCATATGTAAGAAACAATAACAGTATCTTTATTAATCAGAGTAAATAGTTTGAGGCCTTTATTGATCCCACAAGGGAAATTCAGTTGCCAGGTCAGGTACAGCAGAATACAAAAGACAAAAACTAACAGATAATGAGCACACAGCAAGAATGAAAAGATACAGAGACACCAGTAGAGTCACATTGTCATTAGTCCTTAGTCAAGAACCTGTTCTTGTTAACAACAGAGGGAAACGGAGGGAAAACTCAGAATAAGTAAGCAATTTACCCCGAGTGAGAGGACATTATGCTCTCATAATGTCCGCAGTGTGGGTGTTATCGGACGAGGCGCAGCCGAGTCCGATAACACCCGCACTCAGGACATTATGAGAGCATAATGTCCGACCCCGAGTGGTAAATAGCTTTTCTACCACTTTTTCCCGTATACATGAAAGAAAACACATAGTTGTAACTTGCAAGGATCTTAAGTTACAATCATTATTGCCTATAAAACTTCCGCGAGACAGCAGATAGTTCCACAAACAACATCTTCTACTCACCAACAGATGGCGCCAACTCCATAGTAATCCATGCGTCTAGCTTACAGCTAAGCTAACGTCAGTTAAAAGCACCGTTCCGGCCGTAAATAGAGGCTGTTCGCTTCCAGAAAGGCATAGGTTCAGAGAAAAGGGGCTTTAAAGTTGGCGGATTGCATTGGATCCAAATAAATCGGCGACGATAGTACGCACGTTAGTAAACATAGGACCGCTGCGACCTTCATTTGTTGGTTGGGGGAAAGTCCCCGGATGTACACTGAGGCGCATTGATCTCGGACACACAACTTTGCGGCAGTTGTCCTCTCATAACCTCCGGAATTTAGCCAATCAGAATCCAGTATTTGAACACGTGACTCGAAAAAGTGGTAGAACTTAGGTTTTGGCATTTCATACATTGGCGGCTTTGTTCACATTCCTTTGTTTGTGCTTCTGACTTTGAGACCTGTTTCACTATGCAAGTATGCAGTAAGTCAGCTGAAGACATGAATTGGATCATTACCGTTTTATCTACAACTAGTTAAGCTACATGACAAGGTATGTAACGATACCACCAACATGTGAACCTGAATGCTCCAGTTATCAGACATTTACCTTGCCCCGAACAAGATTGATAACTATTCCTCCTCACAGTCCAGTCTACATTCCCCAGGGAAACACCAAGTAGTTACCATTGACAAAATAATTGTAATAAGGAACTATTAGAGGCAATATTCAATTAAGAAATTGCACAATTTTGTAAAACCTATTGAGTATAATCTTTGCACTTCACATTGTTTTTTGGATTGACAACCCAACAGACCATACACAGAGAGTATGCCAGAGGCGCCTTCTCCTGTGATACACAGGTATCACAGGGGTCTTTCTCCATCACAAGAAAGCCTGGGAACGAGGTTAGCATTTACCCTAGCAGCCAGTCAATATCTATACTATAATTTTGCGAATGTCTGAGTGAGTGTCTGTCTGTCTGTCTGTCTGTCTCAGCGTTTCTCCTCGGTGGCTGGAGCAATTGATCTGAAATCGCATCACCATTAGCATATGAACACACCTGACATAACTGTGAAGCCCGTTTGTCACTTTCACAAATCGTATGCTGTATAGTAGCATTTTTATGGTGTATCTATTTAGCCTACAGTACCTTTTGTGACCACACATGTTAAGGGAGGGGCGCTGTTGTTCAGGCCATTAGCACAATCACACACAAACCCCCCCACACACACACACACACGGGGGGGGAGGGGGGGGAGTGTGTGCGTGTGTGTGCAGGCAGGCGGGCGGGGGGGGGGGGGGGTTCTGGCCCTGTTACAGATGTTGTCCAAAAATCATGCAGATCGGTACACAGTATCTCTGTAGCCGTTAAATGGAACGGGTATTTCTAACATTGATGCTCCTACATATTAGCATGCAAGCACCAGTTAAAGTTACTTTCCATCCCTCATATACTGTGTGCACAGTGCACATCCCATAACCCACACACTGCACATCATTTCGGAGCTCATATCTTTGAACGGGTAAGGGCTAGTCCTATATAATGCCGCACAGCATGAGGCTATACTCTATCACAGGCCCAGCATGACTGATCTTGAGAGCCAATTAATGTGTGCATGTGGGTGTGCAGTGTGCACTGTGGGTGTGTGCACTTGGTTGGTGGGTACCACCATTACAGCAAGACAACTGGATAAACAGACGGCCCCCTCTCCCCACGCCATGTCCATGTGCTCACACTTTCAGCACCAACAACTCAACGCCTTAGGAGGCATGCCGGTACCCCACCCCTACATACACACCCACCACACCACACCGTATTCACATGCACTAAAACTGTTCCTATAGATTAAAACAGCCTTTACATTGCTAATAATAATAACGCATCTCTTTTCAAACAAAGGACTCTGATTAACAGGTATTCAGAATGCTGTGTGCGCCACAGACACTCACCACACCCACCCACACACATACTGTACACACTGAGTCAGGAAAGAAAAACACAACCATCTCATTGTTTCCCCTACCATTGCCCACCCCCATGAAAGTCAAGTCAGTTTCATTTGATATAGCACTAAATGAAAACAGAAGTAATCTAATGGCACTTTTCTTATAGAGCAGGTAGACCTGACCATACTCTTTAATTATTTAAACTAAAGATGTGTATACAGGTTATTTAACTAATTTATAATACGTGCACACATTTCTTTTCAGTCTCTCCCTATACTGCATTGCCGTCACTTAAATATGTACCATTTTCTCTCCTTGACCTCTAGTTAGCACAGCGTGGCGAAGCATGCCGCACCAACATCTCACACACGCATACTTGTATGAGCGTGACAAATAAATCTCTTGAATCTTCAATCTCTTGGTAACTGATAGCACTTGTGATGAGGGCAGGGTTAGGATATCTAACTGTGAAGTGGTGTGTTCCCATTACTCCATCTCTCTCGGTCTCTGAAAATGGCTTCATTATCAGACCAACATGGAGAGCTCCCATGCAGAGTGGATGAGCAGTCTGTGCCCCGAGGGTCCACAAAGGCTGAGGTGAAGTCCATTAACATCCAGGAGCGTGTTTTCTAACCGCTAAATAAAAACAGACTATTTTTCCTGCATAAACAGTGTAAATAAGCCTCAGTTGACAAGCCTGAGTAACATACAGAGCACTGGGACTTAAACTAAACCATCATGCCTGGTTAATACTGTTAATATACTGTGCAGCGGAGGAGTCATTCCAGCTGATGGATCTTTTTTTCTGGACAATGTTAGTTATTGTATGTTGGACTTCTATAATCATGAAAATATTAACGCTGCTTATGAATAGTCACAGTAATCTCACACAGGCCTAGCCTGTAGTGTAGTGTCTTGCCAGAACTTGCCAACAATGTTGGGAAACTAGCTTTGATGACTTAAATAATTCCTCACAACAGACATCATCAAGTGTCATTCACTTTAAATGCAACTGACACAATAAATAGGCGTCGACACAGGGCATGGGAGAAAACAGCTAACCACTAACCACTTTTATACTTTACAACAACCAACATGAACGACTGAATGTCAATACTATATAATCAAATGATTTGACCGACTAACCACTGTAAGAAAGTAACTAACAAATGTTATACTTTAAAACAGCCAACATAAACGATCGAATGTCAATACTATACAACCAAATGATTTCTCAGCAAAAAAGAAAAGAAAATAACATCTACTAGGCTACACAACTAGGCAAAATAACAAGTTCAGATAATTCAAAAATTGGCTTTTAGACCATACCATAATGATTGGGGCCTGCAATTGATGCAATTATTTTGCTTCAGAGTTAGTGAAATCATGTCATGTGGAAAGTAACCAATTAAATGGATAAAAACAGAGGTCAGAAAAGGCAGAACACACTGTATGATGGCCATCATCACTGCTGCTTGTGTTTTTGGCAAGGTACTTCTTTTTCCCTGCAGGTTTTTCTCTAGGCTGACACCACCCACAAAGCAGCAGACGGAGATGGCTACCTAATGTATCATCACCCAGTGAAACACAGTGTGCACTCTGCATCGACAAGCTCCAATTGATATAAATCTGAATTTCAGTTTGCATTGATTACACTGGCTCACTGCTGTCCGTTGAATTGATAACCGATGAATTATTATTACACCCCATACAATTAAGAGATACTTGAAGATTATGTAGAGGGGGTGTGTGTGTGTGTGTGTGTGTGTGTGTGTGTGTGTGTGTGTGTGTGTGTGTGTGTGTGTGTGTGTGTGTGTGTGTGTGTGTGTGTGTGTGTGTGTGTGTGTGTGTCCTCCAAAGCCATCATGTGGGTGGGAGACCGTTCGTTTATGGTATGCCAAATCTAGGTGGTATCAATACAAATTATAAACGTAAAGACGCCGAACCAGGATTAAGCGGAGGCAAAAGCTGTTTCTCATGTTACCCTTGTATTTTTCCTGTGACTCGAATGGCTTAACAAAGTCAGATCAAATTGTCAAACTATAGACGCTTCAGAAAAAATATGATTCAAGATTCAGCAACAACTGACCTTACCAACACGTTACATCTTGAAAGGATTAAATATACTCTTTGGGACAAACTTTCATATTTTGATAAAGTATGGTCACCTCTCATAGCATACCTCGCATCAGTAACATAGGCTATACTTGGATTGTCGGGTATCAATGACGGTGGAGTAGGGACGGGTGGGAAGGGGATGGGACTACTTAGGATCATGACTTGTATGTTTTCTATTATTTGTATGTATATGTATTATTTATTTACGTTAACTGTTCATTGTGTGTTTTTGTAAATGTATAACTTTTGATTTTGTGTGGAAAGAATGAGAAAAAAAGAGCATGCATTGTTGCATTTATCACTGACTTAATGTAATTTGCTCAAATAAAAAACATATGAAACAAAAAGATTCAGCAACAACTGTACTCTGAAATATTCTCAACTATCTCAAGGCAGAAACCTATTGATTGTTTGGTGGGACACGGGGACACAGCTGGTGCAGGGATTGCCATTGACTCACTAGGACCTATGTGATTAAAGTACTAGTGAGGTTTAGGCATAGGTTTGGTGTGGTTATGGTTAGAATGTGCACAGGTAACCATGTGTGTTCTGCTAACAATGTGGAAGGTAAGTACAGTATGCTCTCCCAGTGATGAAAATTAAACTACATTGTTACATTGGCATCCACAAGTCAAACTCTGAAGATTAGATACGAGTTGTATTGTAATTAGCTGATCATCTCTCCATCTCTGGGTAAGTATGATCTCCACTTCCATTTGGCCAAAGGCGATACAGATTGTCAACATGCCCAGCACTACAATGTGACTTGTGCAGATTCAATCACAATTTAACCGCAAACAACTTACTATCCATGTACCTAAAGACTGAACATGGAGGCCATGCCATTATTAGACTGTATATATTGTGCTGTCTTAAGTCTCTTCTGTGGGTTGACGACGACAGACTGATGCCATATCTGCATACACCGCCAGTCCGCCACCAACTGTAGTTTTTAGATCTAAACACTTCTATGCCATTTATCGATCTACTCCCAACACTGCTCATGCTACATCTCTTCTCGCGTTACCTCCAAAGGCTCAGCTCCCCGGCTGGTGGTAGATAATACTACAGTGTGACCAACCAATCAACCAATGGCAAATAATCCATTACCCACCCTCCTCACCTTCCCTCTCCACCCCACCCCACAGTGGGGGACAATAACCTGTACTGCTCATGTGGCATACTTGCCTATCCCTCAGGCAACCAGAGCTAGTTACCTCTGAGAGCCCACGACATTGCTCTCACTTTCCCAGCACTTATGCTCCAATCATGTGTCATCTGATGAAACGCTACACCCTGGTCTCCATTATTCGTCTGGATACAGGAGCCTCTGGAATGTATCGGATTCCTGCCTCGGGGGGCAAGCACCTTGGAAACGTAGGCCTACCTCTGCTGCCTCGCCCCCCCCACCCCCCCGCTCCTCTAACCGTCTAACTTTCCATTGAGCCAAATTCCACCGGAGGCCTGCTTGAATCACACCACTTGAACGCCTCCTGTGACATGCGCTTACATTTTTGATGTCCATCGGAAAAGAAAACGACATGCATGGAGCAGTGTAGGGTTTCAAGGCTATTCTGTGACGTTTTATGCCAACATCCAACAAGGACACAGCCTGGGGTTAAACTGCCTACTGAACCCATCCTCATTGTCCAACTCAACGTGACCCATTGTCTAGCTGTGCTCGCACTGCTTGGGCAACATCAATTTCATTTTCAATGTACAGTGTGTGACCAGATTTTTATGTCCGATGCCGCCCATTCCAATTTTGCAGAGTCCTAGACCACCGATTATCTATGTTTTGGCTGAACATGCAAAAACTTTAATACAAAATAGACTTCCCTATTCAAAAAAGATGTCACTGTGTTATAATGCAGACACCAGATTAAAAGTGGTAAAACATTTGGAACAGATTGGCGGCATAACTGGATACCTATACGAGGGCTGCACAATATTTCGTTATCGTATCGTTATCGAGGTATGACCATGCGCAATATCAGTATCGCGAAAGGCAACGATATGTCGCAATATATCTCCATGGGCAATATATCGTCCATATCGTTGCCCATATTACCCATATCATTGCCCATATCGTTGCCTTTTGCCTTTTTCTACACTTAGAATATCAAAATAACAAGTGTGGGAACCCAATAGCACTTTAAAAAAAGAGTGATATTGACTTATTATTATGCTGTTCAGCTGTTGTTTGAATAACGCTTAGTTTTCACTGTTGCAACCCTTAAAATATTAAATATGAAATCTGTACGGTAATATCGTATTATTGATATCGTAATATTTAGCATGAATATCGTGATATGAAACTTTGTCCATATAGTGCAACCTATACGATATCATAACGGCCGATATATCAGCCTGACCGATATGTCCGTCTGTCTGTCTCTACTCTCTACAGTATTGCTCTTCAAAAAGCACCTTGTCCATTTTGTCCACTCCCAGCATGACAATTGTAAAACTCGCGGCTCCCTCCTCCAGAGACAAATATTGTGTTGTCGTGCTGTGCTGTGCTGTGCAGTGCAGCATCCAAGCCTACAGTATAGAGTGTCTCTGAGTCACTGGCCTGCGTAATTCAGTCTGGGGAATTATGACAGTGGAAAATCATTTCCCTGGGCCGGGGATAGGAGGCCATGGCTAATCGTTCAGTAATCTGATCTGCCTGCATACTGTAGCATGGAGCCACATTGCTAGCTCAGCCAGCTAGTCACACATGCGGACACCCACGGTGGCTGCCAACTGTATCTGATGGAGGTTAGCGCTATTCAAAACAACTCTCCAGGTTTTCTAGGGGATTACAGATGCTATCAGATCATTTGCTAATACTCAGTTGTGCTGTGATGTTTGAAAATGTATTTACTCTGCTCCCACTCTCACAGGTCCAATATACCACTCCCGATATCAAGTCCTCAGCCAAAAATGCAACATTCCAGGCAGAACAAGGCACTGACGACAGACGAAACTAATCCCTTTCAAAATGCAGACTCACGGACAAATGCTTCTTAGGAATAAGAAAGTAGAGTCTGCATCTTTTATGTTTCAATATAAAACCAAATGTAATGTTATGTAATTTTTCCCCCATTCATTAACAACTTTCAACCTGCCATCCTGGGCATGTCATGATAGGCAAATTAGCATGATGTGAGGCGCTATGGCTTGTAGATCGGCAATTTCCGCATTACACCATCGTAAGTAAAAATATAGTGCTTAAATGGTTCATTGCAATGCGATGCGTTGTCAGCTGATAGAACGGCATCAATCATATTTAAAATATGGAATTCGTGGTGCAATTCCAAAAAGTATAACTAATGCTTACACCATCACACATTTGATTGCTTGTCGAATAACGGGCAAAGTCCAGGTTCCAATCTAAAGTGTAGCAGTGAATTAAAACCATGGGGTAACATTATTTGTAGTACAAAGCAGTGCTGTACACAGCAGAGAGGGTAAGGGGGAGCTGGTGTATTGGATTGATGCCTAGCTCCAGCAGCAGTCTAAAGAGAGGTCTGCCCCCCACACACTGAGTGTCGCTTTAAGGGACGCTGACATGGAAAAATACACGAGCTGGCATGTTGTTGTTGGGCAACACAGTGCCCATAGACCTACAGGTACTTGGCATAACGTTGCATGAGATGGGATAGTCAGTCAGTCATGACCATTTCATCTCATGTCCGTTCAAAACCCATTACTATGTAGGCCTAGGGCCAATTCATATACCACTTTTAGAGCCGAATATATTTCAGTTCGGTTCGGGGGTGAAAAAATAGCCGAACTAATGACGGTACCCTACCCACCCCTCGAGCCTCTGAATGACGTCATATTGTAGTTTGGACAGAACCTAAATAAATGTGTCTCTAAAAGTGGAGTATGAATCGGCCCCTACTGTGCAGGAATGGTTTAAAGGTTAAAAAGAGCGATAAACAGAATAAAACGTGACTATGAATGGCAGGTGACAACATGCCCTTTAGCCCTGAATCAAACTGGGAAAGCATTTGTCATTCTAGTTTTTTTGCGTTGGCTATTTAAGAAAATGATATAAGCTCAGTTAGCTCAGAGCACATCTGTACAGCTGTTATTTTTTTAAATCTTTTGAAAAATCCTGCAAGTGTGACAACAACTGATTTAGAAGGCATTAGTAGAATAGTTGTTTTATACTGTCCGGCCATATGCTATGTTAGCGACCTCAAATGTCTTTGCATTGTAGCTTAGCTTAGTCACACTCTGAAGGCATAATAGAAGCAAAAGATGCTGAAATACAATCAAATTGTGTCTGCCAGCAATGCTTCACACCCCTCTTAAACTTAAAGCACTGGGTCAGTGTTGTTGGCAAACAGTCAGAACAGTCAGACTATAACAATCTGACTTTAACAGAACACAGTTGCCTACATGGTTGAACTGTGCAGGAATAGTGTAACATTCCCACACATATGACTGAAACAAATGACAGCATTAGTATGTCTTAATCCAATATCAAATATGTTGCAAAAAAAGTGTCCCCCCCCCCCCCCCCCCCCTACATCACAATGCAACTGGACTAAAAACACCCATCTGATGACGACAACAACAACAACAAATTCAACAACAGGCAGTTTATCAGGGAGTTCACGCTATGAAGCATCACCGGTCAAATAACATTCCCATGATGCTTAACTGGAGGAGTTTTGGGAGCAGAGAGCAAGAATGCTTTGTGAGGCTAAGACCAAAAATGCAAGGAAAGTAATTTCCACTTTGCAGAACACTGTGTGAGTCATTCTCTTTCGCTAATCTCTTACTCATATAGGCCTTCTTCATGCGCACCCTAAGGCGGTAGATTTCAGGCAGGTCTGGACTCCCTCTTCCCATTGAGGGGAGTCAAATGTTTATAGGATTTAATAGATTAGACTTTCTCTGTGGAGAGGCCAATCTACTATATAAAGCACCACACGGAGAATTACAAATAAGCTAGTATATGGCACCGGGCATATGAAACATAATCTATCACTGATGCATTACGCAACAGCTAAACATCAAAACAATGTAGTTAATCAATTCAAGTGGGCATGCATGCCAATATGCCTTATGATGTGTTTTATAGCTAATGCGTCCAACTTTCTCCAATGTGGGAAGATATACAAGACAGATTTCTTACCAAATCCTCAGCAGTCAACGTTTTCAGAGTTGAGTTGAACCGTTTTATTTATTATTAAGATTATCACTCAGAAATTGATGCAAATTGATGGCCAGTTAAAGAAATGTTTACATGGTGACATAAAGTGGTTTTATTACTCTCATTCATATACTGTCTGCAATATTAAATTGATCCGAGTTGATCAAATTAATTTGATCGCATAGAGTAGGCTAGGCTATCTATCAGTGCATTCCTCTGGTAATCATTGCAATCACCATCATGTGGATCGTTATTAGATTAGACAACACACACAGTCTTAATGGCTTTTCGTGAGTTTCCCCCAAAGAATCGGCCTATTTCTGTCCTCCATTGTATGGATCTGCATTCTGAACTATAACTTATCGTCATTCGTCACAGAGACAAGACCACAACAATTGTTTGCGAATCGTAGTAAAACGTTGCCCAGCATATTAAACGCAAACTCGATACAAAGCGCTGGGACAATGCAACAGACAGACACCTCGTCCTCGGCGGTTACAAAGTTACAAAAGACAAGTTACTTTCTTCTTGTTTGTACCCGCCTGCATCACGGGGTCTCGTCTCCACATAAAGGAATTCATTTCAGACATTTAGATCACAAAACGACACACACGAGTTCGGCGTTACGTTTTAAAACGGGGGTGAAACTTGGGAACCACCAGACCCGATTCAACAACAGCCCTCCTGGTCTGCCACCATGCAGCTCCCAGCCCGCACTGAGACCCAACTCTTTCTCCGGGATTGGATTTTAGATCCAGAACACAGTCACAGTCAGGCCGCATTCTCTCCGTCTGCGCCAGACAACGTTCTACAGCCCCGGCCTGGCTGAGACACAGAGACCGGGCTGCTCCCGGTTCGTCTTCCCAACAAAACCACATGAACATCATAGCGATATCAAAGCACTAACCTTTCTCTGGATGGGTGCAAAATCACGACAACGACGGCTGGTTTCAGATGGATCCTTGATTCATTTCGTCGTGTTGCTTTTCTCTTCCATCCAGTAGCCCCCAGTCGTTCTGGACGCGGCAGTGGCACACACACACACACACACACGGCGGACCCGTCTTTCTGCAGCTACAGGCAGTGACTAATACGGATCAGTAGGGGGCGCTCGCACAATGTATTTGTTGTCTGAAAATATGGCAATAAAACCATAGTAACCAGGGCTCAGGTACAGACTAGGCACCAATGCCATCACTAGATTCATATTGTTCAAATGCAGCGATGTAAAGTAACTTTGACTCAAGTAGGCTACTGTAATTTTGAGGTATTTGTACTTTAATGGAGTAAATTTCCAATTTGAGGCAAATATTGTGATTTTACTCCACTGCAATTATTTGACAACTTAGGTCTATGTCTGAATTAAACTTCAGCCCTATTATATACATGTTGGGCATTTTAAAATAGCCGATCTACAAGCTCATAATGCATCGCATTGCAATGCATTGTGATCTTGCAGATCTGCTATTTTCAAATGATTTCTATAGACTGCATTTCAAAACTTGAAATGGGACATTCTGAATACTTTGGTATATTCAGTTCATTTTGATGCCAGTACTTTTGTACTTTTAATCAAGTACATTTTTAATTCATGACTTTCACTTAACAGAGTATTTCTATTTTGCAGTATTGATACTTTTCCACTACTGGTTCAGACTAGGCACAGTTAATAAACTGTTAATAATCAATGAACTGTAGGCCTACTTTTCCTATGCAAACTTCTAATAACGTATTCAATCAATCTCAATCAATCAATCAATCAAACCAAACAGAAATTGCCCTTTAAGTTACAATAGCATTTCTGGAGGCACACATTTTATATCAGTAGATTTATTTACTTTTTATACCAAAACTGTTTCAAAGAATTATATAGCCTAACTATTCTAATCATAAAACTACAAAATAATATACATTTATTGTGCCATAACAAATTAATTAATGATTAAACTAAAACATTTTCGGATTATTTAAAACTATTTAAACTATTCAAAATAAAAATAAACTGTATTTAATGTGCATTAAACACGTTGTTTTCACCCAAGTAGTCCAGATTATAGTTTGCCAGGTATGTTTGCATTTGCATTGGCCTATAATGAATTTACCTTGGTAGGGTTGGTGCATTAGAAGCAACAGTAGGCTACAGAGACATTTTCTGGTTATTTAAAAACATTTAAACTATTCAAAATAAAAATAAACTGTATTCAATGTGCAGTAAACATGTTGTTTTCACCCAAGTAGTCCAGATTATAGTATGTTTGCATATGCAAACATACCTGGTATCTTGGTAAGGCTTGGTAAGGCTGCATTAGAAGCAACAGTATAGGCTATACAGAAACATTTTCTGGTTATTTGACTCAAAATAAAAATAAACTATATTTAATGTTTAATAAACAATGTGTACACTAGACTGTAGAGGCTCGTATAGGAGCGTAGGTATAGATGAATAAATAAATAAATATTAAAATGCACAGCACATACAGTAAAAGCAGTCAGTATGGCCACACCACAAAATATCCTAAATACAGTATGTCTCAAAGTTCTGGAGCTGCTGTTAACACGGAGACAAACTAAAGTGCACGATGCATCCTCTGACCTTGTGACACATGAGGTTGGTGATTTTGATTATAGGGGCTAAACTCTGCAGGACAAAGCTGTCCTTCAAAAAAGCTTTGGCTGTCTTATCCAGATCACATGATGGGGGAGATGATGGGGTCACAGGACTCATAAAACCGAGGATGCCATGAGACTTCACACTGGTGGTGTGGTGTACCACTCACAACCGATCCAGTCCTCCCCTCTGTCTGTGCCCTGCAGAATAAGAGGAGAGGAGATGGTCTCAGATGATGCTGAAGTTTAATGCACTGTATAGCCATCGGAGAATTAAATCAATACGTGATGTCATCTGATGAGCAGATATAAAAACTGCACTGAACGCACACACACCTGCTCACATGCACACATGCACGCACACGCACACGCACACGCACACACGCACGCTCGCACACACACACACACACACACACACACACACACACACACACACACACACACACACACACACACACACACACACACACACACACACGCGCGCAGAGAGAGAGAGAGAGAGAGAGAGAGAGAGAGAGAGAGAGAGAGTTACTACTGTATATGAGGACAATATAGGATGCAGAATGCCAATGAATTATACTTTTACAGTTGTGTGCCATTTTTAACCCTAAGCCAAAGCTGCTATTTTGCACATGCATCAAATTATAAATCAGGTAGGCCTATAACTCCAACCTTAACTCCTGAACCTAACCTCTAAATAGGCCTAATGCTAATCCTAAACCCAAGCCTAACCTGAATATTTTCCTAAACCTGATTCTATAAAAGTACTTTTTAGTCATAAAACAACAATCTATCTTGCGAGGACTGGGAGAATTGGCCTCATAATGTCTGTTTCTCAACTTACCTGCAGGGACTTTTGGCCCTCACAATAATAGTGACACGCACGCACGCACGCACGCACGCACGCACGCACGCACGCACGCACGCACACACACACACACACACACACACACACACACACACACACACACACACACACACACACACACACACAGGTTTGACCACTGACCCCACTCTATATCTAGACTCTAGATATGCAACATATACACTGTTTCTGCACACTTCTAGATTCTAGTAAATGTGCAGAAAAGTGTGGGACTTTAAAATCCTCCATCTTTGAATGACAAAAGAAGTACGTTTGGATTTTATCAAAGGGACAGAACAGAACATTTTGGGGGCCTTGAAATCGTGCATTTCTCGTTTTCTTTGATTTGACATCAAAGCAATGTAGAAAGTTTTCCTCTCAAACAACAGAGATAGCCTATAGCTTATTCCAGGTAGCTTTAAAGCATCAGATGACAGGTTCTCAGGCCTGGATCTACTAATCTCAGTCAGTGGCAACAACAGTGTCTCATCTGAACCCTTAAATAAACATCAGGGGCTTATGCTGCCATTACTACTGATCCGTAATCCCAAACACCCGTCACCCCACTAATTAGTGTTTTCCACAGCAAAGATTCCATGAACAGGTGGATCGTTAAACTGTAAATGGACTCAGGCCACACAGTGGCATGCATGCAAGCAAGCGAGCACACGCACGCACACACACAGCTTAATCCCTTGATGATTATATAATAATGGGCTGCCAGCCAAAACCTTCATGTTTTATGATTATTATTATATTATTATTATTATTATTTTCTTCTTTCTTTTCCAGAAACAATATAGATAGATACCTAGGCATCCAAAATCTGTGGTGTAGCCCAAATGTGCCAGATTTAGTTATAGGTCTAATTCCCATCTGCTGTCTGACAACAAGATGGCAAAAGTGAATTTAGGCAATAACATATTTATAACATACTTTTCTGGGTTTGATAGCTTTGGGGATTGTGCACTGTAGGTCTTAGCCTACTGGTATGAATTGAGTTAAAAGGGACCCCAATGCAAACAAACCTAACAGCTTTCTTGTGGTCTTTATACTGTATCCTTTTAGTTGACCTATGTAAACTTCTATTAAAGTATTTAATCAATCAAACAATCAGTTCAACATGTTCTAAATAAGACAATAAATGCATTTGAAAACAATTATTGTATTTGTATTCGTTTGTTTTCTAATGACATGTTATTTATTTGTCTAGTTTTGTAATTGTAACTACATTTTGTCCTGATTTTATATCATTTTTTGTCAATAAAAAAAGGAGTGAATTCTCTCCAATAGGATACAGCGACATCTAACGGTGAAACGTCACTTCCTTGTGCACCGCGATGCATTTTGGGTTCAGCTCTTGAGTGAGGAAAAAAAATTTGCACATACTTTTTGTCAAAATGGCGACGTCCCTGGGAGCTAACACATACAACAGACAGAACTGGGAGGACGCGGTATGTTTTGTTTGTTTTAACTGTAAAATATGATTTTACACAGATTCCGGTGTGTCCGTTAAGGTTCATAATAGTAAACAAACGAACGACGTGGCTGGCCGGTCGGTTTACGCTTTCTTAGCTGTCCGGTTAGCCAGAGTAGCATTAGCTGTAGCTAGCGGAAGCGTGGTTGCTAATGTTGACTCGAGTAGGCCTGAGAGACTTATTAGAACAGTGTTTCTCAAATTTCAAGGTCTTCACATAACTCTGACAGTGTACAAATGGAACCAAATGAACCATTGGTTCCATTTGTACAATGTCAGAGTTACAGACTTGTATGGGTCCATTTAGACCCCCCTAAAGGATAAGGAACCCACTGAATCCCTGGAATCCGCTTTGAGAACCACTGTATTGGATTATGCATGCCATGTAGTAAATGATGTTATGTTAGGTAAAGACAAAATGGTACCTCGGGTCCAAGTCTGTCAATTGATGGATAACCTGACAATGCGACCTAAGCTAACAACAAATGCGAGGCTAGCTCAGCTGTGCCTGTGGTGGCTTACCGTGGCTAGCAGCTGGTAGCTACCAGGACCAGTGGTGGGAGGAAAAGTAGTCAAATCTTTTACCTCCTAAGTAAAAGTATCAATACTGCAATGTAAAAACAAGTACAAGTCCGGAATTCAAGATGTACTTGAGTAAAAGTATTGGCATCAACATGTACCAAAACTGAAAGTACTCATTATCCCATTTCAGTTTTTCAAATGTGTAACAATCTTTTGAAATTAGCAGATCTACAAGCTCACAATAGATCAACTATTTTCATTGATGGATTGATTGAAGACTTTATTAGAAGTTTGCATAGGAAAAGGTACAGTTTCATGACGGTACAGTTCACTGGTACAAGGTCTACTAAAAGGAGATCCATGAAAAGACTAAGCTTATTTCCACAGGAAACCATTTAAGTATCTCATATAACATTGACAGACAAATAGAACACAGTACTATGCAGTAGATATGTAAAGAAAAGAAAAATGAGAGAACACAAATGGCCGAAAAATGTATATAAGGTTAATGTATTTTGTGTAATATTAATCAACATCTACAAAGTAACTAGGAAATTAAGTTTAAAAATAGTTTTAGTCGAGTAAAAGCACAATAATTGCCTCTTGAGATGTAGTGGCATAGAAGTAAAAGTACTGATAATTGGAAATACTCACGTAAAGTAAAAGTACCTCAAAACTATTAGGTACAGTACTTAAGTACATGTATTACTATTTAGTTACTTTCCACAACTCACTAGATTAGAACTAAGTTAACCAAGTTTGTTGACCCGGTCAAGATGTGGAGATGTTGTGTATCTATGAATGCTGTGATTCTCAACATTCTGACTTTAAAACGTAAGACCCCAGCTGGATATGCATTAGACCACGATAATGATAAGAAATTGTACTTTTAGACGTGAATGATATGATATGGTCTGTTATATAGTCAATTCAAATTAGCTTTTTAGTTCAGGGATACATTTACTGTCTACACTGTAGAAGTAGCGAGAAACTCTCAAAAGGACATTCTTGTGTGTTGCCTATTTTTTCACCTACGTTTAATGATGAACTAACTAATCATAACTATCAATAATTTAGATGGAGAACCCCCGGCCTGACCCACTCAAGGTGTAGCACTGTAGCTGGCCCCTGCGTTGAGAACCACTAGTAAAACGATTAGAATATGCACAATCATCTAAAAATGTAGGCCAGGTGCAGGATAAAACCATTGGAAACGGAGATTCGCATTGCAAAGTGGTTGACGTTTATGTTTCAGTTTTCATGCCTTGGAACAAAAAATGCATACATATTGAGTTGCTATGGAAACATTGATATTGAAGATAGCTTTTGCCAGCAACTGGCAGCTAAGCATAGCCATTAGCCACACATTGTGAATAACATCCTGCTTCGTGCCGGTGCTGATGGGTCATGAGTTGAGATCATTCTACTGGGGAGAGTGTTTTTTGCAGGTCTTTCAGTCCGAGTGTATCAACAAAGCAACTGGGTTAAGCACTGTTGGTCCGACCAGTTAAGATTCACCAGGTTAGCCATTCTCCAGCGTCGTCAGGTTAGCATTTCACCAGGTTAGCATTCACCAGCGTAAGTTTTACTGAGGTTAACTTAAGTTTAGGTGTATCTCTGTCTCCCCGACTTTAGTCACCTCCGTGCAGCCTATCACAAGCTTCCGCTGCCTTAACCCAGTTGCTTTTTTTATACACTCGGACTGAAAGACCTGCAAAAACATTGCAAAAACACTCTCCCCATTCTACTGGTGGCTGAACTATGACCTCACCTCACGTCATTCCAGGTGGATTCAACTTAAGCGCTTAATTAGCTTTAATTATGTTTAGTCAGTCCTCTCTTGTATCTTAAAATAAAAGACAAACCCAGCAGTCCAGTACGTTTCTGCATATTGGACAAACCTTTAAGGAACTGAGTCCATGACCATGACGGCACCTAACATGCCATTTGCTTCATGTTGAGTTATGTGATAGGGTCTTTAGTTAATATTGGTTTTGAGCAAGACATTTTGGGTGTTCACTTTGCAACCCTAGACCAGCTTTGCAATGATGGCTCTCCCTGCCAAGAGCCGATTATATTTAGGCTGGTGCACGTCTGATGAAGTGTGTGGAATAGAAGATGGCAAAGTTCCATTCAGCAGTCAGACTCAGAACTTGGACTGAAATTGCATCAGCCAACAGATGGCAAAATAGGAGTCATATTGTCCAATTGGGATAGAGAACTCATGCAGAAACGAAAGGATAAAGTGAAATTGTAAGTGTTGAAACCAAAAATGAGCAGAACGAAATTAAATTGACATTTGGTTTTTTTTCTCCTGATCCCTGAATGAATGTAATTGGTGTCCCACCTGATGTATTTTCTGTTTATTAAAGGGGGACCCCTCATAATGATGCTATACCAATAATGAATGTACTTGTACTTACTACATTTCAACTGTATTGACTATACTTGTACTGTTCTCCATTTTTGTCTAATAAAATAATCAATCAATCAATGCAGTGAAATTTGACCTTTGTGCCTGGACAAGTGAAAGGCAAATGTACACGTGCAAAGGACAAGTGCCACAAAAAGGTATTGACTGAATGTTAATGTGTGTATTTCTTTCCTCTTTTTCAGGACTTTCCTATTCTGTGCCAGACATGTTTAGGAGAAAATCCTTACATCCGTATGGTAAATAAGCATTACCCTTTATTTCTTTCAAATCGTTTTTCTATTTTTCAGGAAACTACATTATTCTGAATAAGGGTTTGCTTATTTATGATCTTTTATTCATTTTACAGACCAAGGAGAAGTATGGGAAAGAATGCAAGGTATGTTGCTACGGCTTGAATAACATTAAAGATGGTGCCAAACTTCAATTCGATGGTTCGATGTAATTCTTTGGGTGTTGTCCCCCCAGATATGCGCTCGTCCGTTCACCGTATTCCGTTGGTGTCCTGGAACTCGCATGCGCTTCAAGAAGACTGAGGTTTGCCAGACCTGCAGTAAGATGAAAAATGTCTGCCAGACATGCTTGCTTGACCTGGAATATGGTGAGTCTCTTGTTTCATCCTGTGCTCCCTTCTGTGTATCATTTGTCTGCTGGAACCTGGAATAAGGATTTGTCAGTGATGTCGCACAACTATGCGTGAAACGATCTACCGATTCAACGGGCAACAATCCTATTGATGCAGAGCTAAAATATTGATTCGGATTGTTATTTTATTGCAAAACATGCTTTCATTCTGTGAAAGAAAATTGCTTTAGAAATTGGAAAATTGGAGGCAGATGGATTTTATATCCATCTGCCTCCAGGTGTCCCTTTATCTAGATGAAAGGATAAAGTCACTTAACTTTCTAGATATTCACATTACTACATTACTAGTAAATAATAAAGTTACATCATATTTGGTTGCTTGATTGTGAGCTGATGTAAATGTATTTTAACATGATTTTCTTAGCCGGGCACAAGGTATTGTCCCATAACTATCATAGGCCCTTACAATCATTATTGTATCATAGGAAAAAGGTTATGTGTAGAATTTATATGGTGGTATATCATGATGAAGCTGGTGATTTACACCCCTAGTCACACCTTTCTAATGGAAGTGCTCATGGGGTCCTTGAATCGTAAAACTGTGCCATTATAACTTTAAGGATCAATTTATACTTTGATTGATTATACTCAACGTTTTCTAATGAAAAAGTGACGCTTTGTAATTTTCCGTGAAGCGACACTTATTGAAAGGGTAGTGTGTGTGTATTAAGCATTAATGTCGGGCCCCATGTCATGAAACTACAGCACACGTATATACACGTTGTTTGTGATCATGTCACTGTCCTTATTCTGTGGCGTAACGTGGAAGCTGATAACTGAAACCCCTTTTTCCTTTTCAACCATTTTGTGGGGCTGTAGGTTTACCTATCCAGGTGCGAGACACTGGGCTGAATGTCAAGGATGATGTTCCTAAGTCAGATGTGAACAAGGAGTACTACACACAGAATATGGAGCGGGAGGTAGGTCTAGCTGTTGTGTGACACAGTTATATATAGGCTTATATATTTGGTTTTCATAATTTCATCATCATAATGGGGCTTCCCACCTAAATTTGCGGGGATTAAAGCCAAAAATAATCCCAAGACTGAAAGTTATTTTCAGACCATGTCTGTCATATACTTCCAATATGTGATTTTTGGAAGATGGCGCACGCAGCACACACCAATATTTGGGGTGTTTCCCTGAAGTTCTGAACTGTCTTCGCTGAATGTGTGTGTGCCAAATCCATGCTTCATTTTATAGAAGTATCTTCTCAAGTTCTGTTGTATTTTATGCTAGTCTGGCCAATTCAAATACTCATATCTTGAAATTATAACTGCTTTTTAGTTTGGAGATCACTTGACTAGCGTTTTGATGACTTTGTCATTCACGCCACGGCCATCACTACACCTCCCCCTTATTTATTACTTTTTTTTTGCGGATCTGCACTGACCTCAGAAATGGCCCCTATGGAATCCTCAAGACTGAAATGGGGTCTGAGAACTTTAACCCCTGAGCTTGTCATTTTGTTTCCTTCAATTCTCAGATTGCCGGCTCTGATGGGACGAGGCCCGTGGGTATCTTGGGTAAGGCTCCCAGCTCCAGTGACATGTTGTTGAAACTGGCCCGCACCACGCCGTACTACAAGAGGAACCGGCCACACATCTGTTCGTTTTGGGTGAAGGGAGAGTGTAAGAGAGGAGAGGAGTGCCCCTACAGGTGAGGGCTTTCTAACAAAGGAGTAGCTGTAGTATGTTAACGATAAATCTTGGTGGTGCTGTTGTGTCAATCATAAGTGTTGTTGGTGGTGCTGTTGTGTCAGCAGACATTGTACCAAGGTTTGATGTAAAGCAACATTTACATTTACTTTAAGTTGGCTATTTATTCAAATGTATTTTCCATTAGATATTTGTACTGACCATTATCACACACACCTTTCAGTGGGATTGTTTCGTTTGACTGTACAATCTTGGTGTGTTATGGTGTTGGTTAGAGCCCTATCCATATGGGATTTTAGAGGGGCAGCTCAGAAAGCTGCTTTCTTAAATGTTTTTTGTTAAGATATTTAACATGAATTCTAATGTTAACATTGTCACATTTGTCAGCCAATTTTAAGAGCCCTGCGTAAATGAATAAAATAAATTGATAATTTAACATGGTACATGCTAAATATCAGTACTGTAAATAATTGGGAAGCTAGGTAAAATGCAAATGTTATGCTGTTTTACAAACATATTATTTGTTAGTATAACTTCTCTTCTCTCTTTTGCACCAACTCCTTCATACAGGCATGAGAAGCCCACAGATCCAGATGACCCGCTGGCTGACCAGAACATCAAGGACCGTTATTATGGCATCAATGACCCAGTGGCTGACAAGCTGCTGAAGAGAGCCTCCACAATGCCTCGCTTGGACCCACCAGAGGACAAGACCATCAGTACCCTCTACATCGGTGGCCTGGGAGACACTGTTACAGATGCAGACCTGAAGTATGTTCTTTTTGACAACAATCACATCTTTTCATGCCCATAACTAGGATTTTTATCGCTCATTGAATCACATAATCTATTCTAATATTCGGGTCGCACAGGCACTGAGGGCCTAGCTAGCCTATTACAACAGGCCTGTGGCTTTACTATAGGAACTCAGTGCTACAATCAGCTGTTTAGTTTTGTTATGCTAGTCAGCAAATAGTGTCTATTTGAGTCATGTGATTCTTATCTAGAGACATGGTCGTGCAAAGAAGTTTAAAAAGTTGGTTATGAGTAGTTGGTGACAGTAGAATTTAAACCTTGCCTTCAGCACCAGGTGACAAGCTGGGCTAAAAAAAAGAGCTGAAACCTGTTGGGGTTGGACTCTTGATATTGGCATCATGGTACTGCCCCATGGGTGCAAATGATGGGTATTTCATTTCAATGCTGTTGCAGGAACCATTTCTACCAGTTTGGGGAGATTCGCACCATTACCATAGTCCAGAGACAGCAGTGCGCTTTCATCCAGTTTGCTACACGACAGTCCGCTGAGATGGCTGCTGAGAAGTCCTTCAACAAGCTTATCATTAATGGACGAAGACTCACCGTCAAATGGGGCAGGTGAGTGATTGCTCTACATTATAAAAGTAGCTTGTTAGCGGGGCATCAGACTCCTCAGGCCCACTATTGCATGTCATACACCACCTGTCAAATGCAACATCCATCAACTTTTGAGGAGAACATTTAAAGTGTTCGACTCCCTGCAGTATCGCTCGTATCATGTGACGAATTTGAGTTTTATTTCTCATTTATCTTGTCTAGATCCCAGGCAGCGAGAGGCAAGGAGGCCATTAAGGACGGGGTCAGTGAAATGGGCACCAGACTTGACCCGGTTCCTGGACTGCCTGGAGGTGAGTGCACCAAGACTGATGGGGTCATTTTTTATGTCAGTGGGTTGTATGAGTTTGAGTGAATCATGGAATATCTTGACAGACAGAAGTTGGTTTTTGCTTCTATCACAAACAAATATGTTTTACTCTTATTTACCAGTACACAAGATGTAACAATAAAGAGAAACAAAGATGCACATTTAAATATATTCGTAGCTAAGTGACTTTCTTTTAAATCATCCCTTAGAGTCTAGTTAAGGTAGTAGCTATTGGCATTTTTCCACTTCATGGAGACAAATTTGTCATTGGACAAAAGTTGTGTTTGTTTGCACTTCAGGAAACGAACTGCCTCATCAGTCAATGCATCGCTAGAGACACTTTTACACACTATTTATCCCCTAATTTTCTCTCTTTCTCCTACAGCTCTACCTCCACCACCAGCTCTTGATGAAGAGACTCCTGCCAACTATTTCAACCTTGACCCTGGTACTTCTCCTGCGGTCTTGAACATCGCTCTTCCCCCTCCTCCTGGGATCAATCCACCTCCTCCAGGTACATTTAGGATTTAATAACTTTCACATTTTCAGCCTCCTGGCCTTCATTAAGCTCTACATGAATAATTCATTGTTAAAGAGCTACTGTCAGATTCTTTTTCATTCTCAGTAAGGATAATTCATTATCTACATACAAATGACTCCGTCTGTTTTGAAATTCAGTTGAGCCGTGTTTATTGTTTGGCTTGTAATGTTTATGACTGCTTTAATAAAGTACAACAATCTCATCTATTCTCTTATCACCTTAGGTTTAGGTTTTGGCCCTCCAATGTTCCACCATATGGGTCCAATGGCGCCCCCTATGCCTCCTCCTATGGGTTTGAGACCTCCTGGTCACATCCACTACCCTTCCCAGGACCCCCAGCGCATGGGCGCTCACGCAGCACATGGCTCACGACATGGCGAATAGTGGCAAGGGTCAAATGACACTGTGATTTATATGTCATTCCTGTACTTGGCCTCACCTCAAGTCAAAGTGAGGTGCTGTTCTCCAATTCAATCTTGAGTTGTGGATGGGGTTAAAACCCATATAATATCTTTGGTAGAAATGCATTGCATAAGAAACAAATTCCCTTTGAAAAGGGTTTAATTAGATCTGTACTTGCTGCTGCTGTTGTGCAGAAGGGACTGAACAAGCACCACCTACAGTATATCTGGAAAAAGATGATAACTCAGCTAAACGTACCTAGAGCATAAGTCCTCTGCCTGGTTTATATGGTCATGTGTTCAATTAAGATCATTCCTATGGGTTTTAAAAAGGGCTCCCATAGTTGGTGCCATTGTAAATTCTTCACTAAGATGACAGTGCATACTTTAGATAGAACGTGTTTGTCATTGTGCAGTTATGTTTAGACTTTGATTTTCTATTCTGTCCTTTTTTCTTTTTTAGATGAAATGTTAATATTCCACCAAAGGATGTTTGCTTTTATTGTAGGGTTTTCTTTGTATAATGTCCACTTTTGTCATTAAAACGCCATCTTGTCATCCATTATATCACTTAATATTTTTTTTTTAAATATTCAGGTATTTTACTACAAACTATGAACAGAGTACAGTCTTGGATTGAGATTGCTAAAAAGTTACAATCCAGGACCAATATTAATGAATAAAAGGTTTTAAATCAATCTGTATAGTAGAGTATGTTAATACAATATACTGTAACTAGCACATCCACAGTGGTTGTAGGTGGCCTGCTATACTGTTCCACTGAGATGGTGACCCTGGTGTTCGGTATCGATATATCTTGCATAGACCCTAGTCAGTTAACAGGGTAAATGGTCTCTTAAGTAGGGTACAAAGAAAAAAGTGCTACAAGCTTAACTAGATGCCAGATAAAACATCAAACCTAGCATCTGTCTATACAAAACAATATGCTAGCATTAGTGGTCAAGCTAAAATAGTGAACAAGTAACCAGCATATATCTGATTCTGCATAGTATAACTAGACACCTACTGGTTTACAAAGTCATTAAAGTTATTTGAAGCAGACGGTGCATTATGTTATACTAGATGCGCCGCCATTTATTGCGGTCATTGTAAAATTCTGACATTGTTGCAATAAACTGTGTTGGAAAGGGAGATGATAGACATAAAATGTATTGACTATAGCTATAGTTCTCAGTGATGAGCTCAAAGGTTCATACAGATTGTCTACTCAGCTTTGACAATGAGTTGTTGGATGTCTCTAATGTCTTCTCTTGACCTCCCCGACTTTAATTTGCAATTTATTTTTTAAAGTGCCCACTCAGACAAGGTCACATGAAAACCGGATGGATGAGAAGAGCAAGCAAAAGTCAGAGCATTATCAGTCTTTTTAGCCTGTTGTCCGGCAAAGATCACAAGGTCGAGGGTCAAAATTCCTCTCACAGTTCATTAGATCCGGGTCAGTAGGCGTTGCCCCATCCTTTTGGTGCTCTGTTGAAGCTGGGCCGTTGAGAGAAGTGGTCCTCGGTCTTGCTGGGATGGTTCTGGGCCTGCAGGGCTTCTAAGTTGACCACTGGGATGACTCTCTTACTGGCCATCGGTCCCCCAAATGGCATGGCAGATCTGGGACCAGTGAGGACAAAAGACTTGTTTCAAACTTTAAACGATCTTATTTGAACTCTGAACATGATTGTGTTCATAACGTGATAAAGTATCAGATGGTCCACACTCTAAAAAGGGGTCAGCTTTTATACGACACCTGATACTCAGTCATTCATAAAATGTAACAAATCTGGCTCAAGCTTAAGCTCCTGTTAATGGGTTGAAGCTTCAGATCAACTCCCACCGGACATAGGAGAGCTTGGTGAGCATATCTCCTATTTGACATGTATGGTTTGTCTGACCATCAGTGTAGGCACAGATTTAATTATGACTTCATAATTTCATAATGCTCTTCCAGAGGGTAAATGGATCCATCCATGAGAGGTACTCTTACTGGCGATCTGGCTTAGTATGATTGACAGTGACCTAATTAAGTTGTGTATGCTCTCTCTGCCTTCTATCCTTCACCCCTTCCTCTTCAAATCTCATGCACTCCTACGCACAAAACATTTTCTCTGCCTCATTCATATGACGCAATGCCTTGGGTGTCATAGGAAAGAAGATTCCCCTTTGTGCGCAATCTTTCTTGAGAGGGCTGAAAGGCACATGGACCCCCAGTAGATCATCTTTCCAGAGCTAGGGTTAAAATAGCTTTCAGACAACCAGAGCCCAAGGAGGTGTGAGCCAGAGGCTCAAGTACAGTGGAAACATGGGACAGAGCCATGGAATCACATTTAATAGAAAGTTTTGATTGATGACAGAAGTTGTGTTCGTGTGCCACTGTATTTGAAGTGGCATGGCCTCTAAAAAGCTGTGCCGAACAAGCTTCAAAGTCGCGAGGACCGCCCTCAATGCAAGCGATATCAGTTGTCTACAGTGGTGGAAAAAGTACTCACATATTTTACTTAAGTAAAAATATCAATTCTGCAATATAGAAATACTCAGTTACAAGTAAAAGTCTGGATTTTACTAAATTGTAAAAGTATCTAAGTGTTGGCATCAAAATGTACTTAAAGTGCCAAAAGTAGAAGTGTAAAATGTTTGAAAATAGCAGATCCACAAGCTCACAACGCGTCGCGTAAGTACAATATTGGGATCCGAGATGTTGTAGAGTAGAAGTAAAAGTATTGGAAATTGGAAATACTCAAGTAAAGTACAATTAAATACCTCAAAAATGTACTTAGTTAGAGAGGGGTCCCCAGATGATTAACTTAACGTGCAACATTGTCTTCTTTCTCAACAGTAAACAAACCAAAATAAGTTTAAGTGTATATAGGGTGTCTAGAGTATAGAGGGTTTCTGTAGATTTCTAAAGTGAGAGAGTTAAGGAATTTTTAATACCACTAAAATGACAAGTTAAACATTGGCCAAATTGTCAAATATTAGAGGCAGACATTGTGAAAATAGCCAATCTACATGCTCACAACGCCTCGCGACGCGAGGTCTGCTATGTAGATCTGCTATTTTCACAATAGAATGTTATACAAAATGTAATGCCTCAACTCTTAGTGCTCGTCAGGGTGGGGGGTCCCCAGTTAAAATATGATCATTTTGGGGGTCGCGGCCTGAAAAGGTTGAGAACCACTGCCTTACACCACTGGTTGACTTTAACCGTCAATGGACCACTGGCAACAGCAGAGCGATGTCTTTCTACGAAAGCTCACCTAGGTAGACAGCCTGGACTGGTCCTTACCTGTTGAAACACCGGTAGTTTTCAGGAGGAAGTCTTTGTGGGGGCTCAGGCAGCTGGCTGATGACAAGCTCCCCGTGGTCTAGCAGACCTTCTTTCCAGGGGGAACTGTATAACTTGGGGATGACTGTCATATTGAACTTCTCGTGAGGAATGTACTTCAGAGGGCCAGAATACCCTGGCAGAGAAAAGTTGAATGTCACCCGTGAGATAGCTGAACCCTGCAGGGTAATGTACTGCCATGGTTTAATCAGTGATGGACAAAGTTCTCAATCCCAGTACTTGAGTCAAAATATAGATACTAGATAAGTGGAAATTGCATAAATGTTCATGTGTATACCTGCGTTAAAGGGGAAGACCACCCATTTTCAATATTGAAATATGTCGTTAAAATAACTTAGAGGAGTTGTGTGGAAATAAAAAAAAAGTTCCCCCCCTTCTGTGTTGCCTAGAACTGGAGGATTGATTTTGGGCTTTGTATTGTAAAGTACAACTTGATGACATCACACCGTTGTACTTTACAATAAAAAAAAACAAATCAATCCTCCAGTTCTAGGCAACACAGAAGGTGGGGAACTTTTTTATTATTTCTACACAACCTCTAAGGTATATTAATGACATAGATCAATATTGAAAATGGGTGGTCTTCCCCTTTAAGTACATTTAAAAAAATATATGTACTTACCGTACAGTATGTTGTAAAAAGTACATGCTTTTAAAACACTTAAGTATTAAAAAGTCCTTTCCTTACAAATACTCAAGTAAAGTACACCAATGTTCTATGTTACTGTCAACCTGGGTTGACCTGGGTTTAATATGCACTTGTTAGATAGCCTTGGTAACAAAAGCAGGCAGAGCTTTGAGATCTTGGTATGAATCCAGTACAATAAACAGAGCTTAGGTCACTCTCATGTGTCAAGACAGATATGTAACAGCTAATAAATAAATGCCAATAAATAACATTGGTTTTCCCCCCTTCTTTTTAGATGAATTTGGGGAATTTCTATGTTTTATCATGACAGTGAACGGAGGCAGGGAAGGCAGGAGAGAGAAGGGCATGACATGGAATGAAGTGCCTTAGGTCATTTTGAACCAGGCCAGCTGTGAGAAAGACGTATTTGCGTGGTACTTTATGTGTGCGCTTGCTCTGTGAGCCACTGAGTAATAAGCCAATTCTTTCTTTCTTCTCACAAACCCAAAGCTCGTTCCAATACTTTCACACAAGACATCATTGCCAGCAGATAAACAACGCTCAAGCATTGTCCAAGCATTGGCCTTCTGCAGGCAGTGGCATGGCCAAGCATCAGCTTTGCGGTGAACTATTCTAGAGGCAATTCTTCCCTCTTTGTACCACCGTTTACCTGGAGCAAGGACTTGAGGGCTTCCCTTCTTTGCTACAGACTTCTGCAGGTTGATGACCAGGCTATGCTTACCAGCAGGGATGGAGATAACTTGGTTCTCCCTCCCCTGCTGTGGTTCTGGGATTGGGATGTACTGCTGGGGGGGAGGAATGGCTTCTGGAAATACCTGGGAGAGGGGGGGCACATTAAGGTGTCTGGTGATGCAACCTCCTGGAATTCACCCATAAAGCAAAAAAACCTACCTGGGGTGACAGGGCTTTTTCAGTTGCAGCCCCCGCCCTTTGGAACTCACTCCCACCTCACATCAAACCCCTTGACATGTTCAAAGCCTCCCTCAAAACCCACCTTTTTAGACTTGCCTTCCCCGCCTAACTACACTCTCCCTTTCTGCTCCTTTAATCTTAGCCTTTTGTTTTTGTGTCTCTTTTATCCTTTAACTTTTATCTCCTAAACAAGGTTGTTTATTCTATCTTTATTTTTTTATTTGTTGATTGGTAAAGCGATTTTGGGTACCTTGAAAAGCGCAACATAAGTCTGATGTATTATTAGTAGCTTATAGCTTACTGCATTTGGGTTTAATGATGTTGTCAGATATATTGTCAGTGTTCAGATGTTGTTCTTTCACCAAGATGATAATACACCCATCATCCACACATTGCAGCCCTATGTGACTGCAATAAGTTTAGAAAAACACTTTGTTCAGCTCATCTCGCCTGTCATGCTTTGACAGAAACAGCGCTGGAAAACGAGAAGCGCCCTACTGATTTCACTGGCTGTCAGTCACAGTCCTTTCATAATACAGCACACTTAAAGCTGCTAATATGCAACACATCAGGAGGATGGGTTCATGTGTTTGGGTGTAGGGCCTATAGGTTGCAGTAGATTGATTTTGAAAGATTGAAGACTATTAGAAGTTTGCATAGGAAAAGGTACAGGACAGTACAGTTCACTGATACAAGATCAACTAAAAAGATAAACGCCACAACGCTGCCACAACTCATACTCATACAACATTAAATGACAGACAAATAAAACACAGTATGCAAAGACAGTCGGGAAAAATAAATAAATAAATAAATGGTATTTACAATAGAAAGGTCGCGGGTGCAAGCGGCCGAAATGGGTTTCCTCAGACGGGTGGCTGGTATCTCCCTTAGAGATAGGGTGAGAAGTTCAGTCACCCGAGAGAGACTTGGAGTAGAACCGCTGCTCCTACACTTGGAAAGGAGTCAGCTTAGGTGGTTCGGGCATCTAGCACGGATGCCCCCCGAGCGCCCTCCTAGGAAGGTCCTCGATGCATGTCCCACTGGGACATCTACCAGTTTCGAGTTGTAGCCACCTGTAAGTGACTTTTCAGAGCCGTTTTAAAGGAGGGTAGGGATTTACACGTCGGTTGTGCATATTTTTGCTGCATAGATGGAGAACGAATTTAACCCTTTGTTTGAGCCAAATCTCGGTTGGATGGGATTTGTGGAGCTGCCTCTGCTGTTATAATTGTGAATATCCTTGACGTTTTGGAAGTATTCTGTCAGGTACATGGGTATCTTAGTGGTGTTAGTGCAAAAGTTAGTGGATATGCTGTCAGTATGTGTCTCCCTGGGCCTGTGCCTTACCTGGCTGATTATCTGTGCTTGAAGTAGGGGTGGGCGATATGGTGATAAATATCGTTGAGACGATACAATGTCTCCACAATATTCCTTTTCAGAGATATCGTATATATCGTGATATACAAGCCTTATAAAAAAATCCTGTTGAATTGTTAATACAGAGATTCATTGCAGAATTCATTTAAACCTACATTTTGGTCTAAATCAGTAGTTCTCAAACTTTAAAATGTCAAGGTCTCTCCTTAACTCTGACAGTATACAAATTAAACCAAATGGACCTGTAACTGTCAGAGTTACATACTTGTAAGGGTCAATGTAGACCTCCCAAAAGGAATCCACAGAGTCCCTGGACCCCACTTTGAGGACCACTGGTCTAAATGGTCTGTTACTCCCTTTTCCTTTCGTTTGTGTTATTAATATAGGTGGTTGTACCGTTATGTAACTTGCAAAATAACCATAAAAACCAACATGAAAAAGAATCGTGCACAGATTGGGAAAATATTGTGATATTGTATTTTTCCATATCGCCCACCCCTAGGCTGTGGTTTACCTGGTTGCTGGTGGTGTTCTCCACGGTGAACTTCTCCACCCTCCTCTGTCTCTCCTGGAACATGCGTGAGCCTCTGTTTTTGTCCAAATTGAGCTCCTCCATCATCACATCCCTTGGAGTGCTGACCTTCTTCCCAAGGTTCAGACACCCTGATACAACACAACACAACACATACATGGATGTTCTCTAGTGCAGTGGTTCTCAACCTTTTCAGGCGCGACCCCCAGAATAACCATATTTTAACTGGAGACCCCCCCTCACCCTAACGAGCACTAAGAGTTAAGGCATTACATTTTGTATAACACGGATCAGCAGATCTACAAGCTCACAACGCCTCGTGAGCATGTAGATCTGCTATTTTCACAATTGCTGCCTCTAATATTGACAATGGGAGAGGGGTCAATTGACTAATTTGACAATTTGGTATTAAAAAGTCCTTAAATTGCCACTGTTTAGATACCCTCTATACACTTAAACTTTATGTTGGTTTGTATACTGTTGAGTGAGAAACCAACGTTGCACATTAAGTTAATCATCTGGGGACCCCCCAAAATCATTTGGGGACCCCCCTGGGGGTCCTGACCCACAGGTTGAGAACCACTGCTCTAGTGAGCCTATAGAAGTTGAAGACCCCAATTTCCTCTGATTACACATTTATTTCTCTACAGTTTGCTCACGGGTTAAAATGCTCTAATGCCAAGCCGGCTAAACTGACTCAGAGATAGTGCTATATTGGTACACACACCAATCAGTTATATTTGGAAAGGTAATTATAAATGAGGATAGATTGCTTGTATGTGGATAAGTGGAAATAAAGAAGTCCTATACTTGGAGTTCCCTTCTTATCCCTCTGCTTTCAGTAATGTTCTTGTTTGGCATTCAGAGATTACCATGCTCTCTTATTACTAACACCTTTACAAACAATTGAGAGAGCAAACGATACGATAAACCCAACCTTCAGCCATCATCACTGATCGTCACTGTAATCCACACAGTTTAGCCTTGGTCGGACTCATGTATTTTGGTGCATAAATTACACAGTGACAAGCTTGAAATAGCATTCGTAGATGACGTCTAAGGGTGTTGGATGTTTGTTGTGGTCCAGGGTTACATGGGTAACTGGGAATATAAATAGGATCTTTGGATGGAGGAGCCCTCGTAAGAACGGATGAAAACACGTCGGTAAAACACGGTATGGTCAGTGTTTGGGGAATTAGGGGGCATGTGCCAGCCTTCGGGAGCTGTCTTCGAGGTGATGAGGGTCACATTTAGCTGAGTTTATTGAACTTGGTTTCAAAGCTCGCCTGGCAACAACCAAACAACTCCAACTGTTCCTGGGGAAATGTTTGAACTTGGTTTCAGCAATGTGGGGGTTCTCACACACCCATGTGTCCCTAGGCACCCTTTGATCGGTTCCATTTGACACCCATTGAGAGTTATTTAAGAATAATAGCGTACCATGAATGAATTTTTGAATTCCATGTTTATATGTTTGTGTCCACCCGGAGCCTTGAGTTACTACTGTCACCAAACCAGATTAACACAGTTAATGTGAATCAAGCAGTGTAAACATACCTCCTCTGAACTCCTGGCGCAGAGCCTGGGCCTGTAGCATCCTCTGCTTGGCCAGGTCCTCATGCCCCGGATTCACCATCGTCATCATCATCTTCCTCTGGAAAGAAACAGACCATGTACACAGAGGAACACCCATTAAGAGACAGTATTTTCTTCTAATGTGTCATAATAAACTACTGCAAATGCAGGGAGGCACACTTTTTAATCAATATCTTTTTTCTTTAGCCACTTAAAACCTATAGGCCTACTTGATCTAGAAGGTTGGATATGTTCTCCATTTCATCATGTAAGTTTCAGGTATCCACACATTGGGAGCGTAGCGTTATTACGACGCTTGAATAGTTCTACGTCACATTCGCCCACCGCTGGTGAATGCTAACCTGGTGAAATGCTAACCTGCCGACGCTGGTGAATGCTAACCTGGTGAATGTTAACCTGGTGAATGCTACTATGCCTAAACCTAACCCTAACCTCAGTAAAACTATGCCTAAACCTAACCCTAACCCTTAGTCGGACTAATGTGACGTCGAAATATCAGGATTTCACCCCACACAAACTCATTCTGTGCCAAATGCCAAAATGGCTCCAAGGTAGCTGTGCCACGATTTTGTATGTTTTTCTTTACTATGCAATGAAAAAAAATGATTTTTTTTTTTAAATATGTTTTTCCCCCACAGAAACAGACACAGTTGTTGTGATTCAGTGGCAAAAAGAATTTTGTCAATCAGACAAATGGTTCCAGAGATAGAGCTGTTTGAATGAAAAAAATCACACCCGTGTGAACTGAGCGGTGGAGTCTGTGCACGCGTGTGTGTGTGTGTGTGTGTGTGTGTGTGCGTGCGTGCGTGCGTGCGTGCGTGCGTGCGTGCGTGCGTGTGTGTGAGTGTGAGTGTGCCTTGCCTGTTCTGGCCTGGCCTGAACAACAGCGCCCCTCCCTTAACATGTGTGGTCAGAAAAGGTACTACACGTGAGGCTACATACAGACCCACCCACATACATACATACATACATACATACAAACAAACAAACAAACATACATACCTACACACACGGCCACGCTATGGAGACGGTGTGACCACCGCTCAAAAAGTGTCCATCCACTAGAATGAACACACATGAACACACATTTTCTCAATCAGCTAAACGAGGGAGCGAACACACAAACAGAGAAAAGCATCTCTCTGATCTCAGGTCATTTTGACATCTTTTAAAAAAAAAACGTCATTGGCACCCAGTGCTATTGACAGCAATTAGTTTGTTAAAGTAAGAAAAACAAGTTTAGAATCACGTTTAGCTACAATGTAGCCTACTACTGCTCCACCACCCCGTGTTTAGATTTTCTTTTGGCAGACCCTTGTTTGTTTACATATTAAAGGGCAGGGTGTCTAACATTTCACACCCCAGGCACACTTTACAGTAGCAGTCAACTCATACTTTCTAGGATCTTACTACGGTATCTATATGCATGAAGCCAGCTGACTTCCAGAACAACATGTTAACATAGCAGTACATGCCCTGATGATGACCAGTCTCTGGTCGAAACATGTCGGCTTTTTAACACAATGAAATAAAGTTGTTCCTCCTTTTTAAACCTGAGTGCCTGGATCACTTTTTTCTTTTTGATGACTTGATCCTGTCGATCCAAGATTCGTTTTTACTACTCATATTCTCCGATGAGCACCTGGTTTTCTCTCTCTCTCTGAACATGTTAACATAGCTATGTCACAGAACAGCATCAGCAGACACTCTACACCCGTAGATAAGTCCAACGACACCCCATGGCTTACCTGCTGCTGATTGTGTGTATTTATGACAGGAAGCTGAGCTGGTCTGCAGGATGCTGCCCCGGTCCACAGTAACAGCACTCAGCATAGAGGGAGTTTGTATAGCAGCAAAACCAGGATGCCTGGGCTTCAACCTCACTGGGTTATTTTAGCAGCAGCATGAGAAGGATGGACCCATGGGGGGGAGGAATCAAGGGGGGGTTGAGGGGAGACGGGACTCGTATAAAGATTTACATCCCTGCCCCCCTGTGTGAGTGATCATAAAAATTTGATCCACAGTGCGTGCACGCGCGCGTGTGTGTGTGTGTGTGCACTGCACGTGTGTGTGGAGTGACACTGAGCCCTCAGATGCTGAGGTCAAACTGCCCACACCAAGCTCTGCCCACACACAAAACCTCATGGGCCCACATACTGTATGTCCACACAGGCGCGTGCGCGCGCACACACACACACACACACACACACACACACACACACACACACACACACACACACACACACACATGCACTGATTTAATATCCTGTAACCTTAATCCCAACCTTAGGCTTAGAACACTAATTTCTTACCCAATTTTACACGTCAACCCCCAATCAACTGGTTTCATGTCCAACATTTGTCCCCAAATGCAGCCTATGTCAGGAACGTGCATGTGCGAGCATGTACAAACTTACACACCCACATTTCTCAATCCCAAACAGTGGTATTGGAGCAGAAGTCAAGGTGGAGAGGTCACAGTTCTGCTTCCAGTGGAATGACAGCTTTGGTAGGTTTCTGTTCCATTTGTGCCCCTTTCGGACTGTTCTGTGCTGTTGTATTGCACTCAGTTATACCACAACACAGTTTTCTTTTCAATACACTTTGAATGAAACCGTGGTCCACTGAATCATGACCATGACCTAAAAACGAACACAATGTCAATGAAAGTAATTTTTCATGGCTTTCAATCCACATAAGAAAATCCACATGCAAATGGAATTCCATACAAAAGAAAAGACACAGAAATCAATGAAGTATGTCAATGAGAGAAATTTCTCCCATAATTGCAAAGCTTTTCTGCCTTTGTGCAAAGCCTTTTTTCAGATTCACCCATTCAACACTCAGTCATTATACTTGAGGTTACCTTAGTTTTCAAGAAAGCAGCAAGTGAGAGATCTGCAAAGGGGTCATAGTGGCTGAAGGGGCTTCGTCTACCTGTGTCCCTTTATGCCCATATATGGAGCTCTCTGTAACCAACAATCCATGTTCCTTTTGTGCCCATATATGGAGCTCTCTGTATCTGTCAGTTCATGTATATGGGGATCCCTGATGTCATCAGTATATGTCCATATATGGGCATATGACACCAATTTGAAGTCGGTCGGATCCCATATAATGCACATGTCCATACTGATCTGTGGCCGTGGACAACCGGATCTCTGTTTTTTTACATGGATGCCATGACGGTTAGACAACACACCCCGTATTTGGGCATCATAGTGACAACGTGGCCGTCACTATAGATTGTTTGATTGTT
>NC_137824.1:39579788-39607288 GCF_963921795.1 Nannobrachium achirus
GTCTGTGTGTCTGAAGCAAACCTCCACACTGATCAGCACCAAAGTCATTGTCCGCACTGGCAATACACTGCTCAATGTATTTCACCCGTTTTATACTTTAATTTAATAATAGTTTATCCAAGGCACTTTATTACATTCACCCATTCACACACATATTCATATACCGATGTGCATTGGGAGCAATTAGGGGTTCAGTGTCTTGCTCAAGGACACTTCGACACTAACTCTTGGGGAGCCCGGGATCGAACTGGTTCTCAAGCGGCCGCTCTACCTCCTGAGCCACTGCCGTCATATGTATCATTCTCTTGTGGATCCCGAGATCCACATGATTTGTTTTTTCTGAAGAGGAAAATAATGTAATGTCATTTAATTAAATGTAATCAAATTGATTTGAAACACACTCATCTCTCAGTTGTGATTTATTATAAATCTAAGCTGGAGCTTGAATTGATTGCATATGGTTATTGGATTGTTGCTAATTTGTTTTATTTGTCCTTCCACAGACTCAGACTATGAGAACCCCAACCGCTCTGCTGATGTGGATGTGGAGCTTATGGCCTTTCAGTCCATCATTGGAGACGACTACAAAGGTCAAAGATTGGGTTAAAGACGGTTAACTGTCTTTTGACATAAAATAGCATTGGATTGGTTTTCAAAGTATTGGCTTTAGGTTTACTAGCACTAGGTTTCCAGTGTGTCTAGCTAGCTTCTTTGATAAATTCATCATGCCTGTTGCTAAGGTATGGCGACATGACTGGTGAGACACCAGTCATGTTGCCATACCTTAGCTTTTGCTGAACTGACGCCACTGCTGTAAGCGGTGTGATTTCCCACAGATGGTAACATTGCTAATGCTATGGAGAGCTGGGGTGATGGGAGCCGTTGTCTGAGACTGAAGGGACAGATGAGGTACATGCCTGAATGGGAGTCCATCATCTTCCTGGGAACTCCTGTGTAAGGAAACCAAACACACAGCAGCCACACATGCACAAACGCACAAGGGGCAACTCAAATAGACAGATCTAAAACACTGTGACGAGTAGTCTTATCTGTCTGTCTGTCTGTCTGTCTGTCTGTCTGTCTGTCTGTCTGTCTGTTTGTCCATGTATGCATGGATAGGATGGAGAGTCTCAGTGCCATGTTCAAGACAGGTCTGTACATCAACGACCTGAGCATGCATGACTCCAGCAGAGACTTGGTGCTGGCCGGAACACAGCAGTCAGAGGAACTCAAGAGAGCCCTCATACAGGTAGACTGTAACTGTGTGTGTGTGTGTGTGTGTGTGTGTGTGTGTGTGTGTGTGTGTGTGTGTGTGTGTGCGCGCGCGCGTGCGTGCGTGTGTGCGTGCGTGCGTGCGTGCATGCGTGTGTTTGCATGCGTGCAGTTGAGGGAAATGCCCACACAGCTTGTTGAATCATACATCAGAATCTGTCTTTTAGATGGTCTATTGTGAATATGTATCTGATGTATCCCCCCCAATCACAAACACATACACACACATATTCTTTGAGTGCCATGTGCACCCATGCATTCACTCAGAGACTTGTTCACATCATGAACTATATACATTTAATGCACCCAACAGCACCACACACCATGACATCATACACTCCTCATACCTCATACAGCTTGTTTCCACAATGGAAACAAGCTGTAAGATTTCGTTGCGTTATCCTTTTGATTGCGGTGGGTCATGTTATGTGACATATGTTTTTATTTCATGATCAATAAAGTTATCAATCAATCAATCAATCAATCAATCAATCAATCAATCAATCAATCAATCAATCAATCAATCAATCAATCAATCACTCAATCAATCAATCAATCAATCAATCAATCAACCAACCAATCAATCATCCTGCTGTGAGTTCAGGAGCAGAAGAAGTCCAGTAAGCTGGAGGAGAGCATGAAGATGTTGGACTACGAGATGAAGAAGACCGATGACCTTCTGTACAGGATGATCCCCAAGCCAGTGGCCAAGAGGCTGCGCAAAGGAGAGCCTGCTGTCAACACATGTGAGGTAAATAGACTGAATCTTGTGAGGTACGGAATGCAGGGCTAGTAAATCACTAATCTGGGTTCCCAGAACCTTTTCGGACGCTAACGGGAGGGGTAAATCACTGACCTCTGACCTCCAGCACCTAAACTGAGCATCAAACTGGATACTACGTTGTTGTCAGGTGGAAACCTCATATGACCAAAACTGTGACGTTTTGAGCTTGTAGATCTGTTATGTTTTCTACTTTTGTGTGACACTGTCGCATGACAAAGTAGCTAGGCATTCATTTATGAAATTAAGAACGTAAAAGGCAATCCTGGTCTCTATACTGCCTCCCCTTGGCCAGCCTGGGTGCCTGATGGAGGGGAAAGTAACTGCAAGGTTGGAATAACATGTTCCTTCCACGTGCTACGCCCTACCGGAGAAACTCCGGTAGGGCGAGATAAGAAGCGGCGTGCTCACTCCTCATGCATTGAAGGAAGCATGAGCTCATTGCGGGGCCCTCCCCAGGTTGGCAGAGGGAGAGAAACGGCCAGGATTACAGCTTATGCAATTTAGGCACGTGGTGAAAAAATGGGTTACAAAATTGTGGGATAAAACAATTATTAAAATAAAATAAAAAATGTTTGCTCACAACGCGTCGTGGCACGTTGTGAGCTTGTAGATCGGCTATTTTCAAATAGCCAAGGTAATAAATAAGGCTAAAGTGGTTTAAAGTAAAGTAAAAGTACCTCAAAATTGTACTTAAGTACAGTCCTGAGTAAATGTACATTGTTACACCACTGTATAATGGAAATATGGTTGTGACTCTGTGCTTCCTCCTCCCTCCAGGTGTTTCCTGACGTGACCATCCTCTTCAGCGACGTGGTGGGGTTCACCCGCATCTGCAGCCACATCACGCCCCTGCAGGTGGTGTCCATGTTGAACACCATGTACACTCTGTTTGACACGCTCAGCGAGAAGCACCGCGTGTTCAAGGTGAGCAACACGCCGTGCCAGGAGGCTGTTCCTCAAGCTGTTGTCGTGGTCTTTGCTTTGTGTTTGTTTTGTTGTAGCAATATGCCGTGGTGGGAAAAATACTCACATAAAAGTACAAAGGTATTGGTGTCCCATTTCAAGTTTTCAAATGTATAAACATCTTTTGAAAATAGCAGATCAAGATCGTCTATTTTCAAATGGCCGAAATGTATGAAGGGCTGAAGTTGTTCATGTTTATTTTGCAATTATAATAAAAATCGACAAAATAACTAGTAACTAAAGTTTTCAAATAAATGTAGCGGAGACAATATTTGGATCCGAGATGTAGTGGAGTAGCCTAGAAGTAAAAGTATTGGAAATTGGAATTACTCAAGTAAAGTCCAAATAACTCAAAATTCTACCCAAGTACAGTACTTATACTGTATAGTTACAGTATTGTGTTGGGGAGCCCACTGGCCTAGCGGTCCAGGCACATACCACATATAGGTTCTGTGCAGCCTGACAGCGTGTTGCGGGTTTGAATCTCGTTCCCAACGACCTTTGCTGCGTGTCACTCCCCATCTCTCTCCCTGTTTCTTGTCTATCCCCACTATCCTCTATCAATAAAGGCAGAAGAAGCCAAAAAATATATATATCTTAAAAAAAAGAGACCCATTGTTATTGTGTTTGGAGACACTTTGATACCATGGCATGAACGCAGGCACACACACAAACAACACACCACAGCCAATGGCAGATATGTTTGCTAATTTGTCATTAGAATAATGACTGTAGGACTTTAAAATCAATCAGTGTTGCAGACTAAAACAAGTGTGCTCGCATGAAATGCTGTTACCTCATCTAGTCGCTATTGTGTTTTTGTATTAATTGGTCAAATTTTGTAACAGAACAGACAGTTGAACAGAACTTGTACGTTCCAGGTTGAGACCATTGGAGATGCGTACATGGTGGTGGCAGGAGCTCCAGAGAAGACCAAATATCACGCCCATAACATCTGTGACATGGCCCTGGACATGGTTCGCTCCATAGACCATCTGAAAGATCCATCCAATGGAAACAACATACAGATACGAGTTGGTGAGCAACTATATACTGTATCATTTGTATGTATGTAAACTCTATAAATAACTGAAACAACAAATAACTTCATATAACACCTTTTTCATTGGCATTAAAGCAATGTACGCAATCAGAGCTTCAATTAATTAAAATATATTCAGTGAAAAATGGGCTTTAGAAGTGATTTCAAACGATTACACTGCCAACTCTGAAGATGATGACCTGCTGTTATAGCTGTGTGTGTGCGCACTTGTGCATGTGTGTTTGTGTGTGACTGATTGCAATGCCTATTACTGTTGCTACTTGTATTTGCCTGTATCTCTCTCTCTCTGTCTCTCCTTCGCTCTCTCTCTTTCTGTCTCCCCGACACGTCGAGGCAGTTGGCCGCCCACCCTAGAGCCTGCGTCTGCTTGACGTTTCCTCCAGTTAAGAGAGGTTTTTTCGTTGGCACTGTCGCAAAATGTCTTGCTCAGGGTGGGGTCTCTGCTCTGTAGCCCAGGGACATGCTGGGCCCCTGATTCAGCCTGGGAAAAAGAGTTGTAGAGGCCCTTATTGCGCGCTATAGAGAGAGATCTCTCTCTATAGCGCTGCTGCTACTCAAAGATTGGCCATTTCAGATCATGACAAGTGACAAGCCAGTGGGCCAATTACATGAGTTATATTTCGTCATTGTCGGGTGGAAACCTTGTATGTCCAAAACCATTTTAAAAATGATTTAAACTAGTGAAAACAACCGATCTACAAGTACACAACGCCTCGCACCGCGAGGCGTTGTGTGCTTGTAGATCTGCTGTTTTCACTACTTTTGTGCGACAGCCTTGTATGGTGAAGCAGGGCTTTGCTTTGCGAAACAATTTGAAACTTGGAGATACAAGGTTTCTGTCCGACAGTGACGATTTACTTTGTTGGCCGCCCAGCCCCCAAAATGGAAGGAAGGCCGACATTTTATTTTTTATTTTTTTCCTTATGGCCGGCCGGGAATTGTCCCGCTTTTCCCAATGGCCAGCACGTCCCTGCTGTAGCCTATGTAAATGTCTTGAGACTTGTTGATTTGACACTTTAATAAAAATTGAATTGAATTGAATTGAATGCCATTTGTCCTGATGAACAGGGATCCACTCTGGGATGGTGGTAGCTGGCGTAGTTGGGCACAAGATGCCACGTTACGGTCTCCATGGTGACACAGTCCACACTGCATCTGCCATGGAGAGCAGTGGCAAGGTAGGAAGAGAGAAAGAGAGAAAAGAAGAAGCCATTGAGACAGTGAGAAAGAACAAGCGTTATATGAAATCAATACATTTATCCAACCATTTGGAAAGAGGTGATTGATGACATCACTGTTATTGATCACACCGTGTCCCATCAGGAGATGCACATCCAGCTCAGCAGCGCCACCTATGGACACCTGAAAGGAAGTCACTTCATCTTTGAGAGGCGGGGCACCATTACAATCAAGGTCAGGGGCATTGGTGGGAGAAGTACTTTATGTACTTTAGTACTTTATCTTTATTTTTTTATATTTTATTTTTAAAAGTAGCAATACCACAGTGTAGAAATACTCTGTTACAAGTAAAAGTATTCTGAATTGTACTTCTTTTTGGGATAAAAATATACGTATACAGAATGTTTCCAAAACGTTATAAATCCTTATAAATCAAAAATAGCTGATCTACAAGCTCACAACAGGCACACACAAGTACACACACACATGCACGCAGGCACGCCAAATGCACGATTTTCAAGTAAGTGTGCGTGCGTGTGTGCATTTGTGTGCTGGTGAATAATTTGTGCTGCTGAGTGTTCCTGTCTCCTCCAGAGCAGTGTTGTAGTGGGGGGGGCACGCGTGGGCACGGCGTGCCCACACTTCTCTCACGTCGCGTGCACGCGCATTGACGCGCGTGCACAAGTGATGCGCGTGCCGGCAGGCTGGCTGCTGGTCTGTCATCAAGTACCTACAGTACCGCAGACAGAGTGCAGAAGCCAGGCAAGTACAGAGCAGATCGTCCACCGATTGGTTGTAATATTGCCATGACAACCAACAAGGCAACAACCAACCAACCAGCAAGCTGACTGCCCCTTCGGGCTATGGGATAAGACTCACTGACCAACCAACCAACCAACTATGTGTCTGTGTTTACTTCTTCAAACGTTAAGCGGTTCATAGCCTGCAGCAGTTTGTTTGTTTGTTGTGAATTTTTGTTACCTTAATGGATTATCTACCCAAGTATTATACCAGCACTGTCTGTACAACGGCAACGTGGTGCTACACGTGAGTAAATAAACATGTCTTATTCTTATTGGAGGGCTGGTTAGGTAAGACATAATGCCTATATTAACTATTATATTAAGCCTAAAACGGTTCTGTTATGCCGCCGTGCATTAACCATGTGAATTGTGAAATATCTCTTGTGAAAAGTCTTTAGGAAATATTGATATTATATTACAGGTCGTTCTGACCCAGCAATTGGTTGAAATAGGCTCGCCTGCCGTGCTGAAATGAGCATGATTGACACAGCAGATGGTAATAGAATATTTGAGAATGGATTAATGAATTGGAAATATCAGTTGTGCAGCTATTTTGCATGGTTTAGCTGATGATCTGGTCATCAAATTATTGGTTGAGAATGAGAACCACTGGTCTATATCAACTTGTTGCACTAACTAGCATTGACTGCTATGGTCACTTTTGATTTGGACACTGTACTATTTTAAGTTTAAAGTCATTCGATTGAAAGTTATTGCTCTACATGCGAGCATCTCGCTGCGGCCGTTTTGTTAGGCGACAGACAGGGAATGCACAGAATGTTAGAGAGGCATGGGCTGAAGGGCCTTTTGGTGGACAATTCTGTTGATAAAGTTAAGGGCTCCAGCCCCCTTTGCTGTATGTGCGCACGTGCCTGGCGGCAGCGCATCACATTACAGAACCGTTTTAAAACGTCACGCGATGCGCGTGCACATTGGCGCGCGTGCCGTGCACGCGCATTGGCGCGCGTGCATGAATGTGCGTGCACGCGCGTGCGTCGGTGCGTGCCCACACTTCCAAATTTAGCACTACAACACTGCTCCAGAGGCGTCAATTGGGTATCTTGGCTACAGGGGGAAAAATAAAATGTACTTCTTAAAATAAATTCATGCCTGTTGCTAAGGTATGGCAACACGACATGGTGTTTTACATGCACGCGAAGGCGCACATGTCATGTTGCCATATTTAGCTTTTGCTGAACTGCACTGCTTGTCTGCTTCTCAGGGGAACGTGGAGATTGAGACCTACTGGCTGAAGGGGAAGCGGGACAAGGATGGCAACGCTCAGGCAGCGTGTCCCCAGTTTGAGACCAACACCATCAGCAAGGCCCCCGGCTCGCCCCCCGGAGCCCCTGAGGAGGAGGACACTTTGGTGAGGATACGAGCAGGCCTCCCAGCCTACATCAGGGCTTTTCAGGCTTTTTAGAATGTTCAAGGACCCCGCGCATTATGGTATTCATTAGGCCAGTGATTCTCAACCTTTTCAGGCCGCCACCCCCAAAATAATCATATTTTAACTGGGGACCCCCCCTACGAGCACTAAGAGTTGAGGCATTACATTTTGTATAACACTGAAAATAGCAGATCTACAACGTCTCGTGTTGCAAGGCGTTGTGAGCATGTAGCTATTTTCACAATTTCTGGCTTTAATATTTGACAATATGGCCAATGTTTATTTATTTTTATTTTAGAGGTATTAAAAGGGTCTTAAAAGTCCTTATATTGTCATTTAGAAATGCAAATACCCTCAATACACTTAAACTTTATGTTGGTTTGTTAGCTGTTGAGTGAGAAAACAATGTTGCACATGAAGTTAATCATCTGGGGAACCCCCCAAAATGATTTGGGGACCCCCCCTTGGGGTCACAACCCACAGGTTGAGAAACACTGCATTAGGCCATGGACTCCCTATAACTCTGAGAGAGTGTACAAATAGAACCAATTGGACCTGTTATTGGTTGTATTTGTGCACTCTTTCTGAGTTACAAACCTGTAAAGCAGTTTTAGCTGCTTCCTCATTGGCTAAAAGTTCCTCCATAAACTTCTATATGGCACCTTTATGCTGCTTCCTCCATAAACCTGGAACAGAACAATATTGTCCATTGAACTCAATGGACTTATGGGTGAAAAGGGAAAAATGCAAAATTCTAGGGAATTGCGAGCGTGGTTGTCATTTAAAGCTGGGGGTTACTTTATATAGAGTAACCTTTAGCCAATGTGGAAGCACCTTTATGCAGCCTCTTCAAATTCAATGGTAAGACAGAATTCATTAGTAAGTGTGACTCGCTTCACAGCAACCACACTTGCAATTTCACAGAATTGCATACCGGTATCTCTCCAGTTTAGTTTTTCTTTTTAATGTTCATAAATGTTTTTAACGTATGTCTCTATGGTCTGTCTCCACCATCACCCTCCATCCATCCTGTCCTCAGGTCTTCCCGCGGACGCCAGGGGTGGATGATCAAGATCACGTCAAGTCCATTCACTCCCACCGTATAAAGATAGCAGGCCATCTTCTGGAAGAGGAGGACTGTGTGGAGGAGATGACGCTTATCAAGGTGAAAGGCGAGGGGCGACTACATGACGGGTTATTAAACACTTTGCCTAATTACGTTATCTTAATATGTATTTAATTACACCCCTGTTTGTTGTCTCTCCTTGGGTTATCGGATTAGTTTCCCTGTCTTTCTCAGTTTGCTTATATAACCATTCATCACTGTTACACCTGATTTATACTTAGTTGGAGGACGGTGTCTTGCACCGAAAATAGCACATCTACTGTACACATGCGCGTCGCAGTGCGTTGTGAACATTTATTCACAAGACAAAACATTTACAAGCAGTGGTGGAAAAAGTACTCACATTTATTACTTAAGTAAAAGTATCAATACCGCAATATAGAAATACTCTGTTACAAGTAAAAGTCCGGAATTCAAAATGTACTCGGGTAAAAGTACGATAGTGTTGGCATCAGAATTTACTTGGAGTACCAAAAGTAAAAGTAGCCTACAAAATGTTTGAAAATAGCAGATTTACAAGAAATAAAAGTATTGGAAATACTCAAGTAAAGTACAAAATTGTACACAGCCAATGGCCGGATATGTTATCTAATCTTTCATTATAATGATGTGATGTTTGCAGGACATTAGAATCAATCCGTGTTGCAGACTAAAACAAGTGTGTTCACATGTACTGTAGGCCTACTTGAGTAAAAGTATGAAAGTACAGTAAATGTTACTTTACACCACTGTTCACAAGACAAAGCATCACAGAGTGATCTATTCTTTTCCTCCATAGTCCCACTATGAGGACACTCTGCAGGAGCGTCTCCAGGACCCTGACTGTGAGCTGGACCTGACACAGTTCGCTGACAGACACATGATCATGGCGTCTGCCAACGGCTCCCACGACTCCCAGAAGAGCACCATGTGCTCTATGTCATGAACTGATGTCTCTGGAGCCCGTTTTGTATCTGGATCAAGCTGACACTGTGTAGCCCAGTGGTTCTCAAAGTGGCGTTCGGGGACTCCCAGGGGACTCCCAGGGGTCCTTTAGGGAACTGGTTCCTAAACATTGGGTCGGGACCCAGTTGTGGGTCGCGGACACATTTTTATGGGTCCCTTTATGCCTACGTTTCGTTTTTAATTGTTATTATTTCAAAACCTTTTCAAAAAATATTCTCAATAGAGCAAAATCCTTCATGAATAATAAAAAAACAATGATCTTTTCAGTAATTTTATGAACAAATAAAAGAAAAATCGAAGAAATTCCATACATTAGAAAAAAAGGTGTAAGAAGTAGTGATAATAGCCGATATACAATTTCCCAACGTGGCACAAAGCGACGCGTTGTGTTATTTTTAGACGGGTGTTTGCAGCCGAATACATATTAATTTGGGGGGCCCTTGACATGAACAAGTTTGAGAACCACTGCTGTAGTCTAATCAGAATGATACTGTAGGTATGTATGTACAATGCTCCCACAATAAAGCACTGAATGTTGTGCATAATGCTAGATTAAAGCAATGAAGCCCCAAGAGGCTTACTGTGATTTTGGAACAGCAAAGTGGCGTTGATAGAACCCAAATAACTGATATGCTCCTCTACTCAGCGAGCAACTAATTTAATTTCCTGTCAGAGTCTTTCTCTCACTTCCTCTCCACTGTTCTCTATTAGATTATCTCATCAAATAAATGTTATCCTGCCCAAGAAACTCCCGGAAGCTCTTTTCACCTCAGAGTTATAAATAAAATACATGGTAATTATTTCTATTGTCACTCAGAAAGCAATCTGGCTATAGCCATCGTCAAAGAAAAGGGAAAAAACTGCACCCTCTCTGTCTCTTTTAATTTAAATTAGATTATTTCTGTATGGTAGAGTATGTTACAATATAACTTATACAATTGGGGGTGGTTTTATTTGGTCTCCCTGCTCTTCTATTGAGACATTTTGATCTTATAGGTTAAACAAAACCTTTAACACAATCCTGTTTCTGTTTTGACAAACATTTTGGCCTGACTTCAAAATTGTATTTCTCCCCTGAGCAGGCAGGCAGCTCAATGCTCAATGGTAAAACAATAATCAGCTCTAGCGCTTGTCCATAAGCTAAGAAGAGATAAAATGAGATAAGATAAGCATTTATTGATCCCCTTGGGGACATTGTGTTGTAGCAGCAAGAGCAGTAATCGTGGAACACATGTACAGGTAAAAGAGTAGAGATCAGAATAAGATACAATTAAATATATATACAATAAAAGGAAAGAAATATGTATCTAGAAATAATGTGTAACAGGCTCAATTGTTGGACAGACGACAGCCAAGGTTTCAGCTGGTCAAGTACTCTTTGACCACACGCTGCTTGCCATGTCTTGGTGTAATTGAGTAATACATATAGTATAGCCAACAAGTAACACACAAAAGCTAGACATAGTCATGACAGAGACTGTCTCTCTATCTTATAAATCATAATACAATTCTTTATAATGTGATATGATTGTTGTTTTAAAGCATTTATGAGCTCTTATCTATCTATAAATGCGACAAATCTCTGTCTGTTTGTTTGTTTGTAATCCGCGTATCTCGAGAACCGTTCGTCCCACCGGCTTCAGATTCGGCACGCGCGTTCCCCGCTGCGGCGCGGAGTGCAGTGCCGGGCCTCGGCCCGACTCGGCATGCGGTTTTCCCGAAGCGGCGCGAAACGTTCGGAATCTCCTTACGCGGAGCTGATTGTTAACATCAGGCTGTTCCTGAGGAAATCGGCACAATCGCTGACTCATTGTGACATCACTTCATAAAAGGCTCTGACATCACGTACGCCAGGAGTCAACAAAAAATCTCTGTGAATGTGTATGTATGTATGTGAATCTCGAGAACCGTTCTTCCCACCGGCACGCGCGTTCTCCAGATATGGGCATAAAATGAATCCCCGAATGCGGAGCTGATGTCTGACATCAGAGTTTTCCGCAACCGGTACTGTGTGTGCAGAGATCTAACGTTCGGAATCTCCTTACGCGGAGCTGATTGTTAACATCAGGCTGTTCCTGAGGAAATCGGCACAATCGCTGACTCATTGTGACATCACTTCATAAAAGGCTCTGACATCACGTACGCCAGGAGTCAACAAAAAATCTCTGTGAATGTGTATGTATGTATGTGAATCTCGAGAACCGTTCTTCCCACCGGCACGCGCGTTCTCCAGATATGGGCATAAAATGAATCCCCGAATGCGGAGCTGATGTCTGACATCAGAGTTTTCCGCAACCGGTACTGTGTGTGCAGAGATCTCCATATATTGGGGTTTGCATTAAAGGGTGGGGACAAAGGCTAACAGAAGGCAAACAGATGGTCAAAACGGGTCCTATGACAACATGACAACAGGTATATTGGGGTTTGCATTAAAGGGTGGGGACAAAGGCTAACAGAAGGCAAACAGATGGTCAAAACGGGTCCTATGACAACAGGTATATTGGGGTTTGCATTAAAGGGTGGGGACAAAGGCTAACAGATGGTCAAAACGGGTCCTATGACAACAGGTATATTGGGGTTTGCATTAAAGGGTGGGGCAGGCATAAAATGGACGCAAATAGACAGATATCTCCATATATGGGCATATGGGCATAAAATGGACCCAGAACTATATCTGCAGTGATCTCCATATATGGACATAAAATGGACGCCGACAGACAGACAGACAGATACAGATATCTCCATATATGGGCATAAATGGACACAGGCAAACAGATGGTCAAAACAGGTCCTATGACAACAGGTATAATGGGGTTTGCATTAAAGGGCGGGGCATTCATTCTCTATTTACATCGTTCCCGAGTTGGCCAGGTCGCCGACTAGACGCTCGGGCGGCCCAGCTTCTAGTAACTATAATTCCACTGTGTTAAAAGCAGATTTATAATGCATTATAAGTATGCTTTTTGTAATGGCTGAAGTATTACCGATATAAATGTAAAGTGCCAGCTGACCTTCAGTGTTGGATATCTGGATAATATGTCTATCAAGCGTTAATATAATTAACAAATATACAATCGATCAACAAAGCGCTCTGTGTACATCCCACTAGTGCATGTGCAAATGTGCCAAAGTCGTTAGAGTCATTAATCCAAGAACAGATCAGAACATAAGGGGGTCAGGCTTGGCTATGGAACCACCAGTCAATCCCAGAATAAACCTAAAAGCTTCAACTGGCAGGGCCAGAGAGGAATGGATGTCATGCATTTGATCTCCATCCTCCATAGACCCATGTGATCCACTGGGGTGGGAAAAGTAGACCTATACTCAAATGTTTTACTTAAGTAAAAGTATCAATACTGCAATGTAGAATTTGTAGAAATGCTCTGTTAAGTAAAAGACAGGAATTCTAAATTTACGTAAGTAAAAGTACAAAAGTATCGGTATCAAAATGTAATTAAAGTACCAAAAGTAGAAAGTAGGCCTACTCATTGTGCAGAATGTACTCATTGTGCATTTCAGGTTTTCAAATGTATAACAATCTTTTGAAAATAGCACATCTACAAGCTCACCTTGTAGATCTGCTATTTTCAAACGGCCGAAATGTAAATAGGGTTTAAGCGGTTGATGTATGTTAATAGTAAAAGTACAGGGGCGCCCGCTGGTCTGGTGGTCTAGGCGCATACCACATACTAGGCTATGATGCCTGCTGGCATCGCCGTTTCGATTCCCGATCCGGACAACCTTTGCCGCATGTCATTCCCCATCTCTCTCCCCATTTCCTGTCAGTCTACTCTATCCTATCAAATAAAGGCATAAAAAGCCCACAAACAAATCTTAAAAAAAAAAAAAAAAAAAAAAGTAAAAGTACAATATTTGAAACCGAGATGTGGTGGAGTAGAAGTAAAAGTATTGGAAATTGGTAATGCTCAAAGTAAAGTACAATAAATACCTCACAATTGTGCTTAAGTACAGTACTTAAAGGGATATTCCACTTAACAAAAGGTACATTTCATCGTCTACTCAGGCTGTTGGGAACAGCCCGGACAGTTTTTAATTTGCTTCAATATTTAGATATTTGATATTCATTTTATCAGACACTCTCCACCCAGGGCCCCTTCCATACAAACCCATTGTAACTTAAAACTTCATTTTAACCATGATAGATTCATCAAAAACACATGTCTTTTTCTCTTGTGACTGATACTACCCTCTTAATACGTGAGCTGGCCATGTTTTTTTTTTGTTTTTTTTTTTATTTAATTTGTCCATTTTCCCAAATAAATTATTAAAAATAAATGAAAAAAGGTATAAAAAAACCCCACGTCAGCTCACCTATTAGGAGGGTTGTATGAGTCACCAGAAAAAAATACATGTTTTAGATGAATCTATCATGGTTAAAATGGAGTTTGAAGGAAGGTCTAATAAAATCAAAGTCTAATAAAATGAATATCAAATATCTAAATAGTAAATACTGAATCAAGCAAATTACAATCTGTTCAGGGTGTTCACAAAAGCCTGATTAGACGATAAAATGACCAAAAGTTGTTTTGAAAGTGGAATATCCCTTTAAGTAAATGTAGTTACTTTACACCACTCCAGTACAGTCCAAACACAGGCAAAGTCACACAGCATCCCCCAAAGTCAGGCCGCCCGAGGAGCTCCGTCCGAAGGTGGTGTCTTCCCGCTCCAAGCTACACCTGGAGCCTACATCCTTGGGAGGAGTCTGGATGGAGCGGCAGAAACAGAAAGCATATAAGAAGGCCACGAGGAGCAAGACGCACACCCCGCAGAAGATGACCACGATCACCACCACCACGGTGGGCATGTGCACGTGCTCGTCCTCCCAGGGAAACGCGGTCGTGATCACCGGCCCCAGGGTCAAATCAGGGCTAGGGGTCATTGTGTGACGAGATCCCAGGCCTGTAGAGTTGAGGTTGGGCATGGTGTGTTGGTCGTGATGAGTGGATTCACACTTCACAGTATGGCTTCAAGATCCTCTATCAGCCAAGGTGCAACTGTATCAGTGAGAAAAAATAAAATGTATATCTTGTTATAGACCTAATTGTTTGCATTTTGCCATAATGCAAACAAGTCTAGTCTCTTCTTTGCACCAGCAAAGAATAGACTAGATAAGGCACATGGGTAACGGTAGGACATCAAGCGAATACAATTCTTTGTGACAGACGTACAGAGACTCTACGTATCGCTCTGTCTGTCTGTATGAGTAATTAATTTATGCCTGTCGGCCGGATTCAACCCTAGTTTCAAAGGAGCCCTTGCTGTCTTCATCTGCGTCCCTTCGAAGGAGCAGCTTAACTTCTCTCAGAGCAGCCGCTGTCTTTGTTCTTACCGGTAATGTCTTCATGCGGTGGTGTCCAGTCTTTCTTTCTTCTGATGAGCAGAGCAGTGGGAAGGGAAAGATAAGGAGGACTAGAGAAGAAGGGTGGGATAATAGGAGAGAGGTGACTGGAGAATAACGGCTAACAAGGAGGGGTTACCATGGCAACCCTCATGGCGGGCCGCTGGTGGGCTGTTGAGATGATGTGACATCATCTCACACAGGTGGAGAGAAGGAAGGGTAAAAGACACTTTGCTTTATGGTGTCGTATCCTATGAAATCATATTCACCAAATATTGCCATTCATTTCATGGTCTTGTACAGTATCTTGTAAGGCTGTTATTTACATTCAGGTAACTCAATCAAGTCTGTCTTATCAGTTCATAACAAACAACCAGTTCTCTGTTGAAGGGACTATTGTAGGATACAACAATGGCAAAGTACAAATTAAACTCAATATTAAAAAGCTTGCTTACAAATGATGACTTATTATACCTAATTAATGGTGATTAATACCAAAATGCTGAGCTGTTCCTCCTTGTGTTTAATAAAGCTTATTTAGATATTACATGTCTTAGATATTAAATACTTGTGGTATAGGGAAATATAAGCTAATATTATCAAGCTTACTTACAAATTATAAAAAATTATAATACCAAAGGCTGAGCTGTTCATGAACTGTTCTTGTAGGGGTTAATAGCCTATCACTTCACTTAGATATTAACTGCAAGAAAGTGAAGTGACTTTGTTATAGAACATATTTTAATGTTGTCTGTATCCTAAAACATCCAGTGTGGATGAGAGTAGTTCAAGACATTTTTAATGCAGAATTGTCTAATTGTAAGGTGCTCATGACATAAGTTATCTTTGAAAAGCAACAGCCTTTCTCAACCAAGCTGTCAAACATTGCCACCTGTTGGTCATACTTAGAAATAATTAACTATTACCACTGAATCCAACTGTCTTCAGGTATAGTATGAGTTGCTGTAAGTCAATTACAGTTCTACCTAGTCAATTACAGTTCTACCTAGTCAATTACAGTTCTACCTAGAACTGTAATTGACTGTCTTAACTCTAGAGCCACAACCATTATTACTTCATGTGCAGGTACAACAACTCATACTGTAACACTTCAGCCCATGTAAATGGCTCCTAGTAGGAGCCATAAACAATGGATCCCCCCTTTTAATTTCACTGTTTTCATTTTACTGTTGACTTTAACTTATAGCTTTGTTTAACTTGTGTTTTCAACTTGAATGTAAAGCACTTTGAACTGCATGTATGTCTGAAAGGTGCTCTATAAATAAAGATGATATTGTTATTATTATTAATATCAAGGTTGCTCTGAGGGACAAACCTGTGGAGGATGCAGCCACCATTTCTGTCCACTGCAACAGGGTCATGGTGAGGGAGGGAAAGTGTGCTGCTGGGTAAGCTATATTACACCAGGAGAGGTGGATCTTCTGTGGGTATCTCTCTGTCTGTCTGTCTGTCTGTCTGTCTGTCTGTCTGTCTGTCTCTGTCTCTCTCTCTCTCTCTCTCTCTCTCTCTCTCTCTCTATATATATATATATATATATATATATATATGTTACAGGGTAAATGGGTAACTCAGGGAGACCTCGGTAAGAGCGCTCGTTTTGTAGTTCACCACACACTAATCACCACCAGATGGCGACGTCAGCCACTGGATAAGAGAGTTACGTCACGCTTTGAACTCGCCGCAGACCGGAAGTGTTTACTCTTTATTTACTAGCCTAGCCTAGCCTAGCCTAGCCTAGCCTAGCCTAGCCATTAGCTCCATTGTAGTCACTTGGACAGGGCGTTTAACGTGCGCTTGCCCAGGCCTTACGGCCTGGGCATAAATATAACGATTGCATTCACCACGGCTTCGTAACTCGCGCGGCGCTCCGCCGGCCGCGCGGCCCTGGCCCGCTCTTCGCGGCCACTCGCGCCTGCGGCGCTCGGGGGCGAAGAGCAGGACCAAGGTCCGCTGGCCTTCGCGCCGCTTGGGGCTTCGTGGACCCAGGGGGGCCTCGTAACTCGTTTGGGCTTCGTGGATACAGGGGGGCTTCGGTAGCCGCTCGCAGTGTCGTGGACAATAGAGCGGCGCACCGCCTGGAGTACGTTGTATTGGCGACCGCTTGCTCCGCCCCGTGCCGCACCACGAGTGCTCCGCGTCTCGAATGCCCTGGTTCTCTTTAAAACCGTGACATATATATATATATATATATATATATATATATATACTAGCCCTTACCCGTTCAAAGATATGAGCTCCAAAATGATGTGCATGTGTGTGGGTTATGGGGTGTGCACTGTGCACACAGTATATGAGGGATGGAAAGTAACTTTAACTGGTGCTTGCATGATAATATGTAGGAGCATCAATGTAAGAAATACCCGTTTCGTTTAATGGCTATAGAGATACTGTGTACCGATCTGCATGATTTTTGGACAACATCTGTAACAGGGCCAGACAACCGCCCACCCGCCTGCACACACACACACACACACACACACACACACACACACACACACACACACACACACACACACACACACACACACACACACACACACACATACACACACACACACAGAGCTGGTTGCCTCATGCTAGATGCAGAATAGATATGCCTCATGCTAGATGCAGAATAGATATAGATACACCATAAAAATGCTAATTTACAGCATATGATTTGTGAAAGTGACAAACGGGCTTCACAGTTATGTCAGGTGTGTTCATATGCTAATGGTGATGCGATTTCAGATCAATTGCTCCAGCCACTGAGGAGAAACGCTGTGACAGACAGACAGACACTCACTCAGACAGACAGACACTCACTCAGACAGACAGACAGACAGACAGACAGACATTCGCAAAATTATATGTTTGATATATATACATAGACATAAACAGGTAGACGCCTCCTCCAGCTCTGGGGCATTGGTAAACAAGGACTGGCAAGCTTCCGAAATTCTGAAGGATGCTTCCTTATGCGTCACAGAATGGGATGCTCGGTAGGCCAATCAGATGCGGGACTCCCTCTTTCCCACAATCCCTATATATATATATATATATATATATATATATACATATATATATATATATATATGTTACAGTGTTTTTGAGGTACCGATCAGATTGGGAGCGCTTGTTTTGTAGTTCACCTTATGGGCAGTCCCCGGAAGGAGCCGGTGCCACGGCATTGGTCCGACGTCTCATTGTTCCAACGTCCCATTAGTCTGACGCTGGTGATGCTAACCTGCCGACGCTGGTGAATGATAACCCTAACCTCAGTAAAACTATATGCCTAAACCTAACCCTGTAGGACTAATAAGATGCCAGACTTATGGGCAGTCACCGGAAGGAGGCACTGCTTGCTCCACCTCCTCACGCCCAAAGACGAGCGCTCCTGGTCTCAATCTCAGTGAATCTCAAAAACATTGTGACACATACACACATATATATATACACACACACACATATATATATATATATATATATATATATATATATATATATATATATATATATATATATATATTAGGGCTGGGATGCGATTAAAAATTTTAATCTAATTAATTACAGGCTCTGTGATTAATTAATCGCAATTAATCTCATTTTAATCGTACATCGATATTTGACCCGAGAAGCATTTTTTTTTCAAGTAAAACACATGTTGTTGTACGAGTGAATCAACGAGTGAGTTTTTCAAATCTAAATTTCGCATCTACTGGGCCAAGCAAAGCGCCCTGATCGACTACTTCTCCCTTTGCGTTTGTTGTCTCTTCTTGGTTGGTGCATCGCTATGATCGATATGCCCGAAACTGAAGGTTCTGTGGTGCAAAAACTAAGTGCGATAATATATATATATATATATTAAGGCCGGGACTTTAACTGATTAATTGCGATTAATTAATTACAGAAAATTAACGCGATTAAAAAAAAATACGCATTTTAATCGCACTTTGTTTTTGCACCATAGAACCTTCAGTTTCGGGCATACCGATCATAGCGATGCACCAACCAAGAAGAGACAACCAACGCAAAGGGAGAAGTAGCTGATCAGAGCGCTTTGCTTGGCCCGGTGGATGCGAAATTTAGATTTAAAAAACTCACTCGTTGATTCACTCGTACAACAAAATGTGTTTTACTTGAAAAAAAAGCTTCTCAGATCAAATATCGATGTGCGATTAAAATGCGATTAATTGCGATTAATTAATCACAGAGCCTGTAATTAATTAGATAAAATTTTTTAATCGCATCCCAGCCCTAATATATATATAGCCTACACACACACACACACACACACACACACACACACACACACACACACACACACACACACACACACACACACACACCATTTTTCAAATAGATCATGAAAACACTACAAGAGCAAAAATATCTAATTATTTTAATGTCAAAAATCTCAGAACACAATCACACATTGTACACACACTATTTGATAGAACAAAAACATAACTAAATAAACAGATCAACATGGCTATACACACTGGTGTTGTAAAAGTAAGAACGCCCACATCATTCTCCTGTAGAGCAAGCATGGAAGATTCCTGCAGTTAAACAGGACAAATATTCTTATTTGCACATCTTGGAAAGTCTGGAAGCAAGAACAAATTGTTCATCTCCCACTGGTGCAGTGTTTCATACTGTAGAAGGTGGTGATCAATTGCTTGATAAATGCCTCGCGGCTGTTCCAACTTCACAACCAGACTGTGTCAAAAGAAGAATATCTTCTTCTTTTGGATATAGTTGAGAAGAGATATAACTTTATTTCTTCTTATTTACGATATTGTTGCAAATCCAGTTCATGCCATCCTGTCAGGGGTGAGAGAGAGAGAGAGAGAGAGAGAGAGAGAGAGAGAGAGAGAGAGAGAGAGAGAGAGAGAGAGAGAGAGAGAGAGAGAAATACAGTATGTACAACAAATAAAATCCAGAATATTAAAAAAATAAATATCATACAGGATTTAATTTTTAGCGGTGCTAACCGCTCCTACATCTGGCTTTGTGTGTATGATCCGTATGTCCCACAAAGCTTGGCCAGGGACAGGCCTCGCGGGACGTTTTGGCACGTTTAAAAGGCACCACTCACTTGAACTCTCACTGAGTGTGATTTTTTAGACAGGATACAGTCAAATATGACAAGCAAGGCAATTTGTGGTGAAAATAATCAGTTGTATTAACCCATTAAGACTAGGAACGCATCTTTGTTACGTTAGATTTTCCCCACTTTAACCATTATTTTATGCTTTAACAATTAAAAAAATAGCAGATATACAAGCACACAGCGCTGTGAGCTTGTAGATCTGCTATCTTTGTTATAGTTTTGATGGTACCTGCTGTGTGTTTACTGTGAGTGCTCTTCAATGATAGTTTTTCAGTACTTTCATGAACAAATCTAAGAAAAATCTAAGAAATTCCATAAATGGGCACGGAAATGTTTAAGAAGTAGTGAAAATAGCTGATCTACAAGCTTGTAGATCTGCTGTTTTCACTAGTTTCGGTCCCAGGAAAATATCTAATTTCTCTTTTGGGTCGCACTGGCTAAAAAGTTTGGGAATCAGTGCTTTGAACAGTCAAGATGGACCTTACCTGAACTCCCTCCCCAGACACAGCAGAGCAGGCCTGAATCTGCCACTGGCGGTCCCTGAATGAGTGCAGGTTGTTATTAGAGTCCATGTCAATTGAAACAACACGCGTGCGAGTGACCGACATATCACTGCTGTCGGGCAGAAAGATTGTATCGCATTTTAGTTTCCCCCCCCCCGTACATTAACATTCTTCATCCTACAATGTGTCACACAAAAGAGTAACCAGATCACTCGCCCTAATTCACATGCACTCGCCCTCATTTTTTCCGCCGACCGCACGCCAACTGCTCAGTGGGGCGGTTCTTGTATTTGTTTTACTGAGGATAAGGTTAGAAATAAGTTTAGGGTTGTGCTTAGTTTTACCGACGTTAAGATTAAGAATAGGGTTAGATTTTGGCACCGTTTCACAGAGGTTAAGGTTAGGAATAAGGTTGGTTTACCAAGGTTATGTTTAGGATACCAGACAGTTGTACCATTCTGCCGGATAGATGCCCGAGGTGAGTGTGAATTGGGGCGAGCATACTGGTATTCAACAAAAGTAGTGAATTGTATTGTCTCTTTTTACTTGTATGTCTAAAAAAGGAACAGTTTTGGACATATTTTGCATAGTTAGTATAGGCTACACACCTGTATGTGTGCAGGTTGAGTCCTTCAGCAATCTCACTGGCCGGCGATGCTGTGACCAGGTCCTGTTTGTTGGCAAAGATGAGCACCGGAACATCCTTTAGGTTCTCATCATCGAACAGCTCTGAGAGTTCCTGCACACATGCACACATGCCTGAATGACGTTCATGTTGCACATTTTGTTAGTTGTTGCAGTTTTATGTTGTCATTAATTTGCACTTACCAATCCTGTCTCCTCAAATCGCTTTTTGTCTGCACTATCTATAACATAGATCTGAAAGAGAGAATCATAACATAAATGCGATTCACAGATATAAGAGTTTATCATTATATTGACCCAGTTGTCCGGTGTCCCCCAGGGCTTTATACTAGGTCTGCATGTATTTCACTCTACCTCGGCTATTTTTGGCTGAATGTTCACCCCAGAATGTGGATAACCTTTACAGCATTAACACTTCTCTAATTGATCTAGTTGATTGGATTCAGTAGGGTTTATTTTAAGAACTCTGAAACTGCTGTTTCAACAAACAAAGACACACAATAATTCTGGCTGAACAGCCACTCACCAACAGGTCTGTGTTTTCTAGATACTTCTTCCAGAAGGATCTGATCATCCGTTGTCCCCCGATGTCCCAGACATTTAGTTTCATGCCGTGAGAAGCCACACACTTTATGTTAAAGCCCTGAGGTCAAAGACACAGCAATGTTACTGTAAATCAGTGTCCTGTTTGGAAAACGGTTACATCACAAATGGCTGCTTCTCAAGAAAGGAATGTCCCAGTTTGATCTAGAATTAGAAGGCCACAAAATAAAGAACATTGTCTAAATGAATTGTGATCCTAATAATGCCAGAAGAACCATGCATGTGTGATCCACTGAACTCACTTAGGCTTAATTTATAGCCTACTTCTCCATCGCACTAGGAAGTCGCTTGCCAAAATGACTTTTTGGCAAGTGAAGGCGTCATAAATATGACAGCGTTAAGAAGTATACTATAAATTGAGTTTTACACTGGAACTGTGCAGTGAGTAAAGCCACAGCTTCCATAACATTTAGTTCACATGGTTGTTGTGCAACAACATTATCCTAAAGACCAGCTGAGGATAAGACTCAAAGGATGAAACCAACCGAACGTGTTCATGTGTGAAATGTGTGTGATAAGCCTTCACACTTGCATGGGACTAGTTGTAGGAAGTAACAAAGTACAGTAGCCTACTTAAAGGGGAATACCAGTGCCTCATTTTCAACATTGAACTATGTCATCAATATACCTTAGAGTTGCTGTGTGTGTTCTTATTTCCACATAACAACTCTAAGGTATATTAATGACATATAGTTCAAAGTTGAAAATGAGTTGTATTCCCCTTTAAGTACAATTTTGAGGTTTTCTTTTTTAACTTTACTAGACTATTTCCAATTTTCAATACTTTTACTTCTACTCCACTACACTACATCTCTGAGGCAGAGAAGGATTCAGATTATTATTACAAAACATACATTAAACACTCATGCCATATTTTATACTTCTACTAATTTCAAAATAGTTCTTTTTTTAGACTTTCACTTTGGTACTTAAGTATATTTTGATGTAAGCTGTTAGAATAGAGGACCTAAAACTTGTAACAGAGTATTTTGGTCACAACTTTTTCTTGAGTAAAAAGTCTGAGTACTTCTTCTACCACTGGACCTTACAGATGATGTCTGCGAGTGACGTTGATGGATAACTCTAAGAGATGGTAGACATCCTGATGTGTGATACATGGTTCCATATAGACAACCTGATGTGTGATACATGGTCCCATAGGAGATGTGCTGTGAGAGTATACACATCCAGATGGTCTTGTGGTCTATCTCCTTCTAATGAGACATTCTTTAACATCTAATTACACAGCTTGCTGCAGGAAAAACAGCTGAAAGAGTCAGGTGACTCATTCTTTGAATGAGAACTTGTGAGATGCACCTGTTCTGATATAACGAAGGCTTATGTATAGTAACTAGACAAATATTGTTCCTTCGAAACAATTGTGGGCTCGCTTCAAGCCAGAAAACAATGGCTATAAAATCACAAAATGTCAAGATCGCAGGCAGTGCTCACTTTGACGTTACTGACGTCAAAGATTGGTCCATTTTGTTCCAAAAAATTGTTATGCAAAAGTTGACCCGCTGGTGGCGCTATAACAGGCCAATGTGAGAAGGGTGGTATCTGTTCCTTGACCTATTGGGAATGTGCTTGCAAGATTTCACGCACATTGCAGGCTGTGTTCATGATTTGAGGTGTTTTTGGCTTTGGCCACTTTATCGCTGCTTGCAGCTATATTTATTATTATAATATTTTTGTGTGTGTGTGTGTGTGTGCACTTCATAGGCATATTAGATAAAGGTCCTTAGATAGTGTGTAGAATGTTTCATGCAAATTGCTAAAGAAATCCTAACAGGTTTAAGCGTTTCACAAACTGCTCAAAATGATATAGCGCCCCCGTTTGGCCAATTGGGGTAAGATTGGTTTTAGTGATATTTGGACTAACACTCTACATCTTTGCCAAATGCCATGAACATGTTACTTTGCATGTATGATTTAGAGGCAGAAGAATAATTTGCATAAAACTGCAATATTCATTGAATTTATTAAAAAAGCATGTTTCAATTTTAAAGAAATCCGATCTGACAGATCTTTAGAGATTGGTCCAAAGTTCACGTAAAAAAAGTTTTGTGCACGTGGAGCGAAAATTCCATTTTGAGCAGTTTTACAAACTGCTCAAAATGGCGGAAAATTTAAGGGCGGAGCTTACTTAACAACGACACAGATGTCTTCCGCTTGAGTCAAAGCACGCGTGTAACAAGTTGCATGTCTTCAAACAAAACGAGTCATGACTTATGCCCGTTTGAAGTTTGAATTTTCAAACGCTTCGTATAGCGCCCCCCTTTGGCCGATTGGAATAAAATTGGTTTCGGTGATACTTTGACTAACCCTCCACATCTTTGCCAAATGCCATGAACGTGTAACTTTGCATGTATGATTTAGAGGCCGAAGAATAATTTCCATAAAACCGCAATATTGATTGAATTATTAAAAAATTATATTTCACTTTAAAAGAAATCCGCCGAGATAAATCTGACCGTATTGGTCCAAAGTTCATGTGAAAAAAGTTTTGTGCGCGTAACGAAAAAAACCCAGGAGGAGATAGATTTTTACTGTTTTTCATATTATTCCGAATTGTGGGAGACCTAAAGGTCAGAGGTCAAAAGTTAGAGGGTAAAAGTTGTTCGGCATGAGGAGACGCATACATGTATACAGGTTTCATGGCTGTACCTAAAACACAGCATGAGCTATCCCTGTTCAAAGTTCGCACTTTCGAAGGCTTCCTACAGCGCCACCATTTGGCCGATTGCTGTATAAAATAATAGCACACTTCGCCACTGTAAGCTGAACACATTGATGTTTTTATTTTCATTTTCTCACTAAGTATGTAGGAGTAGAAAGGAACCGAAGTTCCTGTCTACAGTATGCATGATATGACTGATAGATAAATAATGACAACATCTAAAGTGTGCTCGCCTTTATAGGCGAGCCCACAATTAGTAACAGTACATGTCGCAAAATGATGCATTTTATATTGTACAGTAAGCTACCTAGCTATATAGCTATAGTAAAACATACTATATAAACTAACAACAGGAGGTCATATACCGTATATACTGTAGAATGAAATTCACATTTTCTTACAATATTTGCAGTTGTGTCCAGCTTTGTGTGTGTGTGTGTGTGTGTGTGTGTGTGTGTGTGTGTGTGTGTGTGTGTGTGTGTGTGTGTGTGTGTGTGTGTGTGTGTGTGTGTGAGTGCATGCGTGTGTGCGTGCGTGCGTGACTGCATGTGCGCGTGCATGGATGCACGTGCTGCAGCTACTGTAATTCCCCATACCTGTGTGGGTGTGATTGTGTCAATGTCTTCTGAGGCAAGGCTCTTCAGCAGTGTAGTTTTTCCGGCATTGTCCAAACCCAGCAGAACTATCCTCAACTCTTTCTCTGTGGCCCCCTTCAGTTTCTCAATGACTGACAGTAGACCCTGCATGGGAGAATGGGAGTTCTCTTTAGTTCACTCAGAGGAACGACATGCAACACTGTCAGTACCAGGGACGTGCAGAGAATGTTATAGAGGCAGGGGCTGACATTTCTAAAAGGGCCTTTTGGTGCAAATATCGAAAATAGCAGACCTCCAAGCGACGCCTTGTGAGCTTGGAGGTCTGCTATTTTCGGTGCTTGATACCACACTGAACTAAGCATAATCAAGTCAATACTGGAGATGTGGCGTAACGGCATGGATTTCTGCACAGAGAGGGCAATTCTTTCAACATAAGATGCTGCATTCAAGTAGTCAGGAGAGTTTGGACAAGGCAATTCTCTTGAATGCTGCCTTCAGGTATGGCATGGAAAGGGGGCATTTGGATTTCTTTCACCATAGTAAAAACTGCATTTATGGTCTGTAGAGGGCACTTTTTACAGACTGATAAAAGAGCAGGGGCTCAAGCCCCATGTGTGCACATACCTGGTCAGTACTTATTAACTGGTTGTTCTGAGAGAATCCCTCCATATTTGCAGAAATCCAAGACAAAGAAAAAGTCTTTCACTTATGAAGAGAAAGTCAAGTGTCGTACGACTCGTACCACTGATACTGGTGGTCTGCTCGACACCTAGAGTATGTTATGGTCCTTTGCACTTCCCAATGGAAAGATGGTGATCATAAACAATTGTGCAGGAGGATAGGCTACTATACGCACACCTGGTCCTTGTAGTGGTGCCGGCTCACGGCAGAATAATCTCAATAATAGTCTTTAAAAGACAAAGAAGTGGCCGCACACACACACTGTAGCCAAAAAAGTGACAATACGTAGCCTACTCTAGGACGCAGAGGAAACCAACGTTTCGGCAGCAAACTGCCTTCATACCTTGAAGAATTAAGAATGAATTATATTGTTATTATAATATTTCCAATGGCATCTGTAAATTAGTTTTGTTTATATATAGGCCTACTGTATGTGCTTTTGTTAAACTGCTTATTTCATTCTTGAAGTCTGTGTTCTGAAGGAACTAGGAAGTAGCTAACCCTATCTTTGCCTCCATGGTTCACATATAGCTTGCTATGACAATCATATGCCCAAAAGGTAGAGAGCAACAGAGGGCTGTGTTCAAAATCACTTACAATGGAAACAAGCCCCCAGGACCTTTTGGTGTTATCCTTTTAGCCTTAATGTCTGACTGAACCACGTGCTGTTTACATTTCAATTCTGACTAATAAAGTATTCAATCAATCAATCACTCACTACAAACTACACTCTACTGTACGGTATATTTTGAGTTGCTGGGGTCACTGTACATTTGCACATAGTCCCCTGTATGTTTGCCAGTTTTTAGTGCTGTCTGAATGTATAGAGATAATTATTAGACCCTACCTTTTGACTATGGTTAATGTTAACTTCAACCCGAGTAACAGTTTTGCCGATGTGTTCGGACGTATTTCAGACAACGTGTGTCAAACTTCCCAGAACTCTTAACCTCTTGACCTTTGTCTTATATGGTGCCAAGATGTCAGTGAATAGAACAGTAATAGTCGTCTCTACAGCTCTGGCACACTTAATCTGTCTCTTGATTGAGAACCAGTGTTTGTTTGGTGCCATTCGTACAATGACCTACCTTTTAATGTGGCAAGTTACATACATGAGAGCACAACAACCTACAGAACAGACACCGTAACCAAACATCAACCAATGAAAGACTGACACATACTTTGGTGTTTAAATGGCACTCAGAGACACCTGTACACAGTTTGTGTTGATCAAACGAAACCAGGGCTTGCAGCGTGGCACTTGAGCTTGTATATCTGCTATGTATGTTTCAATAGTTAAAGCACAAAACATTGCATAATAATGCATTCCTAGTCTAAATGTGTTAAACCCCCTCCCCCTATGAAGAACATTCATGAGGGGGCCCTCATGAACCCTTGTACCCAGGGCCTAAAATTGGGTGCGACACCCCTGAACACAACAGCACAGTGAAATACAATGAAGCAAAGTGAAAGAATGAAAGCAGAGAGGCTGACATACCCTTTGAGCTTCCCCCATGATGCCGTGTGTCTCTGTGGCTCCACTGAGCGGCTGAAGCTACATTCTCAGGTGAAGCTAACAGGTGTGTTAGCTATCAGGGGGACGCCAAAGGCACCGGTGGCCTTCTCTCGTCTTCCTCTCAAAGTGGGTTAGTCTATCTTTGCATGTGTGTGTGTGTGTCTGCCTGTCTCTGGATGTATGTCTGTCTGTCTGTGTGTGTGCATGTGAATGTGATAGGAACGTCTCCTGGGGTTGGAGTTCGCAAGCAGGATAAGGGGGAGGGTGGAATGGACG